>NC_039358.1:13125301-13448754 GCF_003573695.1 Papaver somniferum
CCCTTGTCATCTTCTTGACGTACAATCTTTCCTTTGACCAATAACTTTATTGCTTTCCACCTCTCTCACAAACTATTTCCAAACGATCTTGGCTTGAATGACGGCCTAAAACTAATGCGCATTTGGTCTCTATTCCCTTGTCTATAAACCATTTCTTTGCATCGTTTCTATCTTTCTATTCCAAATCGGTGAAATAGTGGGCAGAGGTATCAGGACCCAATAGAGATACGTCTTCGAGTTGATCTTCTTCAAACGCCACAACAATCTACAAAAAATATCAACAAGTTGATGATTCAAAATTGGTTTATATGTTACATTCGATTAAACCGATTCCTAACAATCGATTTATATGTGCAACTATAAAGACCGATTTAAGAATTATCGAAAAAATTTCAAAGTTCAGAATCGATTCACTTCTAGTGTCATATAATCCGATTATTGTTCACATTTCTCCTGGAACTTTGAAATCGGATTACATATACAAGAAAATAAACCGATTGTGAATTTCGTGTATTGTACGTGATTAGTCATAGCGATTCTGGTCACGTACCCATAGCGACAAAAAATTTACTACAATCGGATTATATTGTGACTAACAAAGACCGATTATTGTACCCAATTTGGGAATTTTACCCAAAATAGGTTTATGTAGTGTTATCAAATAAACCGATTCTGGGTTAAAGTTTTGAAAACATTTCCCTTTTGGGGAGACTGGGACATGCAAATACATGTTTGTAGATCGTTACAACTCATACCTGTTTATTAGAAGCATTATCATCTTCTTCCTCCCGACGAAATTGTTCTTGTGCTTGAATAATATCCTCAAGCATTCTTTGGTTCACTTTCTCTTCTTCATTCAACAAATTTTCCAATTCGGTAGGATCAAAATCATGATAATCTGATGCATCCACCTCTTCATCACTACTAGAGTCTTCATCATCACTATATTCTTTCATTTTAGCTAAGAAAATCAAAAACCCTAGTTTTTCCTTTTTTCCCTCTACTTATTTTCCTCCAAACCTTAAAAAAGAAAAATGAATTTCTACACTAATGCAAACATTATAATCCCACTCAAACAATTACTCCCTCTGTTTCTTTTTAACAGGCCAGTTTTGTTTTTAGAGAAATTTAAGGAAATTAAGAGAATTAATCATTGAAAGTGGTCCTCATAACACTTGTCAATAAAAGAAGTGAAGTGAAATGGTCCCCCATGACACTTGTCAGCAAAAGAAGTAAAGTGAAGTGGTCCACATGACACTTGTCATCAAAAGAAGTTAAGAGAAAAGTGGTTACAAAAAATTAAAGTAACATTTGACTTTCCCAATTAGGAAACTGGCCTATTTTTCTTGAAACTTTTATTTATAGAAACTGGCCTATTAAAAAAGAACGGAGGGAGTATTAATTTAATAAAAATTAACTCAATTAATCTTCGCTAATTCCACAAGGGCATATCAGGCATTAAAATAAATAGTGGATAAGGAGTTTTTATGAATTATTTCTTAATGATCCTATTTTATTATGTAGTTATAGGCTCCAATTAAATGGCATATGCCCCAATTTAGCTAGGTAAAATTTCGATCAAGTTTCTGAATTTGCCAACTGTTGGTGATCTCCTTACATAAATTGGAAACTTTTAGTTGCTCATCAATATGATTGTGAATGTTATTGTTGATGTTATTATTTTGACTACCACAAGGAAATCATTTATCTTGCTTTGTTCTTATATTCTTTTTTCCATTCCAACCTTGCAGACATCATTTTTACCCGTTTCCCATGCCTTCTACCTTAGACCATTTGAGTTATTGATTGCACAACACTTAATTTGTTAACCGTGCACTTTGTTTGGTCCTCGAGGCATTCATTGGGCCGTAGCACCTTTTAGCGTGCACTCCGTGTAAAGCTTATTGAGAGTTTTGGTATATGGTAAGTTTTCATACCTGTTATTAGGTTAACTCATCTTGGTATATCAACTTGCCTCCCTCTTTTTCTGCACAAGGAGCTTTATATCTGTGATTCAGTAGTCCTTCCAAATGTTGATTTTATTTCCATTTCCAATTTTCTCAAAACTGTTTTGCTTTGCCAGTTCGACACCCGGGAGTTTAGTATTAATGGGTAGGATATCACAGTTTGGAAAGCATTTTACTTACGGTATGGTACCCCATTGTAAGTTTGCTTTTATCTCGGAGTCTTCATCCCATTATAGCTATAATTGCATGTTTTTATAAGCATATATGATACTCCCTCCGTCCCAAATTAGATAAGCTAATTGTAGTTTGCCCAATTATTAAGATAAGAAGGAAAGGAAAGTATGTTTAAGTATTTTTTACAATTATATTCTTATGCATAATAATTAGTAAAACTTAGAAATGATTTATCTCTAATTCTATACCACGTTTTTTCGTAAATTTTATACCGTTGAAAAACATTTTAAAACACATATATAACGAATATAAACATGGCTATTAAGTTATACATATTTGTTATAGTAACAATAATCAATTAAAAGGGTAGTTTTAGAAATATCCCCTTCATTAAAGAGATAGCTCATCTATTTATGAGACAAAACTTAAAACCAACTAGCTCATCTAATTTGGGATGGAGGGAGTAGTAAATTTAAAGATTGTTATTTGAGTGCTCTCAACAATTTAGCCCATTTAAATGTTGAATCAGCCTCTCTACCAACTTTAATTTCACGCTAATTATTCGTTGTTTAATTTTCAAAGTGGTTAATAACGGTGTTATACGTGTCTGATAGAAATGCAAAGCATCGTAAAAAGAACATATTACGGGAAAAATATCATCAAAATGATCGTCATTTGAGTTTCCACACAAATTAGTGTCAAAAAAAATTGCAAGATATTATTAGGCCAACCCTATCAACATCTTAGAGCAAATCTTATAGATAGTGTAATTCTTTCATTTTGAAGGAGTGACTATCAATTTGATCTAATTAGAGGATGCTATAGACAGTCTTTACCTCACTTTTTCTCCAAACCCGTTCATACACTCGTTCAGTTGAACGAGTGATTGGGAGTGTAACACTAGACGGGGGACAGTCCCCCGTCAAAAAAAATTACAACTTTTTGAACTAGACGGGGGACTGTCCCCCGTGTAGGTTGTTAATTTGTTTTGTTTTTTTTTGGACTGGGGATAGTCCCCCGTCTAAAGTAATTTTTTTGGTTTTTTGTTTACCGTTTAAGTAGCTTTCTTAGGTTTTTTAAGTAGCTTTTAGGATTTTTTCTTTTTTTAGTTTTTTTAGGGAATAGTTTTTTTTTTTACGGGGGATTATCCCCAGTCTAAGTAGTTTTTTTGGTTTTTTTATTTTTGGACGGGGGACTGTTTCCCGGCTAGTGCTCTTTTGTGTTTTTGCCCATAGTGGCTTCACTCGTTCATTTGAGCGAGGGGTCCTTCGTATCAAAAAGTTAGTCTCCAAATGGAGACTACCCATAGACTTTGCTCTTAGAGCAACTGCAGTGGTGCGATCAAAACCAAAAATCAAAGATCAAAAAAAAGACCAAAATTTGGGTTTAGTCCGTGGTGTGACGCAACGGTACATGATTAAAATTTGGTCAGGCGGACTTTAAAAGTCCGCCCCATTAAAATTCCATCAGGCGGACTTTAAAAGTCCGCCCCATCCTTTATAAATTTTAACAGGCGGACTTTAAAAGTCCGCCTCACTAAAATTCCATCAGGCGGACTTTAAAAGTCCGCCCCTCTCTTCGCAAATTTTAACAGGCGGACTTTAAAAGTCCGCCTCACTCTTTTTTTTTTTATTTAATTAAAATTTCATCGGGCGTAATTTAAATCTCCGCCCGTTAACAAGCGTACTTTAAATTTACGCCCAGCAACAAGCGTACTTTAAATTTACGCCCGACTATATTAGAATTTGGGATTTGGTCGCGACCATATTTGGTCTGAAATTTGATCTTTGGTCCAAATTTGATCTTTACTCCGTCCCACTGTGTTACGATCTCATCCCATAAATTTGGTTATACTCGCCCACTGTGGATGCTCTTAGCATATCTAATATATCATGAGTTTTCTTTGTGTTAATATATCTGTGGGCCTAACTTTAATGAAAGTTATTGAAATGAATGGGTTAAGCAAAAGAAAATAAAAAACTCAATAAATGTTATCCAATTTTTCTTTTTCTCCTGCAACCCAGTTAATAGTATGTATATAGATATATATATTGTTATGATAAGTAAAGCACATTACGGCATAAGAATTGAACCCTTGCACGTTTGAAACTTTATGGTTAGAAACTGAAAAGAATGTACTTACTTATGAATGAAAGCTAAAAAGGTGTCAACAAGTCCTTAAACATACTCAGGGGAGAACATTAGTGGGTAGATGGAACAACTCTCAAACACTTCTCATTTTGAGTTCGTCTGAATTGTGATTTGCTATCCTTATCCTTATTATGTCGAGTTCGAGTACTAAGCGCTTAACATTCACCTTGTTCATTTTTTTTCATCACGCTGATATCTTCCCACTTAAAATTGCAAAAAATAAAAATTTAAGGGCACAGGTCCAATAATGCACATCCTTTTGTCATTTTTGTTAGTCCACTCCTCCAATTTTAATAGATCATTATGAAGTAAAACTCCATGCCGCTTGTAAATGTTTATGTTAATTAATAAAGAAAGAATTGTTGAAAGAGATGATCAGTTTTATTAAGTTTTAATAAAGATGAATTACAGCCATCCAAAGTCATATAAAGACCGAAAAACAAAAGAGTAAAACAGAAACTATTACAAGCTGTCACAGACAGTTTCTGTTAAACAGTTATTACAGCTGTAATTACCAGTGACAATGACCTTAAAAACTAGGACAATAAAGTGTGTGTAAGGCACACTTACACATTTTCATTCTCACATCGCCAAATGTCTTTTAATCACTCATAAATATGTTATTAAAAATTATAAGAAACTATTTCCAAGAAATTTTAAAAATCATCTATTTTAATTATTATTTTCTATTTTTTTTTGAATTCTTTCAAAAAATTTATTTGTTTTCTCTTTTCAGTCGGTGAGGCTTGGTTACTTTTAAGCCGAGCTGGTTTCTTTTTTTCTAACCTAATTCAATGGGTTGTTCACATATATAAAAACAACATAAAAGTGCGGTTGATTTTTTTTTCAAACCGAATTCAGTAGGTTGTGCAGATTTTAAAAACAACATGGAGCGTCTACTCGGTTTTATGTTCTTCTTACTAGCAAAATCCAGTTTTTTCCTAGACGGATTAAATGGGTTGTTCATCTCCCCCTTTTAAATGCCAACAAGAGAATGTTAAAGCATTACCCTTCACAACCGCCAGATCCCCTTATATTAGTTCTTAGCCATTAGATTTAGGAATATTCCAAAAAGAATTCCCGTCACAAATTTACGGTCGTTGGATCATTGGATTTCCATTTTCTATCACCCGTTAGATTTTAAGGAAGTGGTATAAAGAATATTTACAAGGACTTAAAGGTAAAAATAGATTTAAAATATGTATTTACGAAAATGTCATTTTATAAAAATAATGATAAATATTTAAAAACTCCACACCTTCCAAACCGTTAGTCGGAATTTTATAAACTTTATGTATTTGAAATTCCCTTTGAATTATTTACGCAACGAGCATAAATAACAATACCAAATTTTTTATTTTTCAGCCTTTTTTATACTTCTCCAAATTTTTATATGTTTTTCCTTTAAAAGTTAGACATGGTTTACAAGTTCCTCATTTATACCTTCATAAAAATTGAAACAATCTATAAAGTAAATTGATTGATTAAAAAGCACACAAACAACGAACAATTTCGGACAAAAAATACAACATATGGTGTCAAAGCACTACCAAAGTATTTACAAAGTTGAAAAAAATAGTATTGCGGACGTGCGACACACGTACTCATTACTTGTATATAAAAACAAGATAAAAGTTCAGTTGTTTTTTTTTTGCATAGCCGAATTCTGTGGGTTGTTCATTTATTAAAAAAAACATAAACGTTCAGCTATTTTTTTCAACCTAGACGAACCTATTTTCCCCTAGTTGAATTCAATTGGTCGTTTATATATTAAAAACAACATAGAGATTTGGCTAGGTTTATTCATTTTTTCGTAGCGGAACTCAAAATTAAGTTAGTTTTTTTTTCTCGTTTTTGAGGAATTCAATAGATTGTTTCATATGTGAAAAATAACATAGAGGTTCACTTAAGTGTTTTTCCTAGTCGAACCAAGGACGATAAAAAACAAAGAAATAAATAATGTAGTACGTTGTTGAAGCTCAGCTTATTTTTAGGCTTCCAACAAGTTTCTTTTAGCAGAGCACTTTGTCCCATAATTAATGAACTAAACAACAAAACAAAATTAAATGAAAAATAAAAAATAAAAAATTTATTTAATGGATTTTAAGTATTATTATTGGACAAAGAGTATTATTACATTAACTAGTTAGAAGCGTAACAAGCTAAGATCCAACAACGTACTACTACATTAGTTAAACAGGTTGCCGTGCTAGCCTACCAGTGAGCCTCATGAGGAACCACGCCAAGGGAGGTAAGCTAACTCTAACTTCCATGTCAAACTTTATATTATTACGCCATCTGGGACTCGAACCTGGGACCTCCTAAAACGCATAAAACCTCTGTAGAACGGGATTGACCAGCTGAGCTAGGTGACCCGTTTTAGTTAAAGAATAACTTAGTCGTTTCGTGCAATTAGGACACCCCCGTAGTTTTGTAGGACGGATGACCTAAGCACATGGTGGTCCCCTCATAAACTCCATGACCCCCAAAAGAACTTTCGATAATAACATGCCACCCTGATTGTTTTTCATATTTACAAAAAATGATTCTTATAATTAATTTTTGGCTTTGATCTTTATCGTTGTTAAAAAAGGATACAATTTCTACCTATTTTTATCTTTGATCTTTGTTGTAGTCAAGAAGGAAAAAATCAAATTCTTAAAATTAAAATTTTATGATCAATTTCAAGCTCTAATTTCATCAAATTTTTCCTGATTTTTCTTTTTGATTTTTTATTTATTTAATATTCTTATATACTGCTTTAAGGCTTACCCAATAGGTTGAAATAAGGTCACTTTAAAGTAATTTTGAAATTTTTATCCACCTGAAAAGTAAAGGGTACCAATTACATCACCAAGTTTTTCATTCGGAAATCACTATGGGCAAACTTGTTACAACCAGTAAACATTGATAAGGTAAAGATCCTTGTACCTAATTTGTTGACAAGTTTACTTGGAAGACTTCAAAAATAAATATCCAAGAATCAACTTAGTATGTATCTGAACTGTATATGAACCGAATTCCAACAAAAACAAGTCTTGTAATCCATTTTTAAAGACACGAATTCACAAGAGCAAGTCTTGTAGGTTATGTACATTATGGGCTTAAAAACTATCTAGGTTGTTTAAAATACTACTTGTGATATTTCTATTATAAAGATAAACAATATATTGTGGAGAAGAAATAACATAAGATACCATAAAGTTGGTTAACGAGGAAAACTGCAACGCGAAGAAAACCCTGAGACCTAGTCCATCCTTGAACACCGTACTGTATTAAGACGTTACAGATAATAGACCACTAGCATCCTTTAGAACTGGAATGTAGTTGAGATCGAATCGACCCTAAGAGAAACAAAGCTTCAGTCGTTCTCGTACGTCTCTTGGATCTCGTAAGACCCTACAAACTTGATTTCCCTAGATGAAGTCCTTTACAACCCTAGGAGTTTCTTCAACCTAAGTGAAGACTTTTTAACTAATATGAATCTAACAAATAGCCTATTGATTTCCTTTCAGATATATTTCAATCACGATAATGGAAATATGTTTTCTTATGAGTAAGGTTGCACAATAATTAGACCGGAACCGAAAAACTGGACCAGAACCGACTTAGGAGGTACAGGGAACAGTTCCAATTTTAAGAACCGGTGTATATGGAGGTACAAGTACTGGTTCTGCTAAATTCTCGGTATGTACTGAATCCTAATCGTTTATGCTAGGTATATACTTCAACAGTGATTATGCACGAACCGTGTGGAAAACCACACCAAAACCTCTGTTTTTTTGGGTGGTCCAGGTGGTCCCGGGGCCGGTATTTGTGAGCGCTTTTGGGGGCGGTTTTTTGCAGACGGTTTTTTTTTTTGCGGTTCATAAAGAATTTTTGATACTTCAATCCCTCATCATTCTTTTCTTATTTTTCTTCTATTCTCCAGAACCAAATCAGTTCTTCTTCTTCAATGGAACCACCATAACCAAATCACTTGCTCTTCTTTACTCTCAATCAATTAATCTCTCATCGTTCTTTCCTTTACTTCTTCTTCAGTTATTTCAAAAATTAACAACAGGTAAATTAATTCATTCAATTAATTTAAATTGACTTAGGATTTTTTATTTATTTCATGTTTGATTAATTCGTTATATATGAGAATTTAGTTTTTACTGAAAAAGCGGGGGTCTAACAACCACACCCAATATTTCTCTTAGCAATTTGTATGGAAAAATTCCAATATATTTCCAAGAGAATCAACTGGACAGTCAGACTCAATCGATGGAAATATATCCAGAAGTTCGTATCTCTATTTCACAATGTAATCAGCAAATCAAACAAATACAAATCCGTGAGCTTGATTATTATGTGAAAAAACTTGAACGGTACCAAAGACCAATGTTCAAGTGTCAATCAATATAATCAACAACCAAAGGTTGGATTCTCTAGTTGATTGAACTACGCACAACCTGTGACATTTCTATTATATAACAAAATATAATGCGGAAAAGAAATAACACAGACACCAGAAATTTTGTTAACGAGGAAACTGCAAATGCAGAAAAACCTTGGGACCTAGTCCATATTTGAACACCACACTGTATTAAGCCGCTACAGACACTAGCCTACTACCAAGCTAACATAGGTCTGGAATGTAGTTGAACCCTAATCAATCTCACACTGATCAAGGTACAGCTGCGTTCCTTACGCCTCTTGAACCACATTGGATTCTCCGTACTTGATTTCCTTAGCTGATCTCACCCACAACTAAGACTTGCTACGACCCAAAGTCGAAGACTTGATAAACAAATCTGTATTGCACAGAAAAGTCTATTGAATAGATAAATCTGTCTCCTACAGATATACCTATGAGTTTTGTTCCGTCATTTGATAAATAAAGGTGAACAGAAACCAATTGATAATCCGGACTTATATTCCCGAAGAATAACCTAGTATTATCAATCACCTCACAATAATCTTAATCGATTAACGAAACAAGATATTGTGGAAACACAAACGATGAGACGAACATTTTTGTGACTACTTTTAAATCTTTCCTACCGTAGAATAAATATCGAGAAAATCTTAAAGAAGATAGTACTCAACACGATAGAACACAACAAGATCAGACCACCCAACTACAGAGAAATAGTTGGGTCTGGATTCACAATCCTAATGAAGTCTTCAAGTCGTTAACCTACACGGTTTCCTGAAAAACCTAAGGTTAAAGGAGAATCGACTCTAGTCGCAACTATTATCACACTGGAGGTGTGGGGATTAGGTTTCCCAGTTGCTAGAGTTCTCCTTTATATAGTCTCCGAATCAGGGTTTGAAATCAATGCTACCTTGGTAACAAAGCATTCAATATTCACCATTAGATGAAAACCTGATTAGATTCAAGCTAATATCTTTTAACCGTTAGATCGAACTTAGATTGTTATACACAAATGGAATTTACCATCATTTAGATAAAGGTAACCGTACTTAAACGTGTACACTTAGTTAGTTCAACAATAGTTAACCAATGGTTAGCCATATGAGCGCTTTCATATCAACCTTATTCATCTTTATCATAACTAGTTCAAATGACTCAAATGAAACTAGTTAGAGAGTTGTTCAATTGTTTATATTCTCATAGAAGTATACAATACACAATTGAAGCAAAATCGATTTTGATTCACTCGAATCATTCCATGAACATTATAGCCACGGTTTTCAAAATATTGCATTCCTTATTATATAAATGTATTAGTTCATGAACAAACCGATTTTAGAATATGAAAAAGCGGGGATCTAACAACCACACCCAATATTTCGCATAAAAATCGGTATGGCCAAACTACAATTTACTTTCTAGAGAATCAACTAGGCAGTCAGACTCAATCTAGACAAAAGTATATCAAAGAGTTATATCTCAATCTCTCGATTTGATCTATACTCAAGCAAATAGAAATCTGCGAGTCTTTATCAAATACTAGAGAGATAACTTGGATGGCACCAAAGATCAATATCCAAGTGTCAATCAATTTAATCAACAACCAAAGGTTGGATATTCTAACTGATTGAACTTAACGCACAACCTGTGATATTAAATTATAAAGATAAACAATATAACGCGAAAATAGAAATAACACAGACACCAGAATTTTGTTAATGAGGAAACCGCAAATGCAGAAAAACCCCGGGACCTAGTCCAGATTGAACACACACTATATTAAGCCGCTACAGACACTAGCCTACTCCAAACTAACTTCGGTCTGGACTGTAGTTGAACCCCAATCAATCTCACACTGATCCAAGGTGCAGTTTCGCTCCCAACGTCTCTGATCCCAGCAGGATACTACGCACTTGATTCGATTAGCTAAGAGTTGCTACGACTCAAAGTCGAAGACTTTAATAAACAAATATGTATCATACAGAAAATTCTATAGTAATAGATAAATCTGTCTCCCGCAAAAATACCTAAGAGTTTTGTTCTATCTTTTGATAAATCAAGGTGAACAGGAACCAATTGATAAACCAGGCTTATATTCTCGAAGAACAACTTAGTATTATCAATCACCTCACAATAATCTTAATCAACGCAGCGAAAGAAGATATTGTGGAATCACAAACAATGATAAGAAGATGTTTGTGATTACTTTTATATCTTGCCTATCAGAGATATTAATCTCAAGCCAATCTTTGCGATTGTACTCTTACGATAGAATATGTAAGATCAGATCACACAACTACGAGAAAGTAGTATTGGTCTGGCTTCACAATCCCAATGAAGTCTTTAAGTCGTTAACCTGGTTTAGAAGAAGAAACCAAAGGTTAAAGGAGAATCGACTCTAGATATGCAACTAGTATCACACAGAAGGTGTGGGGATTAGGTTTCCCAATTGCTAGAGTTCTCCCTTATATAGTCTTTCAAATCAGGGTTGATAATCAATGTTAGCTTGATAACAAAGCATTCAATATTCACCATTAGTTGAAAACTTGATTTAAATTCAATCTAATATATTTCAACCGTTAGATCGAAAAACCTAGCTTGTTACACACAAATGAAATGTACCATTTTAGGTTTGTGTAACCGTACCCAAACATGTACATTTTTTGGTTCAACAATACTTAACCAAATGGTTAGCCATATGAGTACTTTCATATCAACCAATTTATTCTTCACCATAACTAGTTCAAATGAATGAAATGAACTAGTTAGAGAGTTGTTCAATTGAAAGGAAATATTATGTATCTACACAAGAAAAAATTGAAGCAAAAACTATTTGATTCACTTGAATCGGTTTATGAACTTTATAGCCACGGTTGCAAACTTGCATTCCTTAGTTTATATAAACACGAGTTCACAAACAATCGTCTTTAGGTATAACCTAAATCAAGTTCGCGGACTGGGTTCGCGAACTTAAGTTCCCGGAAGGAGTTCTCAAACTCCAGCAGATTTTCTCGGGTCGAGAACTTCCGCCAGTTCGGGGACTGGGTTCGCGGACTGAGTTCACGGCTCTTGTTCCGGTTCTCTTGATCAACAAAGTTCGCAAACTTCGGTTCAAGGAATAAGTACTTATACATATATGTGTTTCCAAAACAATGCTTATATCCAACAATGGTTATATAATCTAAAATCTCATTTCAATCTTTGAAACATTCTTATATAATGTTATAATAGTCGTTAGACATAAAGAATCGACTATCGTCATCAAAGCCATTTTCAAAGTGATTGAACCATAACATGACTTTCGTCACTAGGTAAAGATAAGTTTTGCCAAAGCGAAAGCTTACTAACACATATTTCGAGAGATAGATAGGCGAGATAAACTCGGCTCGAAATAGCAAATGTGTATAATCAAAGTCTACATTGCACAACGACTTTTGTCTCAAGATAGGAGATAGAGTAGATAGACTTTTGAGTGATAGATAAGTTCAAGTCTCCATATACCTTTTAGTCGATGAAGATCCACCAGTTCCTTGAGCAGTCCTTCGTCTTTTATGATGATCTCCATGGAGTTTCTTGAGCTGAACTACACTTTATATCCTAATACGAGACATTATATATAGTAGACTAGAAATCAAGATTTATAATTTTGATCACTAACATTGAAAAACATGCTTGAGATAGCAATACATGAGAGGTTGACCGAGCAATGCTCTAAAAAAACATAACCTACTTATGTATGCAAATGGGTACGCATACTTAAGTATCCAGACTGAGTTTGGTTACGCCAGTACGCGTACGAGTGCACATACCATTTCACTCTTCAAAACTCCAGCAGAAATTCACGGACTTGAACTTCCGCCACTATGAATACGGGTACGCATACTTAGTTCCCGGATTTCCAACAACCAAACAGTACGCATACGGGTACGCATACCATGGTTCCCAGTTTTGGACTTGATACAAATGTGAATACACACTGTGTTTATATCCAATCATGGTTACATGTTCTAAACCCTCATCTCAATCATTGAAAAATTCTTGGAAGACGACAATAGCTGTCTCGCATAAACTATTAGGTTCAAAGCAATTTTCAAGTGATCGAATGATCAATACGAAACATTCCGAGTCTACATCAAATGATTGTCTTACACGAATCATGTAAGATATTACAAGACGATTTTCACATGATCATCTTTTGACTTTCTTCAAGAATAAAAGATGAACTTGGTTAAAGCGAAAGCTTACCAACACATATTTCGAGAAATAGATAAGCGAGATAAACTCGACTCGAAATACCAAATGTGTATAATTGAAGTCTATATAGCAATACGAATTTTTGTCTCAAATAGGAGATATAGTAGATAGACTTTTGAGTGATAGATGAGTTCAAGTCTCCACATACCTTTTGGTGATGAAGTTCCACAAGTTCCCTTGAGTAGTTCTTCGTCTTCATCGATGAACGTCGTGAAGTATAAAGCTCAACTACACTTCCTATCCTAACCCGAGACTTAGCTATAAGTAGACTAGAAATAAAGACTTATAGTTTTGGCAACTAAAATTGACAAACAAGCTTGAGATAGTAACGCTTGCGATTTCGACCGAGCAGTGCTCTAACATTTACTAATTAATGACGTGTTTTGTTTAGGGTTTGTTTGAGATCGATTTGGAATATCATAGATTTAATCGATTAATTCTATTGAAATTAAAAAACAATGACAGGTAATGGTTTGCTTCATTCCACAGTTTCAAGTTCGTCCCAAGTTTTCAATTTCTCTGTTGCTTTCAGTTTTATCTGATTGCTTTCTCTGAAGATAACTGCTTTACCTGGTTTTGTAGGAATGAGCGGTTTCAATTTTATCTGAATGCTTTATCAGGTATGTATTTTCATCAAATTGAATGATTTGAGGAGTTATTGTGAAATGGGTTTCTTTTTTGGTGTTTACGAATTTGATGATTTTAGATTATTTGGGAAGTACGGGTATTGAATTACGATACTCTATGAGTACATTTTTGTTATTGGATTTTATGATTCTAAATGTGATCTTTACTCTAGGTATAAATATGGAATTCAGATTTCAATATTATTGTGAATTGTGAACATTCTGTGAGGTGTATATTTGTTTTTGTAGAACAATGAATATTTATCTGTTATTGTTTAACAAATTGAATTTTGAAATCTTTGATTACTAATAGACATACACAAGAATGCAGATTTTGTTTTGTTCATGTCTAACTTTTCTTTTGTTTGCCGAGATTTGAGGTGTGCAATAGAGATGAATTTATTTATTTTAGAGGTGGTTTATGTTGTCCAGATTGAGTTTTAGTATAATATTGATTTGGTGAAAGACGAGACAACAGTTTTTGGAAATGGAGTGGAAAGTGTTGTTGGCGATGTTTTATGGTTGTGTGCTTTTTGAACTCGTTATTGCATGTACATTGGGGATTCTGTTCTGATACTGGATGGGAGATGGACCTGAAAGTACGAGTGTTAAGGATTGGATTTTGGGTTAAGACGTGGCTGTGAAGGTCAGTTGAAGAGTTGTGCTGCTATCAGGGGTCCGTGTTGCGGATTGTCTAGGAGAATTAAGCTTGGGATTATGTGTTTAAGGCAAAGAAGAAACAAATATACTGTGTTGTGAGTTTGAATTATAGCTTGAAATGATTTTGACATAATTTTAGGCGAGAAAAACAATGAACAAGATTCATGTTTCTTCCATTGTATGATTAAATGAATATTTTTAACTGATACCCTGAACCATGGCATTGCATAATTTATTGTGAACTGACATTTTGATTACATAATTGATAATCGTAATAGGTAAAAGACCGGAACCGGACTGGTCATGTAAGTACAAGTACAAGGATAGGTACTCAAGACTGGAACCAACCTCTAGGAGGTACATGTACCGGGTTCTTAAGAAACTCGGCCTGTAGTCCATGTGTATCCTTACTTATGATGGATCTTCAATGTAAAAAAGATATCAAGCAAACCTCAACAATTAAGATAGCTTACTCTCTTCAGAAGGTTATAGATATGCCTAATTGATTACTACATTCCAAACTATACTTGATGATTTTTGTAAAATCACGTCTCCATTGATACGAGTAGGACTGTTATCAACAAGAGTCGTGATGTGATTTTAATTATATTGCAAGAGCACGTATGTCTATTGGACAATATGCAAGTACGGTTCATTCCACATGGACTAAAATGTTGTTATCCTCAATTTTTAATTAAATTACAAATAAAGTTAGATTTATAAAATATTAAAACTAATAAGAAAAGGGGTAGCTAGCTCAGCTGGTCTCATCCCCATTTCTTAAAGGTTTGATGTGTTCCAAGAGGTCCTAGGTTCGAGTCCCTGGTGACAGAATATTACAGAATTTGACATGTAAGGTAGAGTTAGCTTGCCCCCATTTGCGGCATAATCATCCCCCTATCGGCTTCGGCCCGCTTGGATGGTTCCTCATGAGGCTCGCAGAGAGGCTATCAGGATAACCTGTTCAACCAATATAATAGTACGCCATTGGATCATTGCTTTTTAGGCTTCCGACTAGTTTCTTGCAATAATACTCTTTATCCAGTAATAATAATAATAGTTTAAAAATTACTTAGTACAAATAAGAAAATAATAAAATAGAAAATAAGAAGAAAACTAGGGTTTCAGAATCCACAGTTAAATTATGTAAATCTCCTAAACAATCAATAATAAATATCCAAAAGTACAACTTTTATTGTACATAAAAATGGTATAATTTGCTTTGCTTATAAAGTATTAATATCCAAAGACTATTCCGTACGATTAAAGAACACAACAAATATGAAGAGAAATTAATTCAACATTAATGCTCAAAATAGTATTTTACTAGAGATTACGAGAATTTTCTTACACAATGAAATTGGCTTCATCTTCAACTCTGGTTGATAGAATTCGCTCTTCATTATTAATAAAAGAGAAAAACTAAAAGAAAAAATAAATAAATCTTAAAATTTACATGATTGGCTCTCGGCTCTTGTCTGTCTCCCTTTTTCCATCTGCTTCCACTACTATTTACATAGTCTTCAATGGAAACCACTTTCCTTTTCCATTTCACTACCACATCCTCATCCAATGAAGTTACACCACGTGTCAATTAATATAAAAGTTCTCCAATCAAAATGTGCCATGTGTCAAATATTACAATCAATATTTTCTGTATAATTTCCAATCATAAAGAATAATATTCTTTCTGAATCTTCATATATTCCATTACTCCATATTCATAGAGAAAAAATTTCTTTATTAAATATAATATCTTCGAAAATATCCTTTATCTTAATTGATATCTTGCACATGGTCTCCACACTTCTATACACGCTGTGACACATTTCTATACACACCATGACATGTTTACCACATTTTCATATCCAAATAATTGTCCCAGTAAATCTTCATGTTCTTCCATTCGGGCTTAGTGATAGATACATTTTTGTGTCTAATTTATCTCGATTCTATATTTTGATAGTGCTCTTTTTTGTACTTATTATGGTGTTTTATGTGTGCGTAGGTATTTTTGGGCAATAAACATCTTTGAAAAAATTGGCTCAAAAATTTGTCTAAAGCATCCTGAGGAATTGTTATTGGCACCCACAGTTTGGATAAGGGGCGCCCCCAGGGCACCCCTCAATGAAGCTACTATTAGCACCCCTACTCTGGATAGGGAGCAACCCTTTCTTCTTCATTTCAAAAAATCAGTTTTGGCGGGAAAATCTCACCGGTGACTGGAAGAATTAGGGTTCACCTTTTGGACGTGATTTCATGAGATTCAATAGCTGATTTTTTTGGGTGGGCTCTATCCAGCTATAGAAGGACGGTATGGGCTTTGAAATCATCTAAAATTGAATGGATAATCCAATCGGATAAAGAAAAGGGAGTACGATATTCACGGGACTTTTCAACGTGATTTGGTCGGATTTCTGCATTGAATTTCAACGTGATTTGGTCGGTTTGTTGCATGTTCTGGATTGATACCACCCTGTTACGACTAAACAGGGATGATAAGTCTTTTGTTTTGAAAAGAAAAGGGAAGTTACGTGGAGTTGGAAGAAAACAGGGGAGCACGTTATTGGATGGATATATTCGTGGGATTTGCATGACTTGGAGAGAGTTTGCACATGCTAGAAAGATTCTAACAACATTTTGGAATGTGACAAAGATAAATAAGGCTATTTAGCAGCTGTAAAACGTGTGCAGGAGAAGAAAATGGAAAAAAAATATTCCCATGTCTGGAAAATGATGGAGGATAATATCAGAGTTGTTACAACAATTTTGGTCATCCTGAGAGTATATAAAGGTGATACGATACTTATAGAGGGGAGACGGAGAGAATTGGGATCAGTTTACAGCATAACAAATCCGGGAAAATTTGAGTTGCAGAAGAATAGTTTGCTGCTGGTGAAGAACATAAGACGCTCAAGGACATTCGTTGTGCTACAGTGACAACGACAAATAACTATTATCCTTCTCTGTAACAATTGAGTTTGTAACAAATATAAGTGTTACAAACCCGATTTTATCATTTTTTTCTCCCATTTCATTATTTGTGAACACCTTTTGAGCAATGAATTCATATTTTGAGTGTCTTTCCATGATGATGAGCTAATTCTCGCACAACCAAGGCAATGAGAAAGCTATTTACGCATAAATAATTGGTAACTATTTTATTTTCTATAATTTATAATTCACTCAATCACTGCTTTTGCAGAGTTCTAAATTGTTTGCATAATTTTCTTAATTAGTTGTGATTCAATTTGATAGGTTATACTTTGTTTAGTCAACCGATAATTTATGCTTAGGAAAAACAATTAATATTTGAGAATATTTCTGATTATTTGTGAATTAAGAAATAAGAGACTTAAAAGATTATTAGAGTTTTGGATTATTTACCATCATTCATTCATGTGTAATAATGGAATCTAGTGTCTTGGTTGTTTTTAATATCTTGAAATCAAATTTTCTTTATTTTTAAGTTTTATTAAGTCTAAAATCTATTGCATTCACAAGTCTTGAACGAATTATCTTATTACAACATCATTGAAATCACATCACTCTGCCCATTCAATTATTAATCACTTCATTTCCTCCATTTTACCAGCAGAATTCCGCATTATAGTCCATCGATCTTTACTTTTTAAAAACTGCAAAACAAAACAAAAATCATTAAATATGTACAAAATAAATAATGAAATAAATATAAATTTGAGTAGTAAAGAAAAATACTTATCACACCCCCAAACCTACATTTTGCTAGTCCTCGAGCAAAACTAAAGAAAAATAAAAATCCTAACTGTTAGAGCATTGCTCGGTCGAACTCGCAACCGTTGCTATCTCAAGCTTGTTTTCCAAGTTTAGTTGATCAAAACTATAATCTTGATTTCTAGTCTACCTATAGGAGTTTTGGACTAGGATAGATTGTATAGTTGAGCTTTAAACTTCACGGCGCTTACAACTGAAGACGAAGATCTACTGAAGAACTCGGAGGAACTTCATCAACAAAAGGTATGTGGAGACTAAAACTTATCTATCCTCAGAAGTCTATTCTATTCTTACTTATATCATATTGCATATACGATATAGTCTTTCATATCTTACACATTTGATATCTCGAGCTGAGTATAACTCGCTTATCTATTTCTCAAAATACGTGTTGGATAGCTTTCTGTCTTAGCTACATTCATCATTATTCTTGACTTTATGTCAAAAGATGATCATGTGTAAATTGCTTTGAAACATCTTACATGATTTGTGTGAGACAGTCATTTGATGTTGATTTAGAAAGTTTCGTATTGATTATTCGATCAGTTGAAAATTTCTTATTAGCTAATGGTGTGTGTGAGACATCCATTGTGATCTTCTAAGAATGTTTCAATGATTGAAATGAGAGTAAAGAGATAAAACCCATGTCTGGATACATTAAGGTTTGTGTACTAAGTGTGCGAACTGTTTTGAGATAATTCAGGACCGGAAATTAAGTTTGCCTACCCGTTCGAAAACTGTATATGTTTCAACTGTTAAGTCAGGGTACTTAAGTTTGCATATCCGCTCGCAAATTGTTTCAACTGTTAAGTCAGGGTACTTAAGTTTGCATACCCTTTCGCAAACTGATTTAACTGTTGAAGTCCAGGAAATAAGTTTGCATACCCATTTTCGAACTTATTCACCTGAGTTTGGTCCGTAACTAAAGTTTGCGCACCCGTTTGCAAACGGTTGGTTCATAATCAATGTACGAAACTTAAGTTTGCGTACCCATTTGCAAACTTAAGTGGTTCAAGTTCTAAAATAGGTAAAGTATGATTTCATACTCATGAACAAATACATTTATATATTAAGGAATGCAATCTTTGCAAACCGTGGCTTAAATGTTCATGAATTGATTCTTTCGAATCATTCCGATTTTGCTTCAATTGAAGCATATATACTTCTATGTGATTGTTAACAATTGAACAACTCTATAAAGAACACAGTTAGATTTTTTGGTTATCATTCATGATTGATTGATCATCATAGTTGATCTAGATTTGTTAGATGAATGTGGATTAGATAAAAGTGTTCATATGGCTAACTTTGGTCAACTACTATTGAGCCAACCTTATGTACACGTTTAGGTACAGTTACCCATATCTAAATAAAGTATATTTCATTTGCGCGTGACAAGCTAAGTCCATCTAACGGTGGAGAGATATTTTTTTGGTTTCAAGCAACACTTAGTTTTCATCTTAAATCAGGATTTCATCTAACGGTGAATAATGAATGCTTTGTTTCTAAGCTAACTAAGCAAACCCTTATTTGAAAGCTATATAAAGGAGAACTTTAGCTACTGGGAAACCTAATCCCTACACCTCTTATGTGATACTAGTTGCGTACTAGAGTCGATTCTCCATTAACCTAGGTTTTTCCTAAAACCATCTTAGGTTAACGACTTGAAGACTTCATTGGGATTCTGAAGCCAGATCCGATTATTTTCTCTGTAGTTGCTTATTCTGATCTTACTTGTTCTATCGTATTGAGTACTATATTATCTAAGATTGGATTGAGATTTATATCCGATATGTAAGTTTTGATGGTGGATTTTAGTTCAGGGCTAAAATTGTAAAACCAATCTTTAATGTGTTGACATCCTTCAAAGGGTAAATCCGTTTGATGAGTGATGAATACTTCTTCGCTTTATTTATTCGAAGCAATTCAAAAATACACAAAATTCACCTAGAATGGTGCATGTAGCAACAATCCCAAATATTATGTGAGTTTTAGCATTATTAATTAATGCACGAATAACCTAGTGTTTCCTGTGTTGTTCCTGGCCGAGCTCTCATTATTATCATGACATGACGATTGAGTGTTCACTCTCAGCAGAGTAACATGAATCTCCAAGTGCCAATTTTGAGACATGCACGAAATACCCGTACAGGATACTCTCTGACAAGGAGAATTTTGAATTGATGCACTTTAAGCTCGATCGAACGCATTTAATTTTCTTAAGGAAAATATGGACCGTCCATATCAGTCTCAGAAACAATCGTGACCACACAAATTTGCAGCGCAATTTAACAAGCCTTTCCAAACTCTGGCAAGAGTAGACGATTGACGTGATGATCACCGGAGGGCCCGCTTATTCCCTAGCCAGTTGAACATCACACGAACTCTTCCCAGCACGTCAAAAGCCATCCCTAAAAAATGGTGGTTGCGCTGCTTTGGAAGAAGCTCGACGAGCTTAGACTGTTCAAGGCAGTCTTAAAATCATCACGACCGTCCAACTTCACCATCCTGGTTGTACTACTTAGAATTCCATGTCGGCGGACCCACTCTACCATTACCCGATCGATTTGCTCACGGCATGTTCATGGAGCAATGAAAGTTTGCTCAAAACATTGCGAGCGTGATGCTTTCAAGGGTCGTGGAATTCCACTAGTGTCTTAAATCGATCACAACCATCCAACTTAGCCATCCTATTTCGATGGCTTAGATCGCATTTAGGACCATCAGGAAGTTTCACTTGCATTCACCGTCAGCCCAACATGGGCCCCACGTGATCGATCTCCCCAAAGGAAGATCACGGCGTGCCAAACCGCTTGGCCAAAGTCACGTATGCGTAAATGATTCAAAACCATAATTAGGGTTTGCGGCAATGCACATCTGTTGTAAATCGATCGTGACCATCCATCTTCGCCGGCCTAAACGGACGGTGTAGATATAGACTCAAGAGGTCCCAAGGATGTCAACGTATTTATCGTGGTCCCACCTTTGCGTGTGACCGGCCAGCCTATGCAGACTAGGGCCCGGCGACTCGAAACGCGCCCCCTAAAGGTGGCATGCCACCTGGCCTTTAAACCTCTTTGCGACAATATGTTTCTGTAACAAATCGATCACGACCACTCATCTTTACCAGTCAAATTGAGTGGCCAAGATCGAATATTTTTGGTACCGAGAGGGGAAGGCATGCACGTCGGTGAGCTATCTTCATGCACACCCAATCGGCTCACTCAAAAATAGCGCCCCTTCTTGGATTCGACTAAGCCAAAGAGGGATGTTTGCGCACCTTTTAAAAACCATAAATTCCACAAAGACAACAAATATGTGCCATTAAATAATATCGTCCGTCCAACTTTGCCAACTTGGTCGGACGGTTTGGATTAAAAATTAGGCGATCAATGGAGCGCCTCAATGATCACCGTCCACCACTCTGCCACAGGGAGTGATCGACCAGATGGTGGCCCGCCCATGCGTCCTCCAAACGATCACTCGAAGATGGTTGGACGTGTTGCTATTTTATTTTAAGACGCTTGATCCGCGACTTATTCAATCAAGCTTTAAAACAGCGATGCTTCATGCATATCAATTGCTTTGAGGTGCTTGCTTAAAAACGATATAACATGCATCAAGCACGCACGATATTTCATGAATATCAATTCCATAAATAACTTAGTTATTTAACCTAATAGCACCATATGCTATTTCCTACAGTGGGTCCCACGACTCGACCCACTCACTCGAGACATCAAACATGTCACAAAGTGGGGGATACTTACTGGGGTATTGGTCTGGCGGTTTACAGCGTGCGGCGTGCAACGTGCCCATTTACAAGAACGTGTCAGGAGGCATAGACGGTTAGGATGATGAGGAAAGTTGGCTAAGACGTGATTGTGAAATCACCTACACGACCCCACTAATACATCACTCAACTTCCTCCACTTCCTACGAGATGAGGGTTTGTGCTCAATGACTTGTATAAATAGGTCGCCTATTTCCAAACGACACGAAAAAACACAGAAAAACTAAGTGTTGTCATCCGTATCCAGAAAACATCCAGAGATGATTGCTTACATTATTACAAGCCAGTTCATCATTCTGATACAAGTCATAAACAACCAACACCTTCACAATCTCAACACCTTCTTCGCTTCCCTCCCTAAGATCAACCCCATCTCCTTCATTTTGTGACCGAAGAAAGTCTGGAACGACCATTTCTTGGTTTAGGTCAGAATTGTATAGATTAATCTCTCGAATCAGAAATCACTCCCGTGCAGTGCATTTGTTTAGGGTTTAGATTCATTTATCATCCACACACACCCAAAATTACGAAAACCAACAGAAATAGTTTTCACTCATAAACAATTGGCGACCACACTGGGAGATAAATCTCTCGGTTGTGAAGTCAATTTATTCAATACCCAATTCCGCTTGGTTGGTTTCAAAATGGTTGGTCTTAGGACTTCCCCAACAACTTCAAATCTTGGTCGAAGTTCCTCCAATGGAGATACCTCTCTTCCCGACGGTGTATCTGATGGTGTAACCGGAAGAATCCCAACATTGATCGAATTAGCACGGGTGCAGGAGGTTCACACGAAGAACATGGACCTGATCAAAGAAGCGATAAACTGCATACTCAATATCCTCATCAAGATGACATCAGATATGAGCGGTTCTCCTGTCACAGAGATTTCTACACTGGGGACTGATCCTCGCAACGATCCCCCTCAAGTCAATATCTTCACTATGAACCAGAGGCCGGTGGATCATGAAGAGGATTCTCTAGTGGAAAGTTTATGCGAACTTTTATATCTTTCGAAGAACCAGCGGGCGGAGACGTTTGCTGCAATCAACCAGATAGCCCTGGACGTGCATTTAACTCCTTTACGCCCAGAAGCCTCAAAAACATTAGAGATTTCTGTGAATAACGTTAAATTTACAGAAGAAGACATGATGGCCGAGGAAGGTCACAACTAGGCCCTACATGTTACTGCACGCATCAAGGACTCGGAGTTCAAGAGGGCTCTCATCGACACGGAAGCGTCTTCCAATGTGATTACTCTCAAGACTCTCAGGACGACCAAGTTTCGCCCAGGAAAGATCGTACGACGGCCTACCACGATGACAGACTTGAAGGAAACCAAACCAACACGTACGGGTATGTCAATCTGAATTTATCTGTAGGGCCGGTTCAGTCAAAGGTGAAATTAGAAGTCATAGAAAAGGAACCGGACTACTATATGATACTGGGGAGATCGTTGCTTCATGACAATAGGATTGTCCCTTCAACATATCACCAGTGCATTAAGACTATGATGAATAAAGAAGTCGTTCGTATTCCTGCATCGTTGTCTCCTTACGCACCGATATGTGGAGTGGAATTATTTGAACCAAGAGAAGCTCCGCGGGAAGAAGCACACAAAGTTCATTGCATCCCACTCCCCACGTGGGCGTCAATCCAAGAGGAGGACCGACTTGCATCATTGAGGGCTAAGCCCCACGATAAATTTTTGCTGACAAGGCGTTCTTCTTCATCTGGTGAAGCCACGACCCACGTTCACACTAAGAGGGAGCGAACGTTTATGGCGAGCCGTGATCAGAAACGGAAAACGGTGTATCGACGCCGCTGTTAGCAATTAGCAGGGGAGACTGTTTCCTAGTCTCTCCGCCCAGTGGAATGCTGCAACAACGATGAGCCACAGGAAGAGGTACTAGATGCTCCACGACAGTTGCAAGATGGCACCAACTCCATGACCGATGAACTCGAAATCGTTAATATTGGGAATGAAGAATCTCCCAGGCCTATCTCCATCGTTAATATTGCAACTTCTCAAAGAATACCAGGACATATTCGCTTGGACGTATGAAGAAATTCCCGGTTTAGATGAAAAATTGGTCACCCATCATCTACATGTCATACCTGGATCCAAGCCGATCAAACATTCCCTGAGGAAATTCAGACACGAGGTGGAAGAGAAAATCAAGACTGAGATACAGAAGTTGATAGTTGTTGGCTTCATTAAACCCATCCATCATCCGACCTGGTTGGCTAATGTGGTTCCGGTAAAAAAGATGAACAGACAAATCAGGTGCTGCGTGAATTTCAGAGACTTGAAAAGATGCTGCCCCAAAGATGATTTTCCACTACCTAACATTGACATGTTGGTAGATGCCACCAGCGGACACGGCATGTTCTCCTTCATGGACGGATATAGAGGGTACAATCAGATAAGGATGTAATATCATGATGCAAGTAAGACAGATTTTCGAACTCCTCTCGGAAATTTTTATTATACTGTAATGCCATTTGGTTTGAAGAATGCCAGTGCAACGTACCAACGCGCTATGACGGCAATCTTCCACGATATGATTCATAAGCAAGTTGAAGACTACGTGGACGATATAGTAGTCAAATCGAAAGCTCAGGTGGATCACATAGGAGTGTTACGGCTAGTGTTCGAAAGGTTCCGTGAATATAAATTAAAGATGAATCCTTTGAAATGCTCTTTCGGCGTTTCTTCAGGCAAGTTCCTGGGATTACAGGTAACTGCTGAGGGGATCAACGTGGACCCATCCAAGACCCAAGCTATCCTCACAATGCCGCCGCCGCGAACTGTGAAGGAGCTCCAAAGCTTCATGGGCAAGGTGAACTACATTCGAAATTTTATACCTGGTTTGGCCCAGCTCGTTGCTTCATTCACCCCCTTGATGAAGAAAGGAGCGAGTTTTGTCTAGACCGCGCTACAACAGAAAGTGTTTCAGAAGATTCAACGGATATTGTCATCTCCAGCGGTCATGAAGTCCCCTGTCCAAGGAAGACCGTTGTGCCTCTACACCGCCTTCAGTGATACCGCCGTCGGGGCTTTGCTCGCTCAGGAGGATGATGAGGGAGTCTAACATCCCATATACTATTTCAGTCGAATATTAAGAGATGCTGAACTCAGATATCCTAAAGCAGAAAAAGCATGCCTAGCCCTGATTCATTCCATTCAGAAGTTCAGACATTACCTGCTGTCCAACAAGGTGGTGCTTATATCTTAATCTGATCCTGCGAAGTTTTTACTTTCAAAGCCGGTCTTGATGGAAAGGCCGGCCAAGTGGCTTATTCAAATGTCAGATCTAGACATAACGTGTGCATCACCAAGGGCTATCAAAGGACAAGCCATTGAAGATTTAATGGCAGCATTCCTGGAGAAGACACTACTACACTACACGAGGATCTCCCTGGAGAATTTCCAGAGATCTCCGTTGTCGAAGGAGAGGCATGGATGCTGTATTTTGATGACTCCACCACTCCTAGAAATAACACTGGAGGGGAATGCGTGGTCCTAGTGTCTCCAACTGGCGAATTTTTATCGCATTCCTTCAAGTTGTACTTTCAGTGCACCAACAACTCAGTAGAGCATGAAGCTTTTCTCATAGGACTTTCAATAGCCAAACAAGCAGGGGCCACTCGCCTGGAGATAAGAGGTGACTCTAAGTTACTGGTTAATCAGATGAATGGAATACATGCGTTGAAGGAGGTAACGCTGGCCCCGTATCGATCAGAGGCGCAAAGATTATTAAACTACTTTGCTGATGCAACCATAACCCATGTTGGTCGCAACAACAACAGGCATGCCGATTGTTTAGCCACGTTTGCATCCAAATTACAGTTCGAAGGTTTAGAAGAAACCCTGACGGTAAAGAGGAGGACGATGGAATCAACATGGCTTTCACAATGCAAAGACACTGTGACCTGTGATTGGAGAACTCCTATCATTCAAGAACTCAGCAGCTCGCTTTCTCAAGGAAAGGTCAGTCTCAAAAACCTGCAGAACTTCTTCATGCTTCATGGTACGCTATATCATCAAAACCCAGATGGCTCCCTATCAAGATGTCTCGGAGATGAAGAAGCGCAGCTGCAGCTTAACTTCGTTCACGATGAAATTTGTGGAAAAACGTTGGTAGTAACGCTCTATCGACGTCTTCAACGCCTGGGCTATTACTGGCTAGAAATGGAAAACCAATATCGGCTACTCCAAAAGACTTGCTCTAACTGTCAAACACCGTCACATCAATTGGAGATTTTCAGCATAAGTCATGCCGGGGACTGGAGAGAGCCATATATTAGCTATCTCCGCGACGGAGTAAATCCTGCTAATCAAAAGGATGCTGTCAAGATGAAACAAAAGGAGAAGCGATTCGTATTTCACGAAGGGATCCTGTATCGCAAAAGCTTTGGAAGGGATCTGTTACGGTTCCTGGCCGAGGTATAGATTCCAATCGTGTTGAAGGAAATGCATGAAGAGGAACATCAAGGGAAGAGGAAACTGTTTCTCCAGATACACGAGAAATACTATTGGCCGACCATGGAGGACGAGATAACTGCATTTGTTTAAAGCTGCCACAAATATCAAATTCATGGGAACCTTGTTCACGCACCTTCCACTCCTTTACACTCGGTAAGCAGTCCATGGCCGTTTTATAACTGGGGACTTGACACTGTTGGGAAGATCAATCCGCCATCATAGAAGCAACACGATTATATCATAACCGCGACAAAATATTTCACCAAATGAGTTGAGGTTATTCCCCTATGAGGGAATACAGGAGCAACGATTACGACTTTCATTAAAGAGTACATCATTTGTCGTTTTGGTGTGACTAAACACATTATCACTGATGACGGCACCCCTTCGCTGACAATCAGGTACAAGAGTTGCTTGAAGAATATGGGATTAAACAGGTCTTCTCCACCATTTATTATCCTCAAGGAAATGGACAGGCTGAAAGCACCGACAAAACATTAATTCGGATTCTCAGTCGGATAGTACATGACAATCCCAGAGAGTGGTACGAGTAGTTACCGATGGCGCTATGGGCGTACCGGACGGCACCTAGAAGTTCCATTGAGTTTTCTACATATTCACTTGTTTACGGTGCGGACGCGATCCTCCCAGCAGAAATCAAGGTTCCGTCAGCCAGGATTGCAGCAAAAAGTGGGGTCCACTGGAACGAGGCTGAAGCATCTAACTCAAGAATCGTTGAGTTAGACACTCTCGATTCCCAAAGAAGCAAGGCAGAGAAACGTACTCAAGTGTACAAAAATAGGATCTCCAGGGCATATGACAAGACTCTGAAGCCACGTGTTTGTAAAGTAGGAGATCTAGTCTTGAAGACGGCCAAGCACATCTAGCAAGACATGTCTACGCCAAAGTTCTCTCCAAAATGGGAAGGTCACTACATGATTACCAAGGCTTACAATACCGGCTACTACAAGATCATTAACGTGGATGGAGGCAAGTTAGAAGCAGTCATTAACGGAAAATGGCTCAAGGCATACCATGCTTGATCATTGTCCCGCTACTGTCCCGTGACATGACGATACATGCATCTTTTATTACACATTTGAATTATCAACTTATTCAGAAGAAAAAAAACGTTAATGGAAAAAACTTCATCCATCTACCGAAAAACCAATGCGATTCATTTCTCAAGAATGTTCAAAAAACAAAAAACGACATGGAAATTGACAATAAGGAGGAACGGCTTAGAAGAGGCCATCCAGAAGATTGTAGTTCCTTGAGAGCATCATCTTCAGCCTAGTTTGGTATCTCTCCGTCCTATTCTTCAAGTTTTGAACTTCCTGTTCCACCTTCTATGATTCCGCAGCCAGGGCCTTCTCCTCCTCCAAGATAGCTTTCGCAGCAGGAACTACATTCACAAGGATACCAGCTCGATAAACCTTGATGATGTCAAGACGCTGCCGTAACCATCCCACGTTGAACTCCATGGATTCGCAGGTAGATACCATGTTATCCCACTTTTCAAGATTTGATTCAGCAACGTTGCGAATAAAGATGTTCTCCATCTCAGCGATCATGGGAAGAAGGCAGTTTACCGTGGTGACCAAAGCAGATGAACAGTGCCGAACTACGTTCCTGGTTGCGATGTGGACATACTTTCTGCATACCTTTGTATACAAAGGCACAAACTCCTTCCGCACTAAGAATCCACCGACAGCTCGGTAGCTAGAAGATAGGCATTTCATGTGGATATCGAATGAAAGACCCGCGTTGGGGTATTCATAAAATGAGATACCCAGATCAGCATCTTCAAGGTCCGCAGGGGTAGGTGTGTTTGAGTTTGAAGGAAGAGGACTAGTTAAGTCATCGTCGTCGATAACCGTCACGCATGTTCCAGTGGGGTATCTCTGCAAAAAAAAGGAGGATTATTCGCCTGATCATGAAGAACAAGCAACTGTTAGGAAAATAAAAGGAAAAAAGAACGAACTGGTATGATATTCTTAACTCGGAAAACACGAGCAGAGGATTCATCATGAAGCTCATGTTCACACTAAGATGCAGGTCGTGCACGTTTAGCAGAAGACCCTGGATGGTATGAAGAAGACGATCTACTGTTGTTTGACATGATGGAGTTTCTACAAGAAAATCCTATCGCAAAACAGTAAAAAGTGGTTCAAAATCCCTACATATACATATATGTCGAGGAAACCCTAAAGGAAGACTAAAAGCGGTTGCGGTGAGGTATACCCGATGGATAAGGATTCATCACCGACCAAGTCGTGCTTTCTTCCAAACCCTAATCAAGATCGGAAAGGCCGTTGGATATTTAAAAAAGTAACGGTTTGAACAGCCCCGGACGTTTGATGCATATGACGGTGTTCATCTATGCGGTAAATATGTATTTACTTTAGCTTAATCGTTCTAGTATTTGAACTGTCACCATCTCATGCCTACCCCATAATAATGCAACCATTATGTACTAGGCAGGGGAATTAATGTTGACGGTGGATTTTAGTTCAGGGCTAAAATTATAAAACCAATCTTTAATGTGTTGACATCCTGCAAAGGGTAAAGCCGTTTGATGAGTGATGAATACTTCTTCGCTTTATTTACTCCAAGAAATTAAATAAATACACAAAATTCACCAAGAATGGTGCATGTAGAAACAATCCCAAATATTTTGTGAGTTTTAGCATTATTAATTAATGCACAAATAGCCTAGTGTTTCCTGTGTTGTTCTTGGCCGAGCTCTCATTATTAGCATGACATGACGACTGAGTGTTCACTCTCAGCAGAGTAACATGAATCTCCAAGTGCCAATTTTGAGACATGCACGAAATACCCGTACATGCTACTCTCGGACAAAGAGAATTTCGAATCGATGCACTTTCAGCTCGATCGAACGCATTTAATTTCCTTAAGGAAAATCTGGACTGTCCATAGCAGTCTCAGAAACGATCGCGACCACACAAGTTGGCCGCACAAATTAACAAGCCTTGGAAAACTATGGCAAGAGTAGATATTGACGTGATGATCACCGGCGGGCCCGTTTATGCCCTAGCCGGTTGAAGCCAGTCTACTCTCCTCCCAGCACGTCAAACACCAGCCTTAAAAACGGGTGGTTGCGCTGCTTTGGAAGAAGCTCGACGAGCTTATACTTTTCAAGGCAATCTTAAAATCATCACGACCATCCAACTTCACCATCCTGGTTGGATGGCTTAGATCATCCCGCGAATGATCAGTGAAACGCTAATGCACATGTTGGCGGGCCCACTCTACCCTTACCTGATCGATTTGCTCACGGCATGTTCATAGAGCAATGAACGTTTTCTCAAAAGATGGCGAGCGTGATGCTCTCAAGGGTCTTGGAATTCCACTAGTGTCTTAAATCGATCACAACCATCCAACTTAGCCAGCCTATTTGGATGGCTTAGATCGCATTTAGGACCATCAGGAAGGTGCACTTGCATTCCCCGTCAGCCCAACATGGGCCCCACTTGATCGATCTCCCCAAAGGAGGATCACGGCATTCCAAACCGCTTGGCCAAAGTCGCGTATGCGTGACTGATTCAAAACCATAATTTGGGTTTGCGGCAATGCACATCTGTCGTAAATCGATCGTGACCATCCATCTTCACCAGCCTAAACGGACGGTGTAGATATAGACTCAAGAGGTCTCAATGATGTTAACGTGTTCACCGTGGGCCCACCTTTGCGTGTGACCGGCCAGCTTATGCAGACTAAGGCCCGGCGCCTCGAAACGGGCGCCCCAAAGGTGGCATGCCACCCGGAATTTAAACCTCTTTGTGGCAATATGTTTCTGTCGCAAATCGATCATGACCACTCATCTTTACCGGTCAAATTGAGTAGACAAGATCGAATATTTGTGGGACCGAGAGGGGCAGGCATGCACGTCAGTGAGCCATCTTCACGTACACCCAATCGGCTCACTCAAAAATAGCTCCCCTGCTTGGATTCGCTAAGCCAAAGAGGGATGTTTGCGCACCTTTTACAAACCCTAAATTCCATCAACGGCAACAAATATGTGTAGTAAATCATATCGTCCGTCCAACTTTTCCAGCTTGGTCGGACGGTTTAGATTAAAAATTAGGCGATCAATGAAACGCCTCAATGATCATCGTCCACCACTCTGCCACATGAAGACATCGACCAGAGGGTGTCCCGCCCATGCGGCCTCCAAACAATCACTTGAAGATGGTTGGACATGTTGCTATTTTATTTTCAGACGCTTGATCCACGACTTATTTAATCAAGCTTTAAAACAACGATGCTTCATGCATATCGATTGCTTTGAGGTGCTTGTTAAAAACGATATTACATGCATCAAGCACGCATGATATTTCATGAATATCAGTTCCATAAATAACTTAGTTATTTAACCTAATAGCACCATATGTTACTTCCTGCGACGGGTCCCACGACTCGACCCACTCACTCGAGACATCAAACATGTCACAAACTGGGGGATACTTACTGGGGTATTGGTCTGGCGGTTTACAACGTGCGGCGTGCAACGCACCCATTTACAAGAACGTGTCAGGAGGCATGGACGGTTAAGATGATGAGGTAAGTGGGATAAGAGGTGGTTGTGCAATCACCTACATGACCCCACTACTCCATCACTCAACTTCCTCCACTTCCTACGAGATGAGGGTTTGCGCTTAATGAAGTGTATAAATAGGTCCTTCGCCTATTTCCAAACGACATGAAAAAACACAATAAAACCAAGTGTTGTCATCTGTATCCAGAAAACATCCAGAGCTGATTGCTTACATTATTACAATCCAGTTCATCATTCTGATACAAGTAATAAACAACCAACACCTTCACAATCTCAACACCTTCATCGTTTCCCTCTTTAAGATCAGCCCCATCTCCTTCACTTTGTGACCGAAGCAAGTCTGGAACGGCCATTTCTTGGTTTAGGCCAGAATTGTATGGATTGATCTCTCGAATCAGAAATCACTCCCGTGCAGTGCATTTGTTTAGGGTTTAGATTCATTTCTCATCCACACATACCCAAAATTACCAAAACCAGCAGAAATAGTTTTCACCCATAAACAGTAAGATATAAACAGTAGTCACTAAGCTCTTTGTCTCATTCTTTGTGATTCCACAATAACTTGTTCTACTACCATATGGTTAAGTTATTGTGAGGTGATTGATATTTTTAGGCTGTTCTTCGGGAATATAAGACCGAATTATCAATTGGTTCCTGTGCACCTTGATTTATCATAAGACAAAACAAAACTTCATAGGTATTTCTGTGGGGACAAATTTATCTATCTAAATAGACTTTTTTGTGGGATACATATTGGTTTATAAGTCTTCGACTTTGGGTCATAGCAACTCTTGGTTGTGGTGAGATCAGCTAAGGGAATCAAGTGTATAGAGTCCTGCTGGATTCAGAGGCGTAATAAACACGACTGTACCTTGATCAGTGTGAGATTGGTTAGGGCTCGACTATACATTTCAGTCCGAAATTAATATTGTAGTAGTCTAGTGTCTGTGTACGCTTGATACAAAGTGGTGTTCAATCTGCACTAGGTCCCAGGGTTTTTGTGCATTTGTGACATTTGCTATTTCGAGCGAGTTTATCTCGCTTATATATTTCTAGAAATATGTGTTGGTAAGCTTTCGCTTTGTCCAAGTTCATCTTTACCTAGTGAAAAGGTCATATTATGTTTCAATTACTTGAAAATGGCTTTGACGAAAAATAGTTTGTGAACAATAACTATATAACGTCCTCTAAGAATGTTTCAATGATTGAAATGAGAGTTTATATTATATAACCATTGTTGGATATAAGCATTGTGTGGTAACACATATATGTATAAGTCCTTATTCCTTGAACCAAAGTATGCGTACTTTGTTGATCAGGAAAACCGGAACAGAGTCCACGAACCCAGTCCGCCCCAGTCTGCAAACTGTCGGAGGTTCTGGTCCCGAGAAAATCTGCTGGAGTTTGTAAACCATTTACAAACTTATTATGGGTGCTTAATTCCGCGTACCTAGTCCCCGCACTTAGGTCAGTTATTTTCTAAAAACGATTATTCGTGAACTTATACTTATATAAACTAAGGAATGCAAGTTTGCAAACCGTGGTTATAAAGTTCATGAATCGATTCGAGTGAATCAAATCGCTTTTGCTTCGATTGTGTCTTATATACTTCTACAAGATCTAAGCAATTGAACAACTCTCTAACTAGTTCATTTGAGTCATTTGAACTAGTTATGGTAAAGAAGAATATGGTTGATATGAAAGTGCTCATATGGCTAACCAATTGGTTAACTACTGTTGAACCAACGAATGTACATGTTTGGGTACGGTTACACAAACCTAAAATCGTGCATTTCATTTGTGTGTAACAAGCTAAGTTTTCGATCTAACGGTTGAAAGATATTAGCTTGAATCTAATCAGGTTTTCATCTAACGGTGAATATTCAATGCTTTGTTACTAATCTAACATTGATTGCAAACCCCGATTTGAAAGACTATATAAGGGAGAACTCTAACAACAAGGAAACCTATTCCCCACACCTCCTGTGTGATACTAGTTGTATAAGCTAGAGTCGATTCTCCTTTAACCTTAGGTTTCTTCTCGAGACCCTGTAGGTTAATGACTTGAAGACTTCATTGGGATTGTGAAGCCAGACCGATACTACTTTCTTGTAGTTATGTGATCTGATCTTGCTGATTCTATCGTATTGAGTACAATCGTAACGATTGGATTGAGATTGATATCTCCAATAGGCAAGATATACAAGTAATCACAAACATCTTCGTCTCATCGTTTGTGATTCCACAATATCTTCTTTTGCCGCGTCGATTAAGATTAGTGTGAGGTGATTGAAAATACTGAGTTGTTCTTCGGGAATATTAGTCTGGTTTATCAATTGGTTCATGTTCACCTTGATTTATCAAAATACGAAACAAAACTCGTAGGTATTTCTGTGGGAGACAAATTTATCTATTACCGTAGACTTTTATGTGTGATACATATTTGTTTATTAAAGTCTTCGACTTTGGTTCGTAGTAACTATTAGTTGTGGGTGAGATCAGCTAAGGGAATCAAGTGCGTAGTATCATGATGGGATCATAGATGTAAGGAGCGCAACTGTACCTTGGATCAGTGTGTGATTGATTGTGGTTCAACTACAGTCCATACCGAAGTTAGTTTGTAGTAGGATAGTGTCTGTAGCGTCTTAATACAGTGTGTGTTCAATCTGGACTAGGTCCCGGGGTTTTTCTGCATTTGTGGTTTCCTCGTTAACAAAACTTCTGGTGTTTGTGTTATTTATTTTATGCATTATATTTTGTTATATAATTGAAATATCACAGGTTGTGCGTTAAATCAATCAATTGGGAAATCCAACTTTTGGTTGTTGATTGAAATTGATTGATACTTGAACACTGGTCTTTGGTACCGTTCAAGTGATTTCTCTTGTATTCAATTAGACTCGCAGATTTCTATTTGCTTGAGTAAGTATTGAATCGAGAAAGAGAGATATAACTCTTTGATATACTTTTATTAAGATTCATTCTGACTGTTTAGTTGATTCTCATAAAAGTATATTGGAGTTAGTTCATACAGATGTCTAAGCGAAATATTGGGTGTGGTTATTGTACCCCCGCTTTTTCACCATCCAAGTTATTTCTCAAATCCATCCGGCCCACATATCCCTATCTGTTTGATTGCAGATTGATTTGAGAAATTGAGATATAACTCTTGGATACTTTTCCGTGATTGAGTCTGACTGTCTATTTGATTCTCTTGGAATTGTATTGGAATTGTCCATACAGATTTCCGAACGAAATATTGGATGTGGTTGTTAGACCCCAGCTTTTTCATTTGGTATCAGAGCAGGCAAACACGCTAAGACCTCATAAGTCTGTGTTTATAGCAGTCTGACTCTATGGAAATAAGTGTTATCTCTGTTAAACGCATCACCAGAAATAATAGTTATGTTTCTTTGAAATTTATTAAAGAGAAAGACTTGTAGATCTCGCATGTATATGAACATAATGTTCCTACGAAACAAACAAATATTGATATGTGTTACCCCAATTATCTTACCGACAAGTCTGACTCTGAAGTGGAAAGGGAAGCATCCCAAGAAAGTGCAGCCATTCTAAAACGTTTTAGAATCCATACAACTGAAATTAATAGGATAAACACAAAGTCAATATTTTTATTGGTATGTTAAAGGATCGTGATTCTCAATTAAAGATTCTTCATGAGTAAAACGCCGAAGTTTGTTCATCTTAAACTTTACTCGAGGCTAAACTCAAGGAGGATGCTTTGGAAATCGAATTCCTATTAAGTAAACTATCTATTCAAGACAAAGGATGTTCTGAGAAATCCACTATACCAATTTCTTATGACACAAAGATGATGTTAGAAAACGTGACTACATGTAATCATGTTTCTCTGATGAAACTTGTTCCAGAAGTCAACTTGCAAACCCTTCCCGCTGCTAAAGATGTGCTTGTTAACTCCACTAATCAAGGAATCACCACATCTCACGGAAAGAAGATATATTCTAACAATTTTGTTAATCCTACTCACTCTAATCACTACGGTGATCAGAAGGTATGTCTCTTTTGTGATTCAAAAAGACATGTTCAACAGAAATGCAAATTGAGAATGACAACTATTTTGCTTGTCTTCAACACATCTTAGATTTAATTCTCAAAGGTGTAACTTGCATTCGAATGTCTAAACCATTTTGGTTTTCGTACGGGTACCCGTGTTACTTGTCACGAACCAATTTTAGAAACCCTAAATTTATTCCCAGAGAAACCGTTTATATACCTATCTTATGATGTTGATAAAGGTTATTTTTCTCATATCAAGAATGTCATCTCCTTCTCGCACTTGTGATATTATGAAAGGTTTCTTGATAAAGGTATGGGTTACGATTCCAAAGGGAAGAAGAAATGAACCCTAGTGGATGCTGATGATGTCAAAGCTCAAAATCCTAATGATTATTCTGATGTCTCATGCTTTATGTATATACTCATAAAGATGTAGAGCATGATGAAATGGTTTCTGCTGAAGTGGTTCATGATTTTTTTAAATACTTTGAGGAAGCAAAACTGCAACTCGTTGATACTATGAAGGGTATCAATGTGTTTCGAACTGAGTTGAAAAAGGTTAACTCTTACCTTGTTCTCATGAAGACACATGTTAATAATCTTCTCAATGAGGATATCTTCTCTGAAGATGTTGTAGATGTTGTCAATCACAAGTCAAAGGTTTTTAAAACCCATGGAGGGTCCGGAAGTGTACTCTGATTTTTGTACACTTTTAATTTACTTTGTCTAGGAAACTTTTTATGATAATTTATTCTTATGTTTTAAGAAGGATAACTAGGGTTTGGAATAGAAATTATTATGATTACATATACCTATTGTCAGAGATTTTTATCTTGCAATGTTTTTAGATTTATTTATTTAAATTCTAAAGTTATTTGAAAGATGATTTTGTAATTTATTGGTTTTATATATTGCAAAAAAATAATTTTGTATGGGATATGTGGTTTACGTTCGTGATCTGTGATTATTCCATATATGCTCAATTAAAAGTTAAGTCTATTGTGTCATTATGCAAATATTGATGGAAAATAGAATGAACTTTTGAATTATATGTCAAAGGTTAAGTATATGATATCATTATGCAAATTTTGATGAAAAATAGAATGAATCTTTGAATATTCCGCAGTATTGATATTTCCTTGATCCACTTTTATGTGAAAGTATTATATTGCTCCGAAAGTTTCTTATGTTGAGAATTTTCGATTGAATTAATCTATAAGTTTCTCTTGTGGATTAATTTATTCGAGTTTTCTGGATACAAATTCATGTTTCATATGATTTGTTAATGTCCAAAGAAATCCTTCTTTTCTCGTAAAAGTAAGGTCGCTCTTGTTGTTCTCTCGGGAATGACCTTTTATTGGGGAGAGTTCTTAATTGAACTTGTGATTAATTGCCAAATCTTCGGGGGGAGCGCGGCTGTGGAATATTGTAGGAGTTATATTGTATCTTTATTAACTCCTTGGTGAATACACTAAGTTTTGACTATATAAAATCATCGAAACAAAGTTGATATGTTCTCTTTTAGTCATGAAGTATCTCTATGAGAATTTCATTATGATCCCATAATTTTTGTACCTTTGCCAATTTATATTGACAAAAAGGGGGAGAATTATTTTGTAGTTCACACTAAACACATATGGTTTAGGATCATTATGTAAGGGGGCGTGGTTTTCATTGTGAGATGAACTATTGACTAAGGGGGGGTGATACATGTCACCATAGTAGTATTGTCAAAGTTGTGGTACAATTGAACTTTGATGTTGTGTAATAATACTCTGACATTGTATAACAATATGAAAACAATATTGTTGATTATTGTTATAGCTACGGATCTTTAACAACAATGATGCTGGGTCGAACACATTCAGAGTCACTGGAATACTTGGAGCGACAAAGAGTTCAAGTAATGTTGAAGATCCAAGGAAATCAAGCATGATGGATGAGAAGCTAGAAAGTCTTATTTATTTTGTAATCCATATGTATTGATATTTTTGTCACTAAAATCGACAAAGCGGGAGATTGTTAGAGCATTACTCGGTCGAACTCGCAAGAGTTGCTATCTCAAGCTTGTTTGTCAGGTTTAGTTGATCAAAACTAGAGTCTTGATTTCTAGTCTACCTATAGGAGTTTCGGACTAGGATAGATTGTATAGTTGAGATTTAAACTTCACGGTGCTTACAACTGAAGACGAATATCTACTGAAGAACTCGGAGGAACTTCATCAACAAAAGGTATGTGGAGTCTAAAACTTATCTATCCTCAGAAGTCTATTCTATTCTTACTTATCTCATATTAAGACAAAAGTCGTATATGATATAGTCTTTCGTATCATACACATTTGATATTTCAAGCTGAGTATAACTCGCTTATCTATTTCTCTAAATACGTGTTGGTAGCTTTCTGTCTTATCTACATTCATCATTATTCTTGACTTTATGTCAAAAGATGATCATGTGGAAATTACTTTGAAACATCTTACATGAATTGTGTGAGACAGTCTATTAGAGCATTGAACGGTCGAACTCGCAAGCGTTGCTATCTCAAGCTTGTTTGTCAAGTTTAGTTGATCAAAACTATAGTCTTGATTTCTATTCTACTGATAAGCACGTAAGTGCGACACATTTTCACCCATAACTACATTAGCTGGGACTCATTTTATCACTAATAAACTTGTTTGTAGGTATTTTTGGGAAATAAACATTTTTGGAAAAATCGTTTCGCAAAGTTGTTAAAGGCACTCCAGAGGACAATTGCTAAACGGATCCCAAATTTGGCTAAGGGACACCTCAATTACTAAAGGGCGCCCTAATTACTATCCGAACCCAAGCAGCTGGTTAAGGGGCAACTTCATCTTCAACATTTTCAAATTCGAGTTTATGGCTGGAAAAGCTCACATGCTATGGAAGATTTCTATGAAGCACGGACACTTCAAAACCGGTGACATATACGTGTCGGACGCCGTATCAGTGTCAGACACTTAGGGATACGTATTGGACACCCCATTTAAAGTGTCCCTTTTTATTAATTACGAAAAGGGTAGGGTATACTTCTCGGATACTCTAGAGGGGATACTTCTTATATTATAAGATATATATATATTGCCAAATATTTATATATAGAATATGTTAAATATTTTTAGATATGTAACATATTCATATTTATCAAAAATTATTCTATAGAAGCAGTATATAAATCTTTCACTTGACGATCCAGAACTAGAATCGGTGCTCTTTGATGAAGACAATATTGATGAGTGATGGGTGAGCGAGAGTTTAGATAGTTTTTATCTATTTATTTTTTAATATTCCAGATAGTATTTAAGAATTTTCTTATTTTATGTGATTCTTTTCACTATTAATATAAATTAAATATTTTTTAATTAATATACGTATCCCTATTTTTGGAAAATTGACGAATCCCCGTATCAGTATAGTGCTTCATAGGAAGATTTAGGGTTTGTTTTTTTAGACTGAATTTAGGAGACTCAATGGCTGAAACTCTCTGTGCTGACTTGATTGGGTCTAACAAGCTTGGTTTGAGTCTTTGGTTCGACCGCAATTGGCTAAATAATCTGAGATAAGAAAAACAGGACAGCTTATTTACGGAAGATGATTTTCACGAGTTGCAGAGGTTAAGACATGTTTTGTGTCTGTTTGGAGTGTGTTTAGATGCAATAGAAGCGTGTAGGAGCTGAAAAAAGAAGTTGGAAGCTTACAGACGCGTGACCAAGATAAAGATGGAAATAATTCTTAAAACAGGGGAAGTATTTTTCTGAGAGTAATTCTCGAGATTTTAATGAGTAAACACGAGTTGGACTCACTCTATTACGATCATTCAGCGTGTTAGGGTAAAGTATGACTGCAGAAGACGCGTAGAAAAGTTAATCAGGGAAAGAAATTTCGGTAATATACAGAGGAGTAAAGAGAAGATTTTGGCATTAACTCGAAATATTTTGAGGTCCCGTCGAGTATAAAAGAAGTGCTTGGGGGTCAGAGAAGGTTATCGAGAGTTTGGGGAAGGTTGCAGAGAGCTGAAGACGAAAAAATGAAAGTTGCAGAGTCGTTCTCTGCACTGAAGAAGAGGAAGAACACAGAACAACATATATAGACAGCCGCATAACTGTTGCCTATACTTTCAAATTCAATAACTATGTAACAATTTCTGTAACAATTATTTCAAGTTCGCAACAGTCTGTTAGTGTTTCTCTGTAACAGTGGGTTTTGTAACAGTTATATCTGAAGCCACTGCTTTATACACTTTCCTCTTGCAAACAACTTTTTGAGCAATAAATTCAACTTTTGAGCGTATTTCCAACATGAGAAGCTAGACCCCAATATTGGGATGATGGAGGAAGCCGTGTGTCATACATGGGTAATTTTGATTAATTCTTTTTATGACTTTTGCACTAATTAAAATTGAATTATAATTTTGATTAATTAGTTGTTATTTCATTTGATGGGTCATGCTTGCTTAGATGTTTTGATGTCCCATACTTAGGATTTACAACTAATATTTTGAGAATCTACCATGGCGAAAATAAGAGTCCATGTTTTTACTTACTGAGCTATAATTGTTAAAAGAATTAATATTTGAACCTTCTGTTATGAGTTTGGCGGAATCCTGAATCACAACACCTCTCGACATCTTGTTACCATTATTTTTATACATTTTTTTAATTTTAGTGTTTTGTATATTTAATTCTTAAAATCAATCTCATCAAGTCCGAGTGAACGACAACTTTTCTTACCACTATCTAAAATTATACCATCTACATATAGGAGTTTTGCACTAGGATAGATTGTATAGTTGAGCTTTAGACTTCACGACGCTTACAAATGAAGACGAAGATCTACTGGAGAACTCGGAATAACTTCATCAACAAAAGGTATGTGGAGACTAAAACTTATATATCCTCGGAAGTCTATTTCATTCTTACTTATCTCTTATTGAGACAAAAGTCGTATACGATATAGTCTTTCGTATCATACACATTTGATATTTCAAGTTGAGTATAACTTGAAAATTTCCTTGAAATATCTTACATGATTTGTGTGATACAGTCATTTGTTGTCGACTTGAAAAGTTTCGTATTGATCATTCGATCACTTGAAAATTGCTTATTATCTAATGGTAAATGTAAAACATCCATTGTCGTCTTCTAAGAATGTTTCAATGATTGAAATAGGAGTTAAGATCTAAAACCCATGTATGGATACATTACGGTTTGTGTACTAAGTGTGCGAACTGTTTTGATATATTTCAGGACCGGAAAATAAGTTTGCATACCCGTTCGCAAACCGTTACAACTGTTAAGTCGGGGTACTTAAGTTTGCATACCCGTTCGCAAATTTATTTAACTGTTGAAGTCCGGGAACTAAGTTTGCATACCCGCTTGCAAACTTAGTCACCTGAGTTTGGTCCGTAATTAAAGTTTGAGTACCCGTTTGCAAATTGTTGGTTCATGACTAATGTTTGGAACTTAAGTCGCGTACCCGTTTGCAAACTTAAGTGGTTCAAGTTCTAAAATCGACAAATATGATTTCGTACTCATGAACAAATACATTTATATAATAAGGAATGCAATCTTTGCAAACCGTGGCTTAAATTGATTCTTTTGCATCATTCATATTTTGCTTCAATTGAATCATATATACTTCTATGTGATTGTTAACAATTGAACAAATCTATGAAGAACACAATTAGATTCTTTGGTTATCATGATTGATTGATTTATCATCATAGTTGATTTAGATCTGTAAGATGAATATGGATTAAACAAAAGTGTTCATATGGATAACTTGGGTTAACTACTATTGAACCAACCTTATGTACACATTCAGGTATGATTTCCCATATCTAAATGAAATATGTTTCATTTGTGTGTGACAAGCTAAGTCCATCTGACGGTGGAGATATATTGCTTTGGTTTCAAGAAAAACTTAGTTTGCATCTTAAATCAGGATTTCATCTAACAATGAATAATGAATACTTTGTTTCTAAGCTAACTAAGAAAATCCTGATTTGAAAGCTATATACAGGAGAACCCTAGCAACTAGGAAACCTAATCCACACACCTCCTGTGTGATACTAGTTGTGTACTAGAGTCGGTTCTCCATTAACCTAGGTTTTTCCTAAAACCATTTAGGTTAGCGACTTGAAGACTTCATGGGATTCTGAAGCCAAATCCAACTATTTTCTATATAGTTTCCTATTCTCATCTTACTTGTTCTATCTTATTGAATACTATCTTCTCTAATATCAGCTCGAGATTTATCTCTGATAGCTAAGATATAAAAAGTAATCACAAAGCTCTTTGTCTCATTCTTTGTGATTCCACAATAACTTGTTATACTACCATATAGTTAAGTTATTATGAGGTGATTGATATTTCTAGGCTGTTCTCCGGGAATATAAGACTGGTTTATCAATTGGTTTATGTGTACCTTAATTTATTATAACACGGAACAAAACTTCATAGGTATTGTTGTGGCAGACAGATTTATCTATCTAAATAGACTTTTCTGTGGGAGAAAGATTGGTTTATAAGTCTTCGATTTTGGGTCGTAGCAACTCTTGGTTGTGGGTTAGATCATCTAAGGGAATCAAGTGCGTAGTGTCCTGCTAGGATTCAGAGGCGTACGAAACGCGATTGTACCTTGATCAGTGTGAGATTGGTTAGGCTCAACTGCATTCCAGTCCGAAGTTAATCTTGCAGTAGGCTAGTTTCTTTAGCGGATTAATACAGTGTGGTGTTCAATCTGGACTAGGTCCCAGGGTTTTTCTGCATTTGCGGTTTCCTCGTTAACAAAATTTCTAGTGTCTGTGTTATTTATTTTCCGCATTATATTTGTTTATATAATTGAAATATCACAGGTTGTGCGTAGTTCAATCAATTGGTAAATCCAACCTTTGGTTGTTGATTGAAATTGATTGACACTTAAACATTGGTCTTTGGTACCGTTCAAGTTGTTTCTCATAATAATCAGGCTGGCGGATTCTATCTGTTTGATTTGCTTATTACATTAAGAAATTGAGATATAACTCTTGGATACTTTTCCGTGATAGAGTCTGACTGTCTAGTTGATTCTCTTGGAATTGTATTGGAGTTGTCCATCCAGATTGACGAAGGAAATATTGGGTGTGGTTGTTAGACCCCCGCGTTTTCACAGTCATTTGATGTGTTGGAATTGTATCGGACTTGGAAAGTTTCGTATTGATCATTCGATCAGTTGAAAATTACTTATTAGCTAATGGTATGTGGGAGACATCCGTTGTCGTCTTCTAAGAATGTTTCAATGATTGACATGTGAGTTAAGAGCTAAAACCAATGTTTGGATACATTACGGCTTGTGTACAAAGTGTGCGAACTATTTTGATATAATTCAGGACCGGAAACTAAGTTCGCATAACCGCTCGCAAATTGTTTAAATTGTTAAGTCAGGGTACTTAAGTTTGCATACCCGTTCGCAAACTAATTTAACTGTTGAAGTCCGTGAACTAAGTTTCCATACCCGTTTTCGAACTTATTCACCTGAGTTTGGTATGTAACTAAAGTTTGCATACTGATAAGCACGCAAGTGCGACACTTTTTCACCCATATTTACATTAGCTGGGACTCATTTTATTGCTAATAAACTTGTTTTAAGTCTTTTGAAGGAAATAAGCTATTGTGGAGAAAGTTGCTCGAAAAGTGGTATTTGGTCCCAGAGAAGTACTAAAGGAACCCCAACTTTGGATAAAGGCACCCTCAGAAATGTGTTAAAGGCACCCAAGAGTTTCAATATTTACAGCCCAAAAATTACTCTTTGTACCCTTTAAATTGTTATTCGCACCCTAGGAATTGCTATTTATACCCCAAATTGCTAAAGGGACACCAGATTTGGATAAGGGGGGGTCATCTTCTCCATTTGAATTTCATATTTTTGGCGGGAAAACTGGTTTTCAACGGCAGCAGATTAGGGTTCGAAAATTGGATGGGTTTTTCCTGAGACTAAATGGCTGAAACTAATTGAGTTTGTCCTCAATGACTAAACAGAGACGGTAATGGTGTTTGATCCGTCTAGAATTGGCTGGATAATCGAAACAAATTGTTGCAGTCACCGAGCAAAAATCAGTGTTGAAGATTTGGAGGTGTTATGAAGAGACTTAATGGCTTGATTTAGGCTAACAGAACTGGTAAGGGTGTCTGGTTGGATCAAAATTGGTTAGAATTCGATTTGGAGCAAACCAGTGACGGGAAGATATTTTCAAAACCCGATTAGTGATGTATTGGATTTGGAAGAATTTCAGTGAGATTCAGTCGCAAATTTGGAGTGATTTGGGCCTGATGCAACTAAACAGGGTTGGTACATGATTTTGATTCAAAAGAATTATGATGGTTAGTCGGGTTTAAGGAAATTAAACAGAGTACGGGTATTTCTCGAGTTGTCAATGAAATTTCCAGAGATCTTTTGAGCTATATCTGGAAGTTGCACGAGACAGCGAACGTTTTTATTACTTATTGGACGTGTGTCCACATGTTTGGAGTCTGCCAGCTAAGGATTATTGCGTGCAGAAAAAACTACATGAAAGAAAATATTCCCTAGTTAATATTTTAACTGTGAGAAGATTTTGAAGATATTCTGGCATTTATTCGAGAGACTTAGGTCCCTGTTGTGTATAAAAAGGGTGTTCGGGTATCTTAGGGGGTCGGAGAGTTAGGGAGGCTAGGGAGCAGTGAATCGAGAGTTACCAAACCTCTATGAAGAAAAAGAACGAAGAGCATTATACCCTCAGTAGCATTCACAGAAAGCAGTCTTATATTCAACAACAAGTATTATTTATCGTTTACAGTTCCACTTGCAATAGACTTTTGGTAACTGTACTGCTTTGGTCGCCGAGGTCATTGGCAACTGAAAATCGTTGTAAGCAATTTCTATTATTTTTAATACAATGATTAATCAGATTTCTTCGCATTTTCTTCTCATGAGTAACTAATTAATTTTCTAGGGTTTTGGAAGAAGTTATTTTTCTATGATTAATTCTTAGTAATTATTTTCTTTGGCATATTTATTTCATTTAATGTTTTAATCACATAAAAATTTTCTATTCTTTATACGCTTCGTAAAAAATATTTTGGATTGTCTTCAGCAGTCGATATTTTATAGGAGAAGGAAAATTAGGCGTTAGATTAACGACGAAAGTCGTAAAAAAAAAAAGAGCTTGTATTTTTATATCCACCAAAGCATGAGATTGGGTTCGAAACTTCTTTGAGATAATAAGGAGTATTATGTCCAAGTATATTTATAAATAAGTCCAACCAAGTCTCCGCACGACCTAGAACTGGTTTCACCACGATCTCCCACTTTCCCACTCTTTCACTCAAGAAACCGTCACGCTTACAGGTATCAGGGTGTTCATCATTATTGCAATATAAATAAGTCCAAAATCGAGGACAACATCATTATCATCAATCACCATTCGTCAACAAATCGATTAAAACTTATTCACAGAACTCAACTTCAGCAGTTCACCATTATTGCAGAAACCTTCAACACATCCACAATTCTTGATCCCGCACAATTCTCAGCTTCCCTCCTACAGATCAACCCATCTCCCTCTTTGCGACCGAATTGACTCTGGAACTTCCATTGACTTGGTTTAGGCCGGAGTCTTACAGATTGATCTCTCGAATCTAAGCACTTCCTTTGCAGTGCATCTGTGTGAGGTTGAGAAGTTTGGTCGGTTCGAGGAATCTCCATCGCACGGTGATTCCCTCACTCCCTAAAAAACCAGCAACCCGTTTTTCCCCATCCATAGATTGGCGACCACGGTGGGAGATTAATCTCTCGGTTGTAATATTACATTCTCACAAAATGGTTGGTCTTAGGTCTAGGTTAGTTACAAATGCAAACGACGCTAGTACTACCAACAATAACAATGATGGTATTCCACAAACCATTCTTGCTTCCAACGATGGTGGTACCACTCCTCCTCAAACCAACGTTGAAAATCATCCTCTCTTCGGCCGGCATCCCGAAGAAGTAAGAGAAAATCCACCTACCATAGTCGATCTCATGAAGGTCCAGGAAGTTCTCGCTAAAAATCAGACCGACATGGCTGCAATACAGAAAGAGTTGTGCAATAATCTCAAAACTCTCACTGACAAGATGTTAGAGAATATTCAGGAGAAAGGAAAAGCCAATGAGACATCTGATCTTGAATTTGTTCCAGTCCACACAGTTGACGATGATGAAGTCCACAAAGCTGCGGAAAATCCACCAACAAAGGAGTCTGCCGGTTTCATCTTTCGTGAAGATCTAGAGCGATTCATGAAGGATCGAGGAAAGTGCAAAGCACCATCTGTCCATCGTCATCAACCTCCCTATTCCTCTGCTGTACAGAGGATTTCTCTCCCGAAGGGATATACTTCTCCAACGTTCACACTTTACAATGTAACGGGGAACGCCCGAGAGCATGTTTCTCGATTCCTGGAAGTATTAGGAGAACATGAACACAATGATGTCGCCCGACTGAAGGAGTTCTCAAAGTCTCTGACCGGCCGAACATATACTTGGTACAACAACATCGTACCAAGGAGCATCGCTAATTGGGGAGAAATGGTTAATGCCTTCTACAGGAAATACTCTTTCGTTTCAGAGCAGATTACTCTTTCTGACTTAGGGAGAATGGCTCATAAAAACACCGAACATCCGAATGAATATGTTAAGAGGTTCAGAATTCAAGCCTTGGATTGTCATGATCCTAATGTTACTGAACAACAATTGGTGGACTTGTGCATCACATGATCCCTGTCTACAGAGCCTTGCTGGAAAATCTCTGGTTGCAAACTTTGTCAGAACTCCATGAAGCGGCTAAGCGATCAGCAACTACTGCTCCAGCCTTACTGGAAAGAACAAAAACTGTCAAAACCGAGGAGCCGCGAGACATTAGAAGCAACATCAGACGCCTAGTCAATAAACAATACAATGTTCAACCTTCCATGCATGTTGCTGAAGGAGTCAAAAGGAAAGCTGGGGCGCAACAACATAAGAATGCTCCTCCAGCATCCTATCCTGCAAAAGCACCAAGGAAGGACAACCAGGCTAGAAATGCACAACCACCGGCTCAGCGTCAGCAGAACGACCAAGAAGAGCCAGATTTCCTTTTTCCCATTGAAGAGGTGGTCGAGTTATTGGAAGTCTGGATTCGAGACGGTGCGATCAAACTACCTCCCGTCAGAAGAGAGCCAACAGAAGAAGAAGTGGAAAATCCACGCTACTGTCGCTTCCATAGGTATGTTAGTCATCCAACAAGTTATTGCAGAACTTTGCAGCGCATATTCAAAGAGAAGTCCGACTCAGGGGAACTGGGGACTGAAGGAGTGCACAAAAATCCTCACCCTATCATAACGTTTTCACTCTTCGAGCAACCGATCAAGGAAGCAGTTCAATCCTTAATTGAGAATTCTGCTAGTTGTTGTACTTGTCAAAAGCTCAAAGATATGACATGTTTACTGCACTAAACCACATTGTGTCAGGGAAACGACTAACAATTCAAGAGACGCTCCCTGAACCTCCAGCAACAGACAAAGAGATGTATGACTGGGGACTTCTCACTACAGTCCACCTCAAGGGAAATGAATTCAAGCGAACGTTGGTCGACGTTGGCACTGTTGTTAACATCATCCCCTTGAAAACCCTTAGAGCCGCTGGCATCACTCGACAAGAAGCAACTCATGCTCCTATCTCAGTCAGAGACCATGAAGGAATCTCCAGAGATGCTTACGGTTACATCATTCTCAAGATAAGGAATGATTCAATCTGGACAGAAACTAAATTCTTCATAATTAAGGAGGATCCAAGATATGACATGGTCCTTAGGAGAGCATGGATTCATGATGGAAAATTTGCTGCGATATCATCATCTTCAGCTGCGCATTTCTCCATTGAAGAAAGCTCTGAATCGGAAGATGATCAACCGTTCGAGCATTTGGGGAAAGCGGACACGAATTTTTCAGAAGGTTTCTCACTCAGGCAAGTTTCATTCCTCCTGATGTATATGTATTACCAACTTTCAAATATGCTTCCCTAGTCCGGGGAATCGGTTCCGCTCAAAACCTAGCTATCACCAAACTTTATGAGTGGTTAGTTTCACCTAAGAAATACTTCACTAAGTGGTTAGATGCAGAACCTCTCAAAATTCAGCACTCCACCAACACGTTCATCTCCAGAATAATGGCCGAGTTTGATAAACAGTATCATAGATGCTTCTCTCTGCGCGAGTGTCCACATGTACCACAACCATGGAATTCCACTGCTCGGGGAATCCCAAATCAGCAATAGATACTCAAGGAACGTACAACCAAGCCTAACAAATTCCAGGAAGGAGATTTAGTTCTTAAGGCAGCTAAACATGATCTCCATTCTGCAAGGAGCTCCAATTGGGAAGGACCTTTTATGATTGCAAGATCCATAATTGGAGGATACTACAAGCTAATCAACATGGATGGCAGGACCATACCAGTAATTCATGAGAATTGGATCAAAGCTTTTGATGTCTGAGGTATTAGGCAATTCAGACGTTCCCTACCAGACACAAAAATATTTGGTTTGCTTTTAGGATTTTCTTTCACATGTATTTTCGATTCCTCCAAAACTTTTGCAATACTCGCATCCAGTATTTGAATTCAGCAATATATCAAAGTTCTTTATTTAAGAAAAAATATTTATCATATCCAAAACCCAAAAGAAAATCCACAATCACTTACCAATCAAGAAATCAACACCAAAACCGAAATCTAAAAGCCTCACATCTCTCAGAAGTTCAAAGTTCGAGAGACTATGGAAAGAAAACTAAAGAAAGTCGGCGAAATATGATTTCTGCTTTTCTGCATTCTCCAAGACTTGCAAAGTTGCTCTCTCCGACTCCATCTTCCCGGTCAACTCAGCAACTTCAGCCATCTTCTTCATCACGACCTCACTGGTGAAAGGTGTGTTGCCTTATACTACTTCCTTGATAGCATTAACCTTTTGACGAAGCCACTTCATAATAAACCGAATTCTTCAGCATTCTTCAACTTGTACTCCCAATTAAAGAGTACATCCCGAGTAACAATACTTCTGGACTTGGAGTTTCTTACTAAACGGAGGAGTAGAAGCAATCACTGCATGAAGATATTCATGCACTATCATGCGGTTCTCCGACACTGGAGCAGCATCAGCAGCCATAGAAACAGCTTCTGTCTGAGTAGTTCTTCCATTCTCGACTCGGGTTCCACCATCTCGGGCATAACTGGAGTTTCAGTCACCTTTGCAGCATCAACCGCAAGCATTTCATGGTCTTGAGGTGCAGGGATGCGTGTCTCATCATCAACAGCCCCAGGATTGTTCAATTCATCATTGTTGGTTCTATCATTCCCAACTTCAGCATTTGGCACCTAATGCGAAGATTACATGGGATTAGAGCGTCTTAAACATGGAAACCCAACACAATCATAAAACCCAGAATGTAAGTGAATTATCACTATCTAAGTTCTATACTATGCATCCAAGACATGAGAAAATAGTGTAGAAGTCATGAAACATGTTTTCAAACAAGCACATCTGAAGAAATTCTGCACTTCCCTATATTAAACGATGAACTGGGAGCAATTGGTAAGGAATATAAGGTTGATTCATATACAATTCTCTTCGTATGAATGTTCTCTACAACATATCAAAATTTCATAACAATCGGATGGACGAGCAAGGATATGTAACCAAAACATCAGACAACATGCAATCTAAAAAAGTTCTGAAGGCCTCCTGGAAGTTCACTATTTCGCCATTTTCAGGCCCTAAACACGCTCAAAGTTCAAAAATCTTCTTTGATAAAGCTTGGTAATTTCCTGGGATTAAAGATACATATGCAGACCGCGAAAATCCGACTTCACACGAGGATTCTACAGCGTTTCTAGTAAAATCTGAAGTCTGGAATTTTCTGGTGAGGTATTTCGGAAAAGTTATCAATAAACTTACATGGATTCTCATTCATTCCTTCACAAATCAACGATTTCATACTTCTATGAATAAATTACAGGATATGTACTTACTGGAGGAGTCTCTAAATCATTTGAAGGCTCGACAATGCCAGAATCTACATTGGCAAATCCACTATCTTCATTCGGTTCGGGATTTCGGGAATCCTCCATATTCTCATGTCCCAAAGAAGAAGAGCACACTTCGTCAACATGATGCTTATCTAAAATGATTTCCTCCTGGGTACATCGACAACAATTATTATTATTTCATTCAATGAGATGCCATGATCACCTGCACGAAAGAGATACTTACATCGACTTCTTAGTCAGTGCTGGATTCCTGAATTGTTTGTCCGGGAACAAGTTGAAGACCGTCATGGAGCAAAAGTCTGGAAATAAATAAACCTTGGTCTCGTGATCCTAATTGCACGGTCAGGGAAAATTCATGACACAAGGAGCGCTAACAACTCATCAAAGAAATGGCTGGGGACTGCACGTCATCCTGTAGTCCTTACTGCTGGGTTCTCCACTCCCGTAGAATTTCTTTCATTTCCGTGGAGTCTACATTGAATCGGGATCTCACTATTCGATCATCTTGTGGTAAATCTAATGAAATAAACAGAAGTACCACTCAGTATGAAGGATCTCTCACCATCACTCAGAGGTCCCAGAAGTACCATTTCTTAAAGTTGCATTCTTAGAGATGTCATCTTTGGAAACACCATCTTTGGAATTATCATCATGGGAGTCAGTCATTCTTGCAAAGTGGCTACTTCGGCACATCGTTCATACAAAGCGCATGATTCGACAGAACAATGAATCATGGAATAAAGGTGCTCACAACAGCGTCTACAAAAATGGTAACCATCCAACTCTTACCTATTTACAATTTCACTAGCTGTAGTGATTACAATCTCGATAATTTGTTCGCTCCTTCAAACCTGCAAAGACGAACAAAATTCGTTATTCAAAATCATATCATGATTTTCATGAAACTGTGGACAACTCATGGAACTTCCATCACGAGAACAATTCACATTATTTTCACCGTGTGAGCGACTCCCACCGAGTGAACACTCATTGTTTTTGTGCATACACTATCAGATCACAAAGTCCATGCAAATATTTTATCAAAAATCGTTTACTTCTAGAAATTGTTGAAAATCAAAAATTTAATTTCACATAAATCTCGTTGTGTGAGCATTTACTGGTTTTTCAAAAATTGGACAAACGTCCGTTCTACAATTGTGAAAACTCACATACAAACATTATTTCACCGTGAATAATTGTCTACTTTCAACAGTTGTTCAAAATCAAAGCATTGATTTTACCAAAGTATACATTTTAACGTGAAACTCACGTAACTTTGAAAATATATGTATATATTTTGCTCCCTCTCCCGAGCATCCACCTTTGAAACGAGAGTTTACTCCCTTTTGTGAAATCTCACATACTTAAAAATAAAATTTTGGCTTTCGTGAAAGCGCATAGACAAAATTTTTATCACCATATTTTGTTTGTTTCTTAACTAACGAACGAATGAACATTTGTTCTTAAAACAAGGATTTCTTTTTGGGCTCGGGCCTGCAAACATTAAACCGACCAAAACAGGATGCCCGACCGTCCAAATCAGCAGTGCCTCATCTCACAGGATGACACTCCATCATTCAGGGTCCTTACCTAAGCATTTGCTTGTACATGACACCATTGGAGAAAATCGAGGATTCTGAAAATACCTTTGTGCAACTGAGCTCAACACGGATCTCGGCGGATGAAAATCACCATTTAATGCTTAGTGCAGAACATGACTGTCCCCCACTAAGCAGGGGACTTAATGTAGATGGTGGATTTTCAAAAAAGGTCAAAACCGTAAAATCATGATACATGTTTCTGACACGGCTTTCAAGCATGTGACGACTCATATTTTGCGAAGCCATGATGATTATGCATTTCGGAAGGCCTCCACTAGATGAGCGTTCGATACCTCGCATTTCATCATGCCCTCTATGTAGAATAACATAATTGGGCGGTTCTCTGTAAGATTGAGAGCAATAACGCCTTCAGGACGTCGGTGATACTCACTGTTCCCTGACTACATGAGAGAGGTCGTGTATAGATCCAGACGGTTCTCCGTAAGATTGAGAGCAATAACGTCTTCAGAACATCGTCAACACTCGCCGATTCACTGGCTATACGCAAGAGATTAAATTCTACCGTGACATTCACCACTGAATTCCTAGAAGATAATATATCTCATCTCATTACTCCTATTTCATGATCTAAATGGTAATATACAAATGTATCACTCCAATTTCATGATCGAATCCACGGATGATCTCATGAAATGGTAATAGATATTATTCCGATTTCATGGTCGAACCCACGGCTGGTCTCATGAAATGGTAATATCACCACTTATTTTATTACTTCGATTTCATGGTCGAATCCATGATCCCATGGAATGGTAATACCTATTTTATTATTCCGAATTCATGGTCGAATCCACGACTGATCCAATGAATTGGTAATAAAAAACTACTCACTTTTATTACTCAGTTTCATGAATCATTCTCCACTGAATTTCATAAATTAGTAATAAATACTCAGCAATCGGGCATCTGGACTACCACTGAGTAAGCCCCATAAAATAGTGCAAGTGTACTCGACAATGATGCACGAACGAGCACCCAAATGCGCGAACGCACATCCAAAATATGGACAAATGAGGAATCCCGCACAAAACAGGAGAGAGAAAATAACAATATTAAAATAAGAAGAAGTGTCCATGGGCCGGGCCCACGGACGGCCGGCCGTGGCCGGTCCCATGATTCCTCCATTATTTTTCCTTATTTTTGTTGTTTTCATAAACTCATGAAGACTCCTCCATCTCAGCAACTTTCCTTGTTTGAGCAAAACTCATGGTTTCTCCTTATTTTGTGGTTTCCCCATTTTTGTGTAGTTTCACGAAAAATAATAATAATAAATAGGGAAAGGTGTTACGAGACCGGGCAACTTGGCCGGTCGGCCATGCCCTATCCGTGGCCGGTCCCACACCTTGCAATCCCTAATCTTTCATAAATTGTTATTTTTCTCATCTTGTGAAACTTCCCAAAAATCGTGGTTTCTCCATATTTTCTCAAATATTACGAAAATCATAAAAAAGCCAAAAGTCAACATGGTCGCATGACCAACTGGGCTACTGACGAAAAATATATTAAAATATTATTATTTTAATATTCACAAAATATTGATCAAACGAGCATACTTGCTCATTCGAGCAAAATCGAGGATTTCAGTCAAAGATCGAACTCTTCTGAAAATCCGAAATATTGCTCAAACGCACATCAGAAAATGCTGAAACTCTCATGACTGAGACACGGGAATTATGGAGACACGGGAATGCTCCCTTGACCGACCAAGGGAGGCTCTAAGGCTTGCAATAAGCCGGTCCCACACGTTTTCACACTTTTGACCTAATTTGCGCAATTGCTCATATTGGGTCCAAACTCTTCACAACCAACTCGGATTTTGTGCAAATACCCATCAGCGGTCCCACGACTACCAAGGGCCGGTCTCATGCCATCCATCTTGGTCGGTCCCCCACTTTTCTATAATTAGGTTTTATCACCCAATGCTCAATCGAGCACTATTTCAATAAATGATGAAACTGACATTTAATCGTCATTCCTTCACCAACCGATCAACTCAAGACCCTGGCGCACGCTCACTTGAGAAATTGGGAATCACATGGACGTCCATAGTCCCATGTGGTCGGTCCCTCCTTCGCTCATGACCTATTTTCAGCGATTCGTCAACTAATGGGCAATTGATCAAAAATTAGGGTCTCGAACAAACGCTCCACGAATCATCATTCTGAGCAGGATTCAAACACTAATGAATTTATGTTGATCCAGCAATCATCATCTGGATTAATTATATAATATTTGGTAGTCTACTAATATTTTAATTAATATTTTATTGGGTCACGACATCCATAAATAATTTGCCGAATTGAGCAATACTTGCTCAGTCCACCAAAATTCAGTAAATTATCAATAATTTGATGAATTGAGCAATACTTGCTCAATTGCTCGAATATTTATACAAGTATCAATATTCAGTAATTTATCAGTAATCTGTCGGATTGAGCAATACTTGCTCAATTGATCGAATATTGATCCAACCATCAACACCCAGTAATTCTTCGAGCAATACTTGCTCAGTTACTCGAATGTTCCACTGAGCAATTCGTCATTCATGCTCAATTCAACAAAACCTAGACTCATTGTCTAAATCAGTCAATGTGACTAGTTAAATTCACGTCTATCATGCATACTCCATGATTTGTGAGACATCAATCACGTCACAAATGGGGGATATCACTTAGGGTTTTGGTCTGGCGGCCTACAACAGGTGGATTCATCCACAACGAGAAATGTGAGTAAGTCGTGTCAAGGGCTAAAGGAGTTAGCAAAATAGTGAGTGAGTGATCAACCAAGTCTCCGCACGACCTGGAACTGGTTTCACCACGATCTCCCACTTTCCCACCCTTTCACTCAAGAAACCGTCACGCTTACAGGGATCAGGGTGTTCATCATTCTTGCAATATAAATAAGTCCAAAATCGAGGACAACATCATTATCATCAATCACCATTCGTCAACAACTCGATTAAAACTTATTCACAGAACTCAACTTCAGCAGTTCACCATTATTGCAGAAACCTTCAACACATCCATAATCCTTGATCCCGCAAAATTCTCAGCTTCCCTCCTACAGATCAACCCATCTCTCTCTTTGCGACCGAATTGACTCTGGAACGGCCATTGACTTGGTTTAGGCAGGATTCCTACAAACTGATCTCCCGAATATAAGCACTCCCTTTGCAGTGCATCTGTGTGAGGTTGAGCAGTTTGGTCGGTTCGAGGAATCTCCATCGCACGGTGATTCCCTCATTCCCTAAAAAACCAGCAAACCGTTTTTCCCCATCCACAAAGACAAAAATTACTGACGTGTTGAAAGAAAAACTTGATTTCTTCATGGACATCATTATGGGTAATTTAGAACTCCAAAATACTACCTATGTTCCATTTTAGATGAGTGCTTACGGTTATTTTTTTGTTCCACATTACTTGATAATTTTCATATTTTTCCTACAAAACTACCAATAATATCCTAACATTTTGTCTTGGAACCATAAGTTTATTTTTAAATACACTAATAGCAATTAATATTTGACTTTTCTCATGGGCATAAATAGAAATCTTTTATATCTCACTTCATTTCTTAATCTACATGAAAACTCCCAAAACATCATCTAAAATGAAACGAATGGAATATGATTTAAGTCATCATCAACTTTTATTCAATTTTTTAAGTTGTTCTAACATGTCCTTTTATAAAAGTCACGGTAGATAACCATGATCTCATAGTTAACGGGTCATCAATATGTTGAAAAAGTGATGGAAAACTATGTCACTTACGTAGAAAATATAAGATATGTACACATATTCACAAGTCCACGTATTGTGATAATAATACTAGGAGGATTATTACATATTTCGTTTGCCATCTCGAAGAACCAGAAGGGTAAAATAAAACGTCAAGTATTCATATATCACAACATCTTTTGTAAATTCTTAAAGGTCGTAAATGTGGTTAGAATATTGTATCTTATGGAAGTGATTTTGCATTCATTTGTGCTTAATTCTACGGATCGGAGAGAATTACTGCTCCTAGCTGAACTTGGTTAGCATTTGTACATCTAATGTTCACAGTGTTGAAACATATCTTTTTAGGTGTATTAATACTAACCCAATTCAAGCTAAGAAACTAATTCCGCTCTTCCAGTTTACACTACTGCTCAAAGACACGATTATGCTTTTATTTCAGTATGCATTTAAGTTTCTTTTACTACCAACTAGGTTTTTGGACAATCTAACAATCCTTGGCATAACTCTTATTATATAACCCTTATTTTGATTCCAATCCAAAAAATTCATGTTCGGTTGAGATAATTCAGTTACCTTTGTTATTACCCTGAAATCTAATTCCACTGCATCATTGGACCAATGCAATGAAAATCTATCATTTTGGAGGGAATTGGATTCCTAGGAATTGAAATTCCCAATTACATAGAGTTCATTTGCCCCGTTCGGTTCAAGGAATTTGGCGCATTCCCTAGGAATTGGATTCCTAGGATTCTAATTCTCCCAACCAAACAGGTCCCAAGTATTTAACTGTATGCACTTTGAAGCCTTTTAATTCAGGTAGGTCTCTGTTTTTATGGTAGTTATCGCTATCATTGACGACCTAAACTTGAAGACTGAAAATGAGACAAAGTAGGTCAAATGTATCAAGCCTATTCATCCTAACAGTTTAAACGTTAAAAATTATAGCTTTCTCCAAGACGTTGATGTTGAAATCTTGGTCCTTGGATGGGTAGTGTGGTGCAGTGTGATACCCAAATCTCTTTGTGACTCGAAGTATATATTTAAGGAAAGGTTGGAAAAGTGAGTACAACGATTCTCATTTGAGGGTCTATCAGGATTGGCTGATGTCAAATGGGACAAAAATTTCTTACTTAGTTTATGATTCTTGAAAAAATCTTCCCAACCATCTATGAACTTGAATCCATTTAGCTTCACTTTTGATGATTTCAGTTCTTCATTATAACATCCAACATCTAGCAATTTTAATGAGAGTTACACCAACAAAAAATCTAGCATACTACCAACTTTTAGAGGATTTAGTTTCTAAGTTTTTATTGTTTTAATTATCATAGTAAATTTAAGACAACTCCATCCAAAACTCCTTCAAGCATATGGCCTTTTCTACTGGAAGAGTGTAACCCAGTAACAACCAATCAGGATGTCAAATATCCGGTTCAAATATACGGTTTAAGCTTGATAGTTAAATATCCATATTGCCGGCTTAAACGTATGTCGTCAATTTTGGATAATTGGTATAAGAAGGCCTTCAAAGGCCTTTACTTCCTCTGGATCTCATAAAGAATATGATGACAGAGTTTGATTTGGATATTTTGATACTAGAATCTCGTATTCTGATTTCTTTTTTTTTGGAAAAACTGATCGAAAAATAAAAATCATGTAAATAACATACTCCCTCCATCCCACCAAAGATGATATTTCAAGTTCACACAATTCTTAAGGCGAGGAAGAGAGGAGGATATCTTTAGGTATTGTTTCCATTTATATTCTAACATATACTAAAAGTAAAATTTAGAAATGACAAATCTCTCAAATTATACCACTGATTTTTGTAAGTTTTATATCATTAGAAAGCATTTTAAAACACCTACATGAGGATTATAAACATAAGTGCCAAATTATATTTATTTTTTATACTAAATCTAGAAACAATAATCTACTAAAATGGTAATTTTAAAAATATGACCTTGTTTATTTTGGACAACTCTAATGGAGCAAAGAATCATTCATATATTTATGATAGTCTGCGTGTTATGGACCAAAAAGTGCCATTATGGTAAAATTTATCATCCACATCTTTGTGAAGTCTATATGGTACTTCATAAATTTAAGGGGTCTCCTGTGGATACTTCATCCGGTCATTTAGTGACCTTATGTTTTTTTTGTTCTCCTTCGGTCTCGGTTAGTGACTTTGTGAAATCTTTTTCTATTTTTTAATATATTAAAAACATAAAGTAATATATGTGGGTCCCTATTTATGCATATTTTCCTCCCATCCGTCACTTAGTGACCTTATGACAATTTTTTTAATATATTCAAGATATAAAAATAAATATGTGGATCCCGATTTGTGGATGTTTATCTAGATTTTCATAGTGGCATAAATAGGGATTCTCCTTGAGTTATAGATGTTTTAACATCCATATCACAGGAGTTTCCCTTATGTAGAGACACATATTTAAAATGAAAAGGTCATCTTTGGTGCGACGGATGAAGTATCTCATAAACACAATTAAAATGAAAAAAATATTAACCTACCATGAACGTATCTTCATCCGTAACATCATCACCCATGTATGCTGGATACACAACTGTGGAAATAACCTATCAAAATGATGAGGCGGCTAGGTGCTCTAGTGACCTTCCCTTGTCCCAATCTATATTTTGGCGTATCTCCAGGACTTTGGCCCTCTACAAGCCTCGAAAGCCGGCTCTTAGGTATGCGGCCGCCGCTACACGCTCTCATTCCTGTAGCATCAAAAAAAAAGGGTTTTTGAGTTAGTAATGATTTTTAGGATGATGTAGATTTACAAGACCCGGAATGAAAGAAAATCATGGCATGTTTTTTTTTTATCTCAAATAATCATATTATGACGGAAATCTAACAACTCATAAAAAACTTCAGAAAAAAATAAATCGAAAGTCCAAGTAAGAAATTCAACAAACGAAACCTTGAAAAACAAAGAATTATTCAAATACATCTACATGATATATATACATATATATGGTTTTTATATTTTGCAGTGAAAACAGTATCACAAAGATCACATATATTTATATTTTTAAACATATAAAAAAATCGCTTGAATACAAATGAAAAACCAGAAGTTTTCAGAGACTTATATCATGTAAGATGTTTGTTATGTTGCTAATTTTTGTTAATGGCTAATTTTTCCCTAGTATTAATCTGGTCGATTAATTGGTGTTTATGCTAACCTAGAAATCAACTTATGTTAAATTATTAACAAAACGTGGAAAAATCCAGTTTTATTTTTAAAACATCAACCCAAAATCGGTGGATGTTCATTCACTCGTAGACTGATTTTGGGTTGATGTTTTTATTTCAAGATGAACATCCAGAATCAGTATATATAACTTATCAAACATACAGTTTATGGAAATCGGTATATGTAAATGTACATATAAACTGATTATGTTGTTCTAACATAAAGAAAATTCATAGTTTTGGGAAATCAACCCATTACATAGGTTAGGGGATTAACGCATTATGTAAGTTATATATGGAAATCGGTAGACATGTTTCACATGTCCATAGTATCGGTTCCCCTTTACCTAAAAACGTGTTGCACATGTCCATAGGATCGTTCCCATTTCTGCTAAACCATGCTACACCTGATACAAGGATCAATTCCCCTTTGTGATGTGTTGTACCTCTTACTAGGATCGGTTCCTCTTTACCCAGAGTCAGTCTTACACAAAATCACAAACTCGATCATACCATTTCAGGTGATTACTTAAGATCGGTTTCACTAATAAAAGTCATGCCAACACATAAGTCAGGCATTTGTGAATAGTTTTACCAAGAACATAAACAAGTCATGAGCGGTTGTACTAATAACACGTATTGGTTGTTCACAAGATATGCAATGAATAACAATATCAATAACGCCTGGCGATTTCCTTTTCGATTCACAAAACAAGTTCATGAATTTACTTCCTTAAAAAACATGTAAAACATTGTTTCCTAGGATGAAATCCTCACCTCATACCCATACATAATGACAATTGCATTTAAACGATGATGTCGATGTCTTATCTACAAAGTTTAATGGTTAAGCAATAAACCTCGTATTGTATTCCTTAATACCATGTCTATCTAGAGTGTTCATGCTTCGAAGTTTTGTTTTCAATATGCACGACTTGAATGATACGTTAGGGAATGAAACAATTCAAGTCAAATATCGCTAACCTCAAGTTAAAGGATTATGTTGTCGTTGTAGCTTCTTCACTTCTTCAAGTCTTCGCAATACTTGTAATGTCTCATATCCTAATACTTTCAAGCTAACCTATACGAAGTTGACTATAGTACATAATCAAGCGACTCTTTAAATGAGTTTTCATTCACTAAAATATGACAACCAAACTTGACATACCAACGCTTGGTGGGTTCAACCGAGCTTTTGCTCTAACAAATAGGGTTCGAGAAGAACAGAGAGAGTAGAGGCCGGCTGGAGTTCTATCTTTGGAGGTTGCGGCTATAGAGCCGTGAACAGAAAGGATTGGGGTTTAGTTTTATTTCTCCAATTCCATTTTTGATTAGCTAGGGGTTATTTATATTCATTTATAGTTTTTGAGAAAACCATGTCGAGCTAATCCTTGTTAGGTGAAAGGATGAACTTGTAAGTTGATTTGTTTTGTGTTCTAGAACAAGGTTTCTACAAATTGAAATTAATGATAATGTTTGTGATTCTCTTTCAATGTTTTACCTTCTAGATACATTTTTCATGTTTTACGCCATGTATAGTCCATAGCTAGATTAGTAGAAGGACTCGTTGAACCTTAGAAATAATCGATTTATGAATATCTCTTGACTATTTATGCCATATATACTTAGTGCTTTGGAATTCTACTTTAAGGTGAGGACAAAATACAGTAACGATAATTTTTGTCGATGATTCTTAACGAAATATCTTTCGTGTACTAGTAGCTAGGTTTGGTATTTTACATGAATTAATTCTAAACCTTTATGATTGAATACAAATAAGTTACCTACAACGGATTCCTGGATCTTTATCACCTCCATAATCTTGGTTACATATTTTATAACTTTGTTATATTAGTTCCGTAAAATTCTAAAATATTAAATTTGATTGGTTATTCTTGATATTAGTTAGTAGTAGTTAGTATTTTCACACTCCTCGTGGGAACGAACCGCATTTGCTATCTATATTACAATTGACATGTGCGCTTGCGGATATAACTAGGTTTCATTTTATCATTGATTTTGGTTATCTAAAATCTACATAAATAAATCTTACACGTAAACTAAATACAAAGATTATGTTGATGTCGTTTTTACGAAGTTCCAAAAGATAAGCGTTTATACATCGTAATTCAATAAGTTTCTTGACACTTTGATCATAATGTGACCAAGTCTAACCATTAGAGTATTATACATATATACATCTTCGCATGTTATGCTTTCAATATAATCCAACTTGAAATATACGTTAAGAATGGAAACAATATCAAGTCAATATTACTAACCTCAAGTGGAATGATGATGTCCTCATTGTAGTCGTTACTTTTTCACATTCTTCAGGTCTTCGGAGTAATACTTGTACGTCTCAACATTCCTAGACTTTCTAGTCTAACCTAAACGAAGTTGACTCTAGTATTTAATCATATTTTTGTTAAAGGGAGAGAGAAAAAGGATATGAGGAGAACGAAAATCGTAGTCAACTCACTAACTAGGTCGATTTTTATAATGAGTTTTAACTCGGACAAACTTACCATTACCCTTCGCATGCTTACCCAATTTAACTCACAAATCAAGTTCCCAACCAGTCGAACCGCTTCTTTCTTCTTACTTCATCTTCTATACAAGGCAAATCTACATTTCACCACAACTAGCTTTTATCTAGCCTTATCGGATACTTCTACCATGCTTTATTAAACGCCTAGTGATTCCCCCATGACGTACCCAACTACAATAAACTTTACAGAGAGAATGATCCAAAATAAACAGAAAATAACTAGTCAAATAGGACAAGTGAATTAATTGCAATGCATATTAAATTTAAACTAATATAATTGTATCCATTGGATCTGTCGAATAAGGTCAGTAGACAACGCAAGCCATATAAGAAGACAAAACTATTAAAAAATACGGACATAAAAGAAAATAGTAAATCTTCTCTTATTCATGCATCAATCTTCATCAAGGTGAACCCGTTTATGTTCGTTTCTTCAATTCCCGGTTTCCTAATAAATCACCAAGATAAGTCGTCATGATTTGGTTTTTAGGGTTTATTGGTGATGATAATAAAAAAATTATGATTTTATTCCCTTCAATTTCCGTTCCACAAACTATACCTTAGGTTAATTTACATAGGTTGAGTCAATAAGCACGGTTAGGGTAAAGGGTATCTTGGATAAAAAAAAACTCAAAAATTAACTCAGTATATAAATCGACCTAGTTAGTGAGTGGATTACAATTTTCGCTCTCCTCAGATCCTTTTTTGCTCTCCCTTTAACAAAAATCTTTAATCAAGCGACTCTAGATGGGTTTTGGTACTAAAATATGACAACCAAACTTGACATACCAGCGGTTGCTGAGTTCAACCGAGCCATGCTCTAACAAAATCATAAGCACCTAAAGCCTCACCTTAGACGTGAGCACTTAAATCTTTCTTTTATCACAAGCATAAAATCTCACCTTGCACGCGAGTATAGAAACTTACACCTATGTAAGCACAAAGTCTCGTCTCAACCATGAGCACCACGCCCGATATTGGTCCAAAGACTCGTACTCAACACAAGCAACATGCCAGTTTTAGGGACCTCAGAACTAATGATGATATAGTCACATAGCCACAAATGTTTTAGGGACCTCAGAACTAATGATGATATAGTCACATAGCCACAAAATGTCTGGATCTGTTTAGAACTCAGTAACAAAATTGAATGGGACCTTAATTACTCTTGTTGCTAGTTTCTTAATTTCTATTAAGCCACTTTCTTGTTGTTTAAATAATCTGCTTGGAATATTCTTGTAAAGTTATTAATACGGTGCAGTGATAGTTGGTGATGTAATGCGTTTGGGATAGTTGTTGTTCTGCAATTCATATTATCCATTATAAGAGATGATTGGTAATCAAATAAGAGTAGTTCATATTGTCTAAATAAATAGTTAATGAACTACGGTCATGCTTGATCCCTTCGAGCAATATAGGGGGTGCGTAGGCAGTCATTATGCGGTTCAACACAACTCTGCAAGGTTGTTTATATCGTCTGAAAGTATTTGGTTACTACTTGTCAGTTCAAATCATCTAATCAGAGATGATTCCAACCTTGGAAAGTGTATATCATTGGTAATAGGTGGTTGCAGTCAGCCTATTCGCCATTCATACCACCTTGAGAGATGATTGTGACCTTTTTGAGGTTGTTCATATCATCTAATGAGAAATGAAGGGTGATTGTTGGATCCAATTCATATCACCAAACGAGACTTGGAGATGAATGTTTCCATTTAGAGGCAAGTTCATACCATGAATCTAAAGATGATTAATTATTAACTCTTTGAATAGTTCATATCATTTGAGAGTACTGTAAGTTTCCAGGAACCCTGGAAGGGGCACCTACGAGTGGAAACCCGAAATACCGTTAGCGGTAACGATGGCTAGTCTCAACTACCCAGGCATTGGATTGGCCATCCCTTAGCCTTATGATACGGCTTGTGTTTTCAGGCTCACTCGGGCACTCCACCTATGGGTGGTAAGCCGGAAGACCGTTAGCTGTAACAATGGATGGTATCTTGTAAGAAATATAATGCATCTTAACAGTAAAATGATGGAAATCATCTGTTGGTTTCGATGACCTGTATTATTAAACCATTTACGGTAGAGTAATTTTAAAGTCCGTTTTTTTTAGTGGCGTATCAGAGAGTCGGAACTTTCCAAGAAGGTTGTAGCGCAATCCGTTGAATTCGAAAATTTTATATTCCGTCATAGTTCAATTCTTGAATATTCCTTTTATTCTCATGAATTATTTCACGCTTCGTTATACATGTTTTTGTTTAGAGGGTTTTTTTAACCTGATTCGTCTCCTATGTTTTCATCTCAAACAACAAACATTTAACAAATTGTGCCAAAACCATTAACATAACCATAAGTGAGTAGCAATATATACCAAAATCTCGAGATGCCTCCATGGGTCCCTGATGAGAGACCTCTCATCTTTTCCATGGGTCCCTGATGAGAGACCTCTCATCTTTTCATATCACATGAATATGCGAAACATTAAGGTACCAAGACATATATCCGGAGTTGCCTCATCATCTGTCTCCGGAGACCCATCCAAAGCAAGGATTTTGCATCTTCTATCTTACCAATAATAAGATGATGGTAAATGGTTTGAGAATAACCTCAATATTGTTATAAAGAACCTTACATTTTCTCTCATCCAATTGAAACGTTAATTGGTTAGACCTTGGGATACCTTGTACACTGTGACATTGTCTCGCCAATCTCGCACGGTGGTACATTACATATATCCTTTGGGGTAAAAATAGGTCTAGTATAACATTGTTCCTCGCACCAAACCATCATTCTTTTAGTAAAATCCAACTAAGACAACATCTTTCGTCGTCAAATTTTCCTACTGGCATCCCAACTCTAAATATTCCTTTTATTGAGACTTCGACTTACCTTTAAAGGAGTATCAGTGTGGATAACAATCAGCATTCCAATGCATGAACATATGCCCTTTATTAACAATATCTGGGAAGTGCAAATATATATATCCACACCTGCATCACCATAGGATTATAGGTGAGAAAATCAAAGAGTAACATAAACATAATAAAACATCTTCACCACTGGATTACTAGCAGAAGAGCCATATTCCCCCATATTTGTTCTTGTTATCCCTAGAACACTTTCGCAACTCGTTCAATGAATTTGCAAATATAGAGGAGTCCCAAGTGTGGTCGCGGACCTTGTAGAGTGACTCCAATAGTTGAATATAGTTGGAGTTCACATGCGAAACGGAAACATCGAGGAAGATAATAGCTTCCAAGATGCTGAGGACGTATGCGTGTTTTGTAGCGTTGATATGTTCCTTAATCAACTTTTCTTATTTTCGAATATTCTTTGTTCCCGAGAACCGTTTCCTCAACCTCACGAGATGGAATATCCTCTGCTTCCTTATACCCACTAGCTTCTCCGACTTAGCTTTCTTCTCATCCCATCTGAACACCTTCTTGGTGAAATCTTAAATCTTGTACCATTCAAGATAATTCACATAGTCACACCCCGTCATGGATTTACATGCTATGATTGGATCGGTAATCAAATCTACATCATTTGGAGTTATTATCATTTTGCCAACCCGAAGATGGAAAATATCAGTTTCCTCTTAAAATCTCTTGGTGAAGGCAGAAGCAAGAGATCTGTCATGCCTAACTTCGGAATTATTGATCACAACCAACAACCCTGCAAAATCTACCAGATCAAATAATTCCTTGGCTTATTTTTAATTCGACATAAGTCCATTTAGCATGTGACGTTCCTTTCTTAAGGAGACGCACGATATTAGTGTGATCCTAAAAAAAATAACATCCGACGTACAACAATCAAAATACTACATGAATAATAGGTGATATCTTAAATAACAGTTAGAGGTCGACATAGCATAAGGTTGAGATACTTACTATGATTGCGCAGACGAAAGTAATTTGTATCCCCATCAAAACTCTCCTTTATCACCGGGAAACCCATAAACATGATAATTAGGGTCGCGAGTAACAACGTCTCCGTCTTGGGCATGTAATCCACTTTCTTCTTCCGACGTACCTTTGGGGCTTCTAGTTGAGCTTCTTTTTGTACTTGTTGTTGAACTTCTTTTCCTACTCCTTCGTCCTTATCACCTTATTCTCCATTAACTTCTTCGTTTTCACTTTCTTCTTCACCAATTTCTTAGTCACCACTTTATTCTTTACTAGGTGTATCAGAATTAGATTCTTCTTGTGCTGGATGCTCCACTTGAGGTGGTGCATTGCTTATTTAAACCCAGTTATCTATACCCCGATCCATTACATTGTTTAGTACCGAAATTTCGGTTGTCCCTTCGACGACGTCCCAAACTCGGGGGAGAAGCAAGGTCATGTATTATACTACAATGAAAGTCCTCGAATTGGAATCTTATTTCTCTTCCAAAGCAATTCATTAGCGACCTTACCTGTTCTTATTCATTCTTTTTTCGAGGTTAAAAATGGTCAGCATTTTTCCTCCAAAAATCAATTTATGTTGACAATTATATAAACCAACTATGAGCTTCGCAGTAAATAACCAAAGGATGTATAATCAGTTTATGTGAATATTCACATAATCATATTTTATACATAGATTCTTAATCTCGATATTTCATAAATGAATCTCAATTAGTGTAGTTAGTTATAATAAAATGAATTCTTCTGAAAAAATTGATGTATCTGTTAGGGTTTCATCTATTCGTGATAGTTCTATTTTTTCTGAAGTTCCTCCTTCAGTAAACTTAATCAATAATATTGATGAGAATATATGTGCAGCGTGGAGATTTTCTCTAATTGGAAGATTAGATTTCCTTCATGTAAAATTTGTTGATGCAGCAGTTACTTTAAAAAATCAATGGAAATTGGTAGGATCATGTCAACTGATTGCATTAGGTAAAGGTTTTTCCACAATTAGATTATCAAATGAGGAAGATAAACAGTATATCAAATCGGGGAGATGGGTAGTTCAGGATCAAATTTTGAGAACTAGAGATTGGATGCCTAATTTCAGACCAGAAATTCAACGTACTTCTTTTGTTATGGGATGGGTGCAACTTCCAGGGTTGCATTTAGAGTATTGGGATGAGAAGACATTGTTTCAAATTTGTAATGCTATTGGAAATCCAGTAAAAGTAGATGATGCTACTCAAAAATATGAAAATGGGTATTCTTCAAAAGTTCTTGTTGAAATTGATCTAGCAAAGAAAATTCCTAACAAACTTTGGGTACTAAACAAATATGGTGGATTCTCTCAAAGTATTATTCTTAATGAACTACCAAAGTTCTGTTGTGATTGCAAAATTATTGGTCATTTGAAGTCAGAATGTAGAGCAAAAAAGTTTTTATCTAAAGCTACATCACCATCTCAAGCTGCAGCATCAACAATGAGTAAGGTGGTAGATACTCCAGTGGTGAAAGCAAATCCTCCAGCTATGGAACCATTTGATATATGTCATACACCAGTGACACGGATTCATATGAACAAGGAGATTATTCACAGTTCTAAGAATGATATTCCACTATCAACAAATAAATTTACTCCCCTACAAGAAGAAAATGAAGTTGAAATAGAAGAAATGATTATGGAAACTATTTCAGAAGTAGTACTTGATCCAGCAAAAGTGTTACATATAGCAGAAGAAAATTAAGTGGATAACAGTGTCGTCAAATATGTGAATGGTACCAATAGAATTGTATCTTCTGAAACAATTCCTATAACTTCTTGGTCTAGAGTTGTTCAAAAACCTTCAGCAGCAAAGAATATTGCTCCTACAAGTAATACTCCTTCTAAGGAAAGCTCCACTTCACAGGTAACACTTACTCAAGCTCCAACCAAATATATATTTAAGAAAAATCCAGGGAAAGGAGGTACCAAAAACCTCCAATCCAAACAATGAAAGTTCTTTCTTGGAATTTAAGGGTCCTTAATAAGGGTGCACAGGAACCGAGCCGGACCGAGAAATCGTCCCGGAACCGGTGGAACCGTACCTGGTTTTGGACCGAACCGAGATACAAGGTATATGTACCGGTCCGAAAAATAGGAACCGAGGTCTGGGAGGTACAGGTACACGGTCCATATGAGTACCGTGCCGTACCGGACCGAAAGTCCCGAATGCTAACCATATTTCACTTGCCGCCTTGCTGTACAGTACCCCACACGTAGCACTCCAATAACCGCATGCTAACCAGGTGTCCACAAATTAGGAAAGTTATGTGGGTTGTTTGTTCATTTAACACATCACTGTAACACCCAACGAGTCAACGATTAAGCCCTATCCTTTTCCTAAGAAACTCGTTCTTCTCCTTCTCTCTTTTTTCTTCTGAAATGTGAATCGGTGGTTCGCTACTCATGTTTATTGTTTTTCTTTTAATCAGTAAATTCAAAACTTACATTGTAGAATGGTGATTAAAGTGGTTCAGAGAAGAAGTTCAGAATATTTACTTAAGTGCGATCCATTCAACATAAAGGAAGCTTCTTTTGACACACTTAGGAATGTTGTTTATCCATTTTTTGAATAGATCATGATATAGGTTAGGGGTGTTTGATTATTGATTTTAATAAATGGGTTTGTGATTTTGATTATTGGATTGATGAAGAATGGGAGAAGAAGATTGGAAGTCACTGCTTTAGACTTGGTTTTATCCCTGTAATTGAGGAGTTGAAAAAACATGAATGTGCGAAGAAATGTGCTATTTTTCGTCTGAAAAGTACCGAATGGTACCGGTCCCGTACCGGTCTCGTATCGGAACCGAATGGTACCGGAACCGAAGTACACGGTACCGGTACCGGTCCAAAATTTCAGAACCGATCCCTGGGAGGTACAGGTACTCGGCCTCGGCAAGAACCGAGCCGAACCGTACCGTGTGCACCCTTAGTCCTTAAAAGACCTAGGGCTCAAAATAAATTGTGATCATTAGTTAATCAATTTTCTCCTTCATTAGTTCGGGTAGCTGAACCTAAAATAGTATGTAATGCTTCTTTCTGCAATAAGTTGAATTTACCAGGTATGCATAGCATGGTAGTTCACAATTCTGTCTCTAATAAAAAAAGAAAACATTTGGTTGTTTTGGAATATGTTAGAGCATTGATCGGTTGAACCCACCAAGCATTGGTATGTCAAGTTTGGTTGTCATATTTTAGTGAATCAAAACTCATGTTAAGAGTCGCTTGATTATGTACTAGAGTTAAACTTCGTATAGGTTAGATTGAAAGTATTAGGATATGAGACATTACAAGTATTGGGAAGTCTTGAAGATTTGAAGAAGCAAGGAGCTACAACGATAACAATCATCCTTCCACTTGAGGTTAGTGATATTTGACTTGAATTGTTCCATTCCCTAACGTATCTTTCAAGTCGTGCATATTGAAAACATAACTGCGAAGCATATTTGAACTCTAGATAGACATAGTATTAAGGAATATAATACGAGGTTTATTGCTTAACCATTAAACTTTGTAGATAAGACATCGCCATAATCATTTGAATGCTATTGTGATTATGTATGGGTATAAGGTGAGGATTTCATCCTAGGGAACAATGTTTACATGTGTTATAAGGAAGTAAGTTTATAAACTTGTTTGTGAACCGAAAAGGAAATTGCCAGGAGTTATTGGTTTTGTTATTCATTGCATATCTTATAAACAACCAATATGTGTGATAGAGTATAACCGTTCACAACTTGTTGTGTTCTTGGTAGAACTATTCACAAAGTCCTGACTTATGTATTGGTATAACTTTTATTAGTAAAACCAATCTTATGTAATCACCTGTGGTATGATCGGATTATGTCTGACCTTGGGGAAAGGGAACCGATCCTAGTAAGGGAAAGGGAACCGATCCTTGTAAGGGGTGCAGTACATCAAGGGAAACCGATTCTTGTATGGGGTGCAGCAAGGTTTATAGCAGAAAGGGGAACCGATCCTATGGACATGTGCAACACATATAAGTTAGATACCATATATATGTGGGGAACCGATCCTAGTACCTAGTCAACCGAATCTTTGGGAAGCTAGTGTGACTATGCGTAGTACTCACATGGAGGTAGAACCGAAACTTGTTTTGGTAGAACCGTTAAACTCGTGATTGTGATTGAATGTTGGTTTGATCAATCACATAGTTCTTGAAAGTCAGATGAACCAATTCTAAACTTGTTTGGAAGTGTTGAAAATTGGTTTCAAGGTTGTAAGTGTGAAAGAGAACTTACAAAGTAAAGATGTCGACAAACTTTGAACACGTGCTGTGAATGTTTATTTCTATAATTGTTCAAAGATATTCCTTAATGGCTAAGGGAAGAGAATCCCAGGATCGAAACATAAGTAAGTTAAGAATCTTTTAATTAAGGTTATTAATTTCATTTTATAAGGAAATAACAGAATTAGTAATGTGCATTTACTAATTAGATTTTCCGAGAGATTTCGATCGTTATTTTTGGACAGAGCATTTCCAGGAATTATGGAAACCAAATTTGTGCTTTAATGAATATCTTGAGAATATTTTCGGTTTTGGAAATTCCTTGGTGTCCAAACTTCCTTGTCTATAAATACACGAAGTTTTCCTTTCTAGCAAACTAATCCTTCGTAACAACAAATTTACTCTTTTGTTGTTGTTACTGGTGTAGCCGCCTATCGGAGAGGAGAGTAATCTATTTAGGTGAAATCTCTTACGGCTGCTCAGTTTAAAGTCTTCTTTGGGATTAAGAAGCTCTAGCGCGACCCGTTGGTGGTAAACTAGATAATTGCGTTTTATCTTTGTTTTCGATTAATTTGATTGACAAACGGTGGTTGAAATTTGATTGTACCTAGTTTGTTTATTCTTGAGAATCCTCTCTTCTGATTTAAGATTCACTCAAACTAGTTCAGAGTTTTGACAGGGATCTTTATACTGTTGTTAGTTCTAAAAACGATCTTGTGATAATCCATTGTTAACAGACTCCGTTCTATGCGTGATTGATCACAAGAGATTCAAGTGATTGTGTGCAGGTTTTTATTGAAGATTTAAGAATATCTTAAGGCAAAGAAAATATTGAAGATCTGACTTGGGTTTTACAATCGTTGGTGTGCACAATACTTGTTTCGGTAAAAGAGTATCCAATTAATAATCGGTTTATCCTTGTGGTAGATTGGATTGATTAATTGAGTAGATCGGCATCAACACGGTTTTTCGGATTAATGGTGTTGTTGGCTTAATCTTAATCGATTACCTTTGGGTGATTGAAAATAAGATATATCTAGACCTGACGAAGGAGATTATGTTGAGATAAACGGAAGAGCCTTTGTCCGACTCATATCACTTGGTTGAATAGAGTTGATACCAAACATATTTCTTGTTACTTTATTTTTTGGAATACGAACCAAAGGGATTGATCCAAGTACGTGACTTATTTATAAGTTGGAGGCGTGGGAATAAAGACGGAACTAGGTGAACTATAGGGTTAGTTACTTGGTCTCAACTATACGAAGTTAGTGTAATTTTGTGTAGCGGCTTAATCCTGACAGTATTCAATTCTGGAATAGGTCCCGGGGTTTTTCTGCATTTGCAGTTTTCCTCATCAACAAAATCTTGCTGTGTCATTTACTTTTATTTTCCGCATTATAATTTTTTTATTATAATTAAAGTAAATTACACAAACGTTAAGTCTTATTTACTTGATAAGAAATCCTATTGTGTTTGGTTAAGTCCAAACCTTTGTATCAAGTAAACATACTTCGTTGTTGTATTGTCTCGATATCGTATCGATAGACGATCACACGAAGTGTGAATCGATTAGTTGTATTGTCTCGACTCTGTCCATAGACAATCACTTTCAGAGAAAGGACTTATAGGTAGGAAAAGTTTTAGCTTGAGGTATATTTGGGTACCCTCGCCTTTTGAATTGGTATCAGAGCAGGCAAACACGAAAATATCTAAGAATCTGTGTTTGGTGCGATCCAACCTATAAGAATGAATCCAAAGGATGATTCAGTTAACGTAAGTCAAGATAATGAGAACAAAATCTCAAGGAAAACCAATGGAAATTGGTCTCGAAAGTCTTTCCGAAAATCAAAGAAAAAGTCTATGACTAATAATTTGGTTACGAATCAGGTTCCTGATCAAAATGGGGTGAGTTCGAAACTCAAGAAACATGGTTTGGACTCGTCTCCAATTCCTTGTGAGAAATCTTCTGAAAAGGGATTCGATTCACTCGTTTGCCCGAGTTCTGAATTTTCTAAAATGACGGAAAGCTTTTTCAAACATATTGGAAAAATTTCAGAAAAGGGTAAATCCATTGACAGTCTAGATGATGTCCTAGAACTTATTGTTCAAATGAATGTAAGAATATGTGAAGGAAAGCGAGAAACACTTAGTCTTCAAAATAATCTGTTAGATTATGAGGAACAAAAATTGGCTTTATGCAATGAAGTTCGTCAACAGGCTATAGAGTGTGAAAACCTTACTCATTCGCTGGAACACTCACAGATAAGGAATAAGGCCCTTATTGTGAATCTTCATACAGTAACATGCCAAGAGGTATATATGAACAAATGTTTAGAAAACATTTCCAACAAGGAATGAAAACCTTAAGAGGACATATAGAACGTCTTGAACAAGAGACGTTAGCAAACTGTCGACTGACAGATCTAGACGAAACGGGTTCAAGTTCAAGGAACATACCATCTTGGGCGCAAAATGTAATTAAGGCTATTATATCTCACAATTCCGTTAACAAAAAGGATGGGTTCAGAACCCACGAAGAAGAACATGATTATGTTCAAAAGGGAGAAATATCTCCTCCTGAAGTGTATGATGAGGATTATCTTCATCCCAGTGCTTAACCGCATTGGAGTGTGCATCCTTACCTTGCCCAATCCTCAGATATAAGGAAGCACACATACCTGGGCAGCTGGTATCCAACTAATATCTCTTATTAAACATAAAGAGATTGCAAAATCTATCTTAAAGATACTAATCATCTGTTTGGTAGAAAGGTTGTCTTACAAAAACTTGTAAAAAGGATAAGCTAGTATCTATTGATACTGATTTTTGGAGATAATCTCTTTGAAAAATTTTGTGTTGCTGTAACACATTAGATGCGAAAATCTTTTTCAAATCTTATCAGAATTATTTATTTAAGGCTGATATCTAAGTTAGGAATGTGTTAAAGGTATTCCGTGTATTAGTACTCAAAGTGTCAGAGAACTTATATAAAATAATGAACTCTCAAACCAGATCTCAAGAACAACTTTTGAAAGCCTTGAGTGGAATGACTTCTAAGGAAAATTTACATCTTGATAATACCTTCAAGAAATTTGGTTGTGAAAACATCGATAATGAAAAAGATGATATGACTTATCTCCTTGTCCAAAAACAGTTTGGATGCTAAGGTTGATATTATCAATATTCGACAAGTCCTCCTCAGTACCATCGAAACTCATCACAGACAGGCAGCATTACTAAGAACTGTTATCCGTAAACAAAGGAAACTGATTAAACTTGGAATCGGTAATAGGGAGTATGCAAGAAATATTAATCGGAAGGTTAATGCTTTAGCCTGTGAATATAACCAAGGTACTGTGTGCAGAATCCGAGATATCATTCGAGATGTTGTTGATGAAGATCCTGAAAATTTTGAGGAAATTGAGGATGACCTTTGAAAAACTCCTGTCAGAAGGTCATTAGAGATTAAGTTATTTGTTGTATTACTTAATCTAGTATAATAGACATCAATTTGTGATTTCTTTCATTGATTGTATTGGTCTATCATGAATAAAACTATTATGAATAAAATTATTTGATTGAGTAATTTTTCTTGTGATAGTTTTCGGTTTACATAGCCTGTGCTTAATTGCTTTTATCTTATTGTTATGTATGTTTATGGGATGTTTGATTTCGGTTTTACTACCTTAATATTCGATCTCATATATTGTGAACCCTTATGGTTTGGATGACTTTTTGATTTAGAAGGATTAAGTTCTAGACCTAGTAGGTAGGATTTATCAAAGGATCATGAGGGGTTCTAATAGAAACAGTATGTGAAAAAGTCACAATATGTTGAATCGGTTTTGGTTTAGCATAAAAGCATATGTGTTTCGACAGTTTTCAACTTTTGCTTGCAAATGTTAATACCGGTTTTCAACCTTTCTCTGGTAAAGGTTGAGGTGAGTTGTTATTCTTTTGTTTATGCATAAGGATGACAATGTGGTGATATTTCGATATCAATTCTCCCTAGACGAAGATGCTATCATATTGGAGAAGTGTATACGAAATTTGAGGTAACAATCTTGTTAGTTAATTGTTTTCCTGTTTAAGAAAATCCTGAGTTTATATTATATATATTTGTTGCTTTTGCTTAACAAAATTTAGGTTCAATTGATATTTATTCCATGATGTGTGTGTGGATGTGTGTTTCAATTGGTTCCTTTTAAGAAAAACTATTGTTATCTTGATTTATTGTGTGGTATCAATCGTTTAGGATTACAAAATTTCGGTACAATTGATGTGTGTGATTCAATTGGTTCCGGTTAAGAAAAACTATTGTTATCTTGCTTTTGTATGGTATCAATTGTTTAGGCTTACAAAATTACGGTGCAATTGCGGTGCTTTTAATGTCTATGTTGTTTCAATTGCTTTCGGTTGAGGTGAATAATTATGCAAGTTAATTTATTTTGGTTTGTATGAATTATTTATGGCTTAAAGAAATAATATGTGTACGGGACGAGTTGTTTAGTCCAATTAGATTCCGGATAAGAAACTAAGTTAATTCTGATCTTAGTTTGTCTTATCAAAGTGAGGTTTCGGTTATTCAAGTCTAATCGAATTCCTAAACAAAGAAATGCTAGTTAAGTAACCTAGTGTTTGGCTTGTTTAAAATTGAAAGGTCTAAGTTTATGGATAATTAAAACCTGATGATAAAAATGGAGTTTATCTTTATTTTGGTCTTATCGAATGAAGCGGTTGTTTTGAACAATCGGTTTAGCAAAGGGACTAATGTGATTAGTTGTTTTTGGTTTGCTAAACCTAATGGGAAAAATTGTTTCGGACAATTGTTTCCTTGGTAACATATCAAAATAAGACTACTTGTAGTTTCAGTTTTGATATTGGTCATCAGAACGTGATGTGTGGAACCCTCGTGCCTAACTCTACAGGTTTGCAAGTCTATTATGAGATCTGTAAGATTCTTTTCGTGTTGTCCTTTATTTTTTCGTTTCTTTGTCATTTTTGTGAAAAAAAGGGGGAGAAATATATGGAGTAAACAGGTGATGCTGGCATTGATATTTATATTGATTGGCATCGCTAGGGAAAACAACATTGGTACTTGAATGTTTTATCAAACGAAAGAGTGAAAGCACAGACTATGGGGGAGTAACATGTCATATTGATTGGTATAACAAAGACGTGCTGATTGAATACCTACCTATCTTCCTTAGGGGGAGTATTTGCTTTGTTATTATAATGTCAACAACGGCATTTTCAAGGATTGAATGTAAGCAGTTTTACTGTGTTGTTGAATCGGGAATCAAGCGGAGTGTAATGAATTCTAGTAATTTGTTTATCCATATGATTTAAGAGTTTTGTCACTAAAATTGACAAAGGGGGAGATTGTTAGAGCATTGCTCGGTTAAACCCACCAAGTGTTGGTATGTCAAGTTTGGTTGTCATATTTTAGTGAATCAAAACTCATGTTAAGAGTCGCTTGATTATGTACTAGAGTTAAACTTCGTATAGGTTAGCTTGAAAGTATTAGGATATGAGACATTATAAGTATTGCGAAGTCTTGAAGATGTGAATAAGCAAGGATCTACAACGACCACAATCATCCTTCCACTTGAGGTTGGTGATATTTAACTTGAACTGTTTCATTCCCTAATGTATCTTTCTAGTCGTGCATATTGAAAACATAACTGCGAAGCATATGTGAACTCTAGATAGACATAGTATTAAGGAATACAATACGAGGTTTATAGCTTAACCATTAAAATTCGTAGATAAGACATCGCCATAATCAACTGAATACTATTGTGATTATGTATGGGTATAAGGTGAGTATTTCATCCTAGGGAACAATGTTCACATGTGTTCTAAGGAAGTAAGTTCATAAACTTGTTTGTGAACCGAAAAGGAAATTACCAGGAGTTATTGGTTTTGTTATTCATTGCATATCTTATGAAAAACCAATATGTGTGATAGAGTATAACCGCTCACAACTTGTTGTGTTCTTGGTAGAATTATTCACAAAGTCCTGACTTATGTATTGGTATAACTTTTATTAGTAAAACCAATCTTAAGTAATCACCTGTGATATGATCGGATTATGTCTGACCTTGGGGAAAGGGAACCGATCCTAGTAAGGGGTGCAGTACATCAAGGGGAACCGATCCTTGTATGGGGTGCAACAAGGTTTATAGCAGAAAGGGAAACCGATCTTATGGACATGTGCAACACATATAAGTTAGATACCATATATATGTGGGGAACCGATTCTAGTACCTAGTCAACCGAATCTTTGGGAAGCTAGTGTGACTATGCGTAGTACTCACATGGAGGTAGAACCGAAACTTGTTTTGGTAGAAACGTTAAACCCATGATTGTGATTGAATGTTGGTTTGATCAATCACATAGTTCTTGAAAGTCATATGAACAAATTCTAAACTTGTTTGGAAGTGTGGCAAATCGTTTTCAAGGTTGTAAGTGTGAAAGAGAACTTACAAAGTAAAGATGTCGACAAACTTTGAACACGTGCTGTGAATGTTTAGTTCTATAATTGTTCAAATTTACTCTTTTGTTGTTGTTACTGGTGTAGCCGCCTATCGGAGAGGAGAGTAATCTAATTAGGTGAAATATCTTACGGCCGCTCAGTTTAAAGTCTTCTTTGGGATTGAGAAGCTCTAGCGCGACCCGTTGGTGGGAAACTAGATAATTGCGGTTTATCTTTGTTTTCGATTGATTTGATTGACTAACGGTGGTTGAAATCTGATTGCACCTAGTTTGTTTATTCTTGAAAATCTTCTCTTATGATATAAGATTCACTCAAACTAGTTCAGAGTTTCGACAGAGATCTTTAGACTGTTGTTAGTTCTAAAGACGATCTTGTGATAATCCATTGTTAATAGACTCCGTTTTGTGCGTAATTGATCACATGAGATTCAAGTGATTGTGTGCAGGTTTTTATTGAAGATTTAAGAAGATTTGAAGAAAAAGAAGATATTGAAGATCTGACTTGGGTTTTACAATCTTTGGTGTGCACAATACTTGTTTCGGTGAAAGAGGATCAATTAATAATCGGTTTATCCTTGTGGTAGATTGGACTGATTAGTTGAGTAGATCGGCATCAACACGGTTCTTCGAATTAAAGGTGTTGTTGGATTAATCTTAATCTATTACCTTTGGGTGATTGAACATAAGATAGATCTAGACCTGACGAAGGAGTTTATGTTGAGATAAACGGAAGAGCCTTTGTCCGACTCATATCACTTGGTTGAATAGAGTTGATACCAAACAGATTTATTGTTCCTTTACTGTTTGGAATACGAACTAAATAGATTGATCCAAGTACGTGACTTATTTATAAGTTGGAGGCGTGGGAATACAAACGGAACTAGGTGAACTATAGGGTTAGTTACTTGGTATCAACTATACGAAGTTAGTGTAATTTTGTGTATCAGCTCAATCCTGAGAGTATTCAATTTTGGACTAGGTCCCGGGGTTTTTCTGCATTTGCAGTTTTTCTCTTCAACAAAATCTTGTTGTTTCATTTACTTTTATTTTCCTTATTATAATTGTTTTATTATAATTAAAGTAAATTACACAAAGGTTAATATCTATTTACTTGATAAGCAATCCTATTGTGTTTGGTTAAGTCCGAACCTTTGTATCAAGTAAACATACTTCTTTGTTGTATTGTCTTGATCTCGTATCCATAGACGATCACACGAAGTGTGAACCGATTAGTTGTATTTTCTCGACTTTGTCCATAGACAATCACTTTCTGAGAAAGGACTTATAGGTAGGAAAAGTTTTAGCTTGAGGTATATTTGGGTACCCTCGCCTTTTTAAAATAAATCATTACCCACTCCAACAGTAGTGTCTATGTCAAGTCAGATGATTACAGTCAGTGTAGGTGGTACTCTAATTTTTGGTATTCATGCCCATGTGGGATTAGTTCAAAGAAGATTTTTATGGTCAGAAATGCAGTTAATCAGTGATATGCAGCTTCCTTGGATAATCATTGATGATTTTAATGCTCTTACGTCACCTGAAGAGAAAACTGGAGCTAGATCTCCTAATAAAAGATCAATGCTAGACTTTGATGAATTCTTAATTTCTTGTGAGCTTATGCAAGCACCTAAAACTGGATTAGAATTTTCATGGTCTAACTATCAACATAGCAATAAGAGAAATTTATGTAACTTGGATAAAGCAATGTTCAATCAAATGTGGCTTCAAAAATATTCTGATTGAGGATATAAAGTGGGCTTGAGAGTAGCTTCTGATCATGCTCCATTACTTGGTGGTTGTACTAATATTCAAATGTTCCTTATAAGTTTCAAAAAATGTGGGTTTCTCATCCTCAGTTTATGAAGGTGGTACAGGACAGCTGGTCTGAATATGTAGTGGGTGATCCTGCTTTTGTTTTTCAAAGTAAACTTAAAAATTTGAAGAAAGTATTACAAGAATGGAACTGGAGTGTGTTTGGCAATGTTCATATTCAACTAAAAGATGCAGAGCTGAAGGTTCAGGAAGCAATGTTGGAATCTGGTAATAATTCTCATGATATTTCAGCCTTGGATAATTTGGTAGATGTTCAAAATGACTACAATTCTAAGTAAGTAAAATTAAATACAATGTTAAAGCAAAAATCTAGAACAAAATGGATTAAAGAATGAGCTGCAAGCACTAATTTCTTCCATACTTCTATCAAGATAAAGCAAGCTAGGAATTCCATTAGTGAAATTGAAGATTCAACAGGTGAAATCATTAGAGACCAAAAGAAAGTTGCAGATATCTTAGTACATCACTTTGAGAAGAAATTTGATTACCAAGCAAATGCAAAATCTGATTCTATTCTTGAAGTCATCCCAAATGTAATAACTGAAGCAGACCAAGAAATGTTAGATGTCATTCCTAATGCAGAAGAAATTAAAGAAACACTTTTTAACATGGATCCCGACATCTCTCCAGGACCTGGTGGTTTTTCTGGGTACTTCTACAAAGCTTGCTTGCACATAATTCATCAAGAAGTAATTCAAGCAGTACAATTTTGCTGGCAGAGAATATTTATCCCAAAAGGTCTAAACTCTAACTTTCTTGTTCTCATTCCTAAAACAGAGGGTGCTAAAAATCCTAATCAATATAAACCAATTGGTATAAGTAATGTCAAAATTTTCACTAAGATCATTACTACTAGAATGGGCTCATTAATGTCAAAGATCATATCCCCACAACAAGTATCATACATCAAAGGTAGATGCATTCAAGAACAAATAGTGCTAGCTTCTGAGCTTGTTAATGAAATGAAGAAGAAAAGGAGATGTGGAAATGTAGGACTCAAACTTGATATTTCTCAAGCCTATGACTCAATAAGATGGGATTTATTATTTCAAGTATTATATAAATATGGTTTCTCTACAGCTTGGTATGACTGGATCCATACTTTACTTAAATTTGCTAAAATCTCAGTGATGATCAATGGAGGACCAAATGGTTTTTTCTCGGTCAGTAGGGGGTTAAAACAAGGAGATCCATTATCTTTTATATTGTTTGTGATTATGGAAGATGCTCTAAGTAGAAATTTAACTCATCTGGTTTAGAATGGATCACTAACTCCAATGATTTTCAGAAAAGGTATACATCCCACTCACATATTCTTTGTTGATGATGTTTTCATTTTTTTTTGTAATGGATCCAAGAAGAGTATTGATAATCTACTGCTGCTGCTGGATGTTTATCAAAAATGTTATGGTAAAATTATTAACAAAGTAAAAAAGCAAACTTTTCATTGATTCTGATTCTAGAAAACTATTTTTAAAGAATATGATGCAAATGGATCTAAGTGACTTGCCAGACAAATATTTGGGAGTTATTCTTCATTCAGACAGAGTTAAAGTAGCTATTGTATGGCCAATGGTAGATATGATTCAAAAGAAAGCTATTTGGAAAGGAATATTATTATCATTCCAGGAAAGACTAACTCTTATTAAATCTGTTCTTAGTAGCATACCCATATGTAACATGGTTGTATACAAATGGCTAGTTTCAGTGATCAAAACTTGTGAGAAGATTATCAGAAATTTTCTGTGGTCAGGAGATGGTGATACTAGGAAATATATTGTTCTGTCATGGAAAAGGGTTTGTACACCTGTTGAAGAAGGAAGTTTAGGAATTCAAAGGTTGCGAGTGCTTAATAAGGCTTCGTTAATGAAGTTAATGTGGAAAATCATCAACTCCAATGAAGAACGGGCATTATTTATCAAAGAAAAATATAAAGATAAAAATCAGCAATGGAGCAACAATTGGCAGCTATCAACAATTTGTCCAGGACTGAGATGGGCTTGGGAAACTCTGAAAGAAGACATAAGATGGTGTGTGGAGGATAGACAAGAAATCTCAATTTGGTTTGACACTTGGATATGTAATTCTCCTTTCATTGACAAAAGTGGCTTTACTTCTTATGTTAAAGACAATCTGCATTTCAAAGTTGCTAATATTCTTAAGGATGGAAAATGGTCAGTTCCAGTAGAGATTTAACAAGTTATATATGATTCTCTTCCTGATAATGGTGGAATTAAAGATGAGCTAATTTGAGGCTGTAACTTAAAAGGCAAATTCACTACCTCTGCTGCAGTTGCTAGATTAAGATGTAAGGAAGCCATTTTGAAATGGCCAAAATTTATATGGAACTACTTTCTTCATCCTAGCATAACAAACAATGTATGGAAAATAATACAGGGAGTTTATGTGGATGATGCTGTAATGGCTGGCAAAGGTTATAACATGGTCTCTAAATGTTGCATTTCTGAAGAAGACCAAGATAGTATGGATCATTTGTTGTGGAAGTGTAAATTCAGCTTAGACATTTGGAAATGATTATGTGCAGTCTTTAATTTTGCTTCCCCAACATCTTTTGAAGACATATGGAACAATGCAAAGAATAAAAGCCCCCTTGTTAAAGAAATATGGATAACTTCCTGCTGTCCAGTTTTGAAGGAACTCTGATTTCAAAAAAATAGAAGAATATTTGAAGATGTCAAACCAAATGCCCTGCAATTCAAAAGTAAAATGAAGAAAATGGTTTTTGAAGGTAGTCTTAGAATGAAAGCAAACAAGTGGGGACAAACTTATTATATGCATGTAATCTCTTTTATCAACTTGGGTCCAAACAAAATAAAATTTCAAAACATTAAGATTTCTCATTGGATACCTTCTTGCATGGGTCTTAGTTTATTTTTATGTGATGGTGCATTTGTTGGGAACCCTGATGCATCTGGTTTTTGCATTGCAGTGTGAGAAATTATATTTTTCAGGTAATTGCAACACTTTCTGGTGGAATTGGCATAGCAACAAATTATATTGCAGAAGTATATGCCATTGTCTGTGAAGCGGAATTAGCCGTTGAATGGAACCCACATCACATAATGTTGAACTCTGATTCCAAAACAGTTATCACTGAATTTCAGCAGAGGGAAATTTCATGGTTCATAAAAATGAGATGGGTGAAAGCAGTAAGCTGCATTACTTCAATCCAATTTTTTCATTGTCATCGTGAAATAAATTTTTCAGCTGATGCAGTAGTTAAGAGATGAGCTAAACTGAAGGCTGGAGAAAGACAATTATTTCTTGGAAGACCACCTCTATTATCAAGAGTAAAAATGCATGATGTTGACTATTACAGATTTAGTTAGAAGTTAAACATGATCACTTGTAACATGACTATATAGTTGGCTTATCTTTCCTTTCCTTTCTTTTTTTTTTTATTTTCTTACCAATTTCCCTGTAATTTGATTTTATTCATTTAATAAAATTCACGTGATTCAACAAAAAAATAATATTCTAGCCATAAATAAAAACATACAGAAAAATGGTTATCTCTTCCACACAGGAAACGGTTGATGTGATCATGAACGTCAAATGATTCTGGTAAAATGTTCTTTAGCTAGAAAACACTTCCAGTACAATCAATCGTTGTGGGTATGAACAATGACAATTTCCTGATGCAATGGTCTACAAGTACATTAACATAGACCGATTCTGATAAATCCAACAAACTTGGATTTCAAAGAAGTTCAATTTTTGAGTGAATGCATGTTATTAAAATCTGATTTAGAGCATTGAGGTTCATATAAAAGTACCTAATTGGTGGCGCTTCTGCTCGTAGTGTGTTAAGAGTTTGATCGTCTTCGACGACTGTTTTTTCTTCGATGGTTTATTTCGAATCACTTTACAAACTCCTGGATCGCCATAACTAGGACAAATATTCCAGTGGATTTCTTCACTTGTGGATAATCCATTATTATATAAAAGAAGAAGAAAACGATTTAAGCATTTTCTGGATCGACGATGTTTTCGTTTAAAAATGGAAAAAGAAAAAGATAGGGAGAAGAAGAATCTTTTGTCGTGGAGATTACGTTGAAATGGAATGAAATATAATAAAGAATTAGGTTTTGATATTAAGATTTAATGAAGGGTAAACTGGTAGCACTAAGATTCGATAGAGGGTAACTCGATAGTTTCATCTAATTGAATACACCCTTTATCCTTTTCTAGTTGGGAAGAAAATTTGGGGTTTTTGAGTTTAATTATTGATCTGACTTTACCCGGTGTTTCTTAATATCATTAGCTTCCCATGCTAAACTAAAGTTTTCGATAAAAACACCCTTATCATTCGACCCTTAAGTCTTACATGGGATATTCAAGGCTAAGATTGACTTAGGTCTCACCCACCAAATATATCTATCTGTAGTTCACTTTCTTCCGACCCCAGAAAAGGTGATCCATCTTTTCTTCCGTTTTTCCTTATGTAATCATAAACCGCTGAAACCAGAAAAATGTTGCAGCAAATTTTCTCTTGCGAACGGAATTTTAAGAAATTAATGATTGTTCTTAAGAAGAAACCAAACTTCTCTTTGTTCTTTGTCAGAAATTGACAAGTTAAGAAGCACGGTTATTAATCTGCAATTGGATTTTTCAACGGAAATAAGTTATGATTGTGTCAGATTTTGAAGTGATCGCAAGCACGAAAACACTAGTCCTAATTTGGGTGACCTTATAAGGGTACCATATGGGGTGGTTCAATTACCAGTAAGCATTAAACTAATAAGGGTGATTTTTATCGGAAGTAAGCATTCCCCATTAAATTAATAAGGGTATTTTTATACCAAAATCTTCTTAGGCATACAAAGCACTAGTCCTAACTTGGATGACCTTATAAGGGGTACCCTATGGGGTGGTTCAATTACCTATATGCCCTTAAATCCTTTAAATTACTACTAATCTATCCCTAACCCTAATGCAAAACATATAATCAACTACACCTAAAATCAGTTTCATTCACCTTCTTCCTCTCCACAGCCGAACTCATTCACCCTTCCCTTTCTTTTTTTTCATCGCAGAAATTTAATCGTTGATTTGTGAAAATTTAGTCGACGATTAAACTCATCTATATAATGGGTCGTCGTAAGCCAGTATCTCGTTCAAATCGATCGACTCAACAACCCATTGAAGAAGAAGAAGATTTAGAGAGTGAAGAACAAACTCAAAATCAACCACAAAATAACCCGGAAGAAGAGATTGAAGAAGAACCAACTCCGGAAATGAGAATAAGAAGGTTAGTTCTACAAACCCATCTCGTATTTGATGTTTTAGATTGGTTTGGTCGATTTAATTCGTCAAAATCATGTTTCTGCGGCGGTTACAGGGTATGGTTCGGCGCAAAACAAATCTTAGATGTGCGCCGAGCTATTCTTGAAACTGAACCCTGAAAGTGCATATGAACGGCTCAGCGTATATCTGAAATCCGTTTTGAGCCGAACTTAGTGACACAGAGACTTATATTTAGGATCGGCTTATTCGATGATGTTAGTTTTGTGCCGAATATGTTTTGTGAATTTCAGAAATTTTGCATGTGCGTAAGATCGGCTTGTATGGTAGTATTAGTTTTGTGCCGAATAAATGTTGTTTGAATTTCAGAATTTTTGCATGTGCTTAGGATCGGCTTGTATGGTTGTATTAGTTTTGTGCCGAATAAATGTTGTTTGAATCTCAGAATTTTTGCATGTGCTTAGGATCGGCTTGTATGGTTGTATTAGTTTTGCGCCGAATAAATGTTTCAATTCATAAGTCTAGATTCGGCTTATTTGATAGTATTAGGGTTGCCCGAATATCTTTGTTAAAATTTCATAAATTTTACAAGTGTATAGGATCGGCTTATTTATATGATATCATGTTGCACCGAATACATGTTTGAGTTCATAATCATAGATTCGGCTTATTCGACGGTATCGGTTATGAGCCGAATATATAGAATCGGCTTATAATTGTTTTGTAATATGAGCCGATCCACTCTCTGTGTAAGCTAATAAAAATTTCAAGACATGATTCATACTTGCGCCGAATTAGTCTTATAACTTTTATACTTGTGTCAGGACCAATGCCGCGGGTAGGGAGATGTTGAAAAAAATGAAGGCCAAACTTGGTTGCAAAACACCAATGACCGTGGAAGAACAAAAATACCTCATCAACAAGTGGGATGCAATCATCAACAAAGGACAAGGACCCGAGGAACCCGAACAAAGGCATACCACTAAGAAGAGGGGTCGTGGTTAAATGCCCTTTTATGTTTCCAACTTCCTTTTAATCATTTGTCCAGGTTCGGCTTTTTCTATAATTTGAGTTATAAGCCGAGCCTTAAAAATCATTATTGGTGTAATCCAGTATACAGTTCGGCTTAAATCTCACCAATATGGTGAGCCGAATCTGTAAAAATTTTCAAAATTAGATAAAAAATAGTCGTTACTTATATAGGTTCGGCTTATGTTCTAAAATTTCTATAAGCCGAACCTTTACTTTTTTTCACGAAAATCTAGGAACGACTCTTTTTTTTTGAAAGATATAGCCGTTGTAAAACTATATTCTATATATACCTACATGTTTTTTCATATTCTTAACCACATATGCTCAACAAATGGCACCCCCAACTCCTAAGTTTACTCTAGAAGAAGATTTATCTCTTTGCACTAATTATGTAGCATACTATCCAAAGAAGGGTGAAGAACGACGAGTAAATGGTCTGATGAGTATGTACTACTTGGTTAGAATTCATGAAGCCTTCAGCACGGAAACAGGTAATCCTCACAACCGGGATAATGCGTCCTTGTTTTGCCGAATTATAAGTATTAAGAAAAAAGTCACAAACTTCATAGATTTAGTTCGGATTGTGAGTCGATATCGACTCAAAGGTGAAACAAACTCTGAGATTGAAGTTCGAGCTCTAGAGGAATGGCGACGATGGAAGGGAAAGAATATCACAAGGTTAAACACTAGAAAGGGAATATAATAACAAGGTTCGGCGCATTCGATAATCACATTATGTGCCGAACTATAAACATTTACAGGTTTCGGCTTATACGATATCCTCAATATGTGTCGAACCACGAACAATATTTTAACCCAAAAATTAACAAATTCATGTTCGGCTCAGACGATAATCATATTATGTGCCGAACCTTGAACATAAGAGGTTTCGGATGATACGATATTCTCCATATGTGCCGAACCAGTAACAGTATTTCAACCCAGAAATTAAAAAATTATGTTCGGCACATACGATTTTGGATATGTAAGCCGAATTAGTAATGATTCTATTCCGGGCTATTCAGGATGTTGTTCGGCTTACTATGAAACTTTCATATAAGCCGAACTAGTGTCTAGCAAAAGGGTTGGAATTGGAAATTATAGGTTCGGCGCATGCAGTAAACAGATTCAGTAAGCCGAACCGTTCATCAATTGGTAGATTCGGCTCATAGATGTGAGCCGAACCTCAACCTGTTTCGCCGAACCATAATTCAAAAAACCTAACTTTTGATAATTGAGAGCTATAGAAGTGAGATTAAGTATAGGATATAAGTGTACCTGTGTATTAGAAGCATTGGGTTCCTCATCAATGTCTTCATCATCAGGATTTGGCTCATAAAAATCATCATCTTGAGTTTGTGTTTGAGTTTGAGCTTGAGTTTGAGTGGGTGTAAAATCATTCTCATAATCTAAGAAATCAGCCATTTCTGGATCATTGTTGTAGTTGATATGTATTTTCCTAGGTTTTTTAGATGAATGATGACCCTCCTCATCCTCCATTGAATCAAGAATTAGAATCTTCTCACTTTCTCCTTCTCTTTCTCTCCTTCTTAACCAAACCAAAACTTTGATTTTTTTTTCCTCAAATTTTTCATCTAAACAACTTTTATAATTCTGAAAATTATTTTAATCACTAAACAAAATATTTAATCACTAATCAAGATTATTAACACTAATACGTAAAGGGCAGATTTGCCATTAAAAAAAAATTGGGTTAAGGGGTTATCTGATTTTGCTATTTCACAACCTTTTTTGTCTTCATTCAGTATGTCTTGGAAGATTTTGGTATGCCCAAAATTACAGTTCAATGCTAATGATATTAACAACACGGGGTAAAGTCTGATCACTAATCTGTTTAGCGGGTAAACTCAAAAAACCCGCACAAAATTTTGATAGGCCCCCAATAAAAACCATAGGCCCACGTTCTCACCAACCCACTCGACATCCCACCCCCTCTGTAGACTTTACAATCAAAGGGGACTCTTTTGAGAGGCGAAAAGAACCTTTTTTTTACAAAGCAGCACAGACTACAGAGTGCCCTCCCTCACTCTACTTAATCGAACATAGGGTTTCTCTTAAAAAGATCTCCAATGGCTTCTAGATTGTGGGTATCAAAAGTTGCTTCTCATCTCAAACTCTCTATTGCTCACAGAGGGTTTGCTTCTGGTAACGATCAAATCTCTTATATAACCCTTTGATTCTTGCTTCTCCATTTGCACTGATCACAACTAGATGTGGGGCATTCCCCCTAGTTGTAAAAATCTCTCTTTGTTGCCTGTTAGATCTATAGATCATAAATGTTTATGTGATATTTGTGTATTGTGTTTGATTTGCAGTTGTGAAGGATCTGAAATATTGCAACTCTCATGAATGGGTTAAAGTTGATGGTGGTTCTGCAACAGTGGGAATTACAGATCATGCTCAGGATCATTTAGGAGATGTTGTATATGTTGAATTGCCAGAAGTTGGAGCTACTGTAACACAAGGAAAGAGTTTTGGTGCTGTGGAGAGTGTTAAGGCAACCAGTGATATAAACTCTCCGGTTTCAGGGAAAGTTGTTGAAGTTAATGAAGAACTCAACAGCCATCCTGGTTTGGTATGTTTTAAGGAATAGTTCATTATTCTATTGGATATTGTTATTTGAAATTGTTAGGAGTGAAGCTTGATTTACCATATTCAATCAAATGCTTGTAATAATGTCCTAAGCAAACCTCAGCCGTATTATTGCCTTGGCAATGGTCGATTTTGCTCAGTAGGTGGTTTAGGCTTGCAATTAGGCCTATGGACACCATTTGCAAGAATTTTGTAGGTCTTAAGTGACTGAAGCAAAATTCAGTCATAGTGTTGCCTTGGTAATGGTCAATTTGCTCATTTGTTAGTTCAGGCTTACAGTTAGGCCTATGGACACCATTTTTGCAAGAATCTTTTAGGCCTTAAGTGAGCTGCCACAAAATTCAGTCGTATCACTGCCTTGGCAGTGGTCAGTTTTGCTCACTAGGTAATTCAGGCTTGCAATCAGGCCTATAGACGACACCATTTGCAAAAAAGAATTATGGGTCTGAAATACACTGATAAGACATGAACCATTACCAGGGTTGCTGCACTTTTACTAGCATTAGGTAGTACTAGTCTTATGACTCTCATCCTTGAACCTTTGGCACTTGCCATTTCAGTTTTCACATAAATAAACTTTGAAAGATACTTTACTTGTTCAGGTTAATGCGAGTCCATATGGAGAAGGATGGATTATGAAAGTGGAAATGGGCAACTCTGGTGAAGTTAGCTCTTTGATGGACTCTGATCAGTACTCCAAGTTCTGCGAAGAAGAAGACTCAAAGCATTGAGTGAAAAGCTAAGAAGATCATTCTTCAATACCCATTGCAGAAAAGAAAGAAAAGAAGAGAAAAAACAAAAGAAGTCCCAATTTCCCTTTTCATCTTTCTCTAGCTATGTATTGATAATGGCACTCAATAACTTTTACTTTTCTAATTCTTTCTTGAGTGACAATGTGGTGTGGACGACAAGTATGGTTTTCTATCTTTGAGAATAAATCTCTCGGTTTTCCTATGATTTGCCCAGTGTTACTTGCCTTGCATCATTACTTCTTCTAGTAATAAGTTCTGCGAAAATCTGTACTGTTGTGTTTTTTCATTTTTATGTGTACTGTGTTCATTTCCCATAACTATGCTCAATGGCCCTGCAGTAGTGACCAGTCCCTAGGAGCTGGCGTGCAATATTTGAAACCAGGGCAACAATGGTGGACTATCTGCCAGAGGAGGTTGTCATTAAGTTCTTGTCTAAGCTACCAGTAATATCCATATTAAGATTCAGGTGTATATGGTAATCAAATGAAGATGAGTTCCCTAATGAATTGGAAGTTCATTGGGTATGAATAATGCAAATGAGGTGGATTCTAAAGACATGGACAGCAAAGATGAACCTGATAGAGAATATGAACTGGTAAGATGTTGGACATGTCACACTATGTTAGATGAGAAACGTTTGGCAATTTGGAGAAAGATGCAAGGATGGCATGTACCGACGTGTATGAATTGCAAGCAGATGCAAGGATGGCATGTACCGATGGATGGATAGCTCAGAACTGGTTATGTATCCAGACCTTGCAGCTTACCTTGACTGGGAATGTAGTTCTAAAGGCGGAGCTGAACTGTAGTTGCTTCTTGACGAAATTTAAATTTGTAGATCTTGGTTGTTGGTATGTTAGTACATTCATACCGACATACAGATTCATAAATTCCGGTGGAAAAAATTTTGATTCTACATACAGAAATTCATAACTTCCCTATTCCTCCTGTTGGGTTTCAATACCAATCAAAAGAGACACATCAGCCTAACGACAGGGTGGTTGTATCCACAGATTATGGATAACATGTCCAGTGTTATGTTTCTTTACATCCGAGGACAATAGCTCTTTTATGAACCCTGCTTCCCCAGTGATACCGCCAGTGTGTGCGAACATTCTTGTTAGGTGGATTTTTTTTTCCATTTTTCCATTTGACAGCAGCTACAACCTACGGCATTCTGGGACTAGCATTTGACCGCATGGTCTAAACTACGTAATTATATTTAGTAAAAACAAAGTGATATTTTAATGTAATCCACTCACAAACAACTATAACCCAAAGGTAATAGCAGTTACTGTACAAAATTAGTATAAACGGAGTGCAACTTAACCCAAAGGTAATTGCTCAGTTGATAGCATTAAACGGGAGGAAAAACAGAAGTATTTTTACTTACTGACAAAACAAGCTCTAATCAAGTCCCTTAGATCTGCATATTGTCTGACATACCAACACTTGGCTTTCATGATAGGAACTAAATAAAGGTACAAAAGGTGTTGGTCATGTAGACTCAACATGTACCACAATCATCTACTTGGTGTTAGTCTTAGTCGTGTTTGGGAGGTGAAATGCCCATATCAAACTGAAAATTCAGAACATTCAAATTACATATCTTCTATGAGGAAATTTTTTCAGACAACATAGCCATATGTGGAATATCTGCATGCCATCTCACCAGGCCTGATAATCTTCAGTACTTGCCCACGTTTTAATCCATAATATCGGGCAATCAGATCCGTAATTTGAATTCGAGGAAGCTGCAACAACAATTGACATCACAAGAGTACATACATTAGAATCCCTTGTTTGAAACAAAGAAAAGGAAGAAAAGTCAAATTTAAAGAGCAGTAGCCTGGAACCTGAATGACCCAAAAGAAAGCGATTTAACAAATGAAACAAAAACTTGAACAATTTGCCTCGATATTTCAGCTCTCTAACCAATTGACTTTTCAAGATCGAATTCAAAAAGATCAAAAGGTGCATGGCACAAGATCCTTTTAAGCAAAAATCTCACTGGTATAAGAGGGAAAACCCTGGATGGCGAGAGTCCAGTAGCCGAAAGACATCTAACCCCTTCATGCCTACTCTAACTAGTTATTTTTGGCCCTAGTACCTTATGGACACTTTAAATCATCTATATCCCTAACCCCTCCGGATGCAAACTACAATCTACGACTACACAACCCCTTTGAAAGATCAAAATGATGGTCCTTTAGCCTTCTAAACCAAGAAAATGTTGAAATGGTCCTCCAGCTTAAATTTCATACAACAACATCCATCAGGCAACCAAAACAAACAGTATAGCATGTTCATGGCAAGCTACCATGTTGAGGTTTCGGATTAATGTTTTCCATAAACTAGAAGATGCCCGCATTTATAATGGTTTAATGTAACACTGTAATTACATTTGAAGATGCATTACATGGATCTGTGCATACAAATTTGGTATACCAGATAATCAAACAAAAATGAATCATAGCAGGTAATATTGCATATTCGATCAACACAAACCTGTGTTTCTTTCAGCGTATCCCACTCCAGGAAAGTCTTCTTTTTTCAGGTGTAAGAACTTGATGTTCAGGGACAAGAACGTGCTCTTTGATGTTCACAAGAAGCTCTGCTTTCTGCAACATGATTGTTAAAAAAATTTAGTTCATCTCACTACTCAAATAGATAGCAACGGTATATATGCAAGAATTACTATTCCATGCCCTCTGTATAAAAACTTTGGTCTTTAGTAATATGCTTAGTTAATTTGAGGTACAATGTACAAAAAAAAAAATCCCAAACCTATGACGACAGACATAGCTCCAGAAAAGACATGTATTCTCTTTTCAACCATACTGCAATTCACATAAACACAAACCAAGCGACAATAATGATGATAATCATGTTACTTCTAGCTTTAGCATAGTCATTATACTAAAAAGTGACAATATGCTACCGAGGTAAAATACTTCAAAAAACCAAAAGTCAAGATAATGATTTGAGTCCTGCCCCTAGTGTATGCACTCTGCCCATGTTACACGATCAAATTCCAAAGCACTATTGTGTTCCATCACTTGCTACACAATATACTGAAGTCAGCAAAATTGCAGCTCACAAGGTAAGCCCAGAAATCCTATTAGTATCTCCACAGTATATAGATGTAGCCAGTACTCACTAACCATCCTAAAAGTTTTGTGAAAAGAGTTAAAATATAATCATATATATGCATAAACTATATCTTTTCATCAAAACAAAAACAACAAAAAATACTTCAAAATGTATAACAATGAAACAGAATAAAAACGGCAATTCACCGACCTCCAAATAGAATTCAGAAGAAATTTGGCTAATGCATGTCCTGGCTAAGGGAGTTAAAATTATGTTGAACAACCAAAAGTGCCCTGTACATCATCATTTTACATCCTGTTGATGGAAGTCTTCATAGTCTTTAACTCCAACTTTCGGTTAATTTTTAACTTCATGAAAATGCCAAAAATGAGGATTACTAAGCTTCAAAACATGATCATCGTTTGTACTTCAATATCAAGATCTTCTCTCTTGATGATATACCCAAATTTAGATAGTAACTGAGCTTTCATCTCCTTGATTTCGAATTCTCCAACCAGATAACCTCGGTCATTGAGCATCTGCATGACTGTGCGCCTAACCCTGTATAGCCTCGTCACATCTTCCGTCAGTAGCCATGACTTCTTTCCTATATAAATCACAAATTAAATAAAAACAGATATATCAATTTCAATCTCAATCGAAGAATTTAAAAGGTCGAGAAAAACCCTAGAAACCTATATAATCACTGGCCTTAAAGATAGAAAATTACTTGGAGGATCCAAATCCAAATCCGAAAAAGAATATTGGGATTGTCGTATGATGCTTCATAACCTTTTTCTAGGGTTTATTTGCGAGTTGGATGTTGGAGACCTGAGAGTCGAAGGAGAGGACTTCAAACTAAATGAGGGTTGCACTGTGTACAAAATGGAAGGGGGTTTTACACTGGATAGTTGGAGTAGAGAGAAGAAGAAACTGAATTCATTTAGAGAAGGGGGTTTATTTGCGACCGGCTTACATTGAGCCGAGGCTCGGTTCCAGCAGAGACCACCATCGTCTCACATAAAGCCAGTCCGCGCAGACTGAGCCGGTAACGGTTAGTCCATCCCACTGCTATCATTTCCCTCCTTATAAGCTAAATTCATTTCACCTCCAAAATCACATGTTCTCCACCTACAAATTCTTCATAATTTCAATTCAATCTTCTTTGTCCAATCTTAAAATATTTCAATCTAAAAGAAATGGTTATCAGAGTTCGTGGTCCTAAGATCTCCCTGGAAGAAGATTTAGCAATTTGGACAGCTTATGTTTTTAAAAAAAGAAATAATACCCACGGTGTTACGAATTTTACACAAACGACTTTTTGGTAACAAGTTTTTGCAATGTTCGTTGCAGAAACGGGGAACCTGAAAAACTGTGATGCTCCTCGATTGTCTCATCATTTTCAATCAATTAGTCATGTTGTCAACCAATTTCTTGCTATGGTAATGCTAGTTAACCGAGATAGGATTAACGGTGAAACTGAAGATGAATTGATACAAAGAGTTGCAGATGTGGCAGCAAATTAACGGGAGACCTTATTAGTTATTAGCTTGTATCAACATCCTCAGAGAACTTCACAAGTTCAGCACCTTTTGCACTCTAGATGCTCCACCAACCGTTCAATGAACAAGGATGTTTTATTGCCTTGTTTCTATGGTTTAGTAGTAATTAAGTCTAATGTAATGTTTAGTGAAAGCTAATATGAGACTAATGTAACGTTTAATGGAATCTAATGTTGTTTGATATAAACATAAGAGTTCTGCAAATACATAGATGTATCCATTAATTAATTTAATGACAACATTACGATGGTGGAATCAGTTCATGCACATAATCAATCCAATCCAACTTAAAACACGTAGGACATTCTCATAAGTGTTTTTCATACGTGTCTTTTTCTATATAACTGTACAAATGCATAAAAAATTTGCTTCCAAGGCTTGAGCATTCACTAATCATTTGTTTTGTACTCTACTTCTTCGTAGTAGTTCGGTTCTGGCTTCTTCAACTTGGCATGAATCTTCAAGTTTTTCTACGATGTTGTTTCTCCGCAGTGGTCGGGTTGTGGATTCTTCAACCTGGCATAAAGTTTCAAGTTTCTCCAATATGATACTACCTTTTCATCTTCTTGCTCCTTCATAAAACAACTAACACTCGTGGCTCTTAACGACAGTTAGGATCTTGACATTGCAAACACCTGGGATTTTTCTGGTTGTGATCTAACGACCATTCTGTTAGTTGAACAACCAACTTGTGGACACTTAGAATGCATCCTAGGACATTGTATCAGACTACGATCATCCATGAAATATAACGGACAAACCTATTTTGCTTAGTATTCGTTTTACTTTGCTTTTAGAAAACATGGTGTTGGATGAATAACCCTTTAGGTTGAGATTGTTTTTGGTTTTGCTTGGAAAAAATTGGTTGCAATGTAATGGTATATATAAGGATAAACATGACTTTTATAATAGAACCGTTTAACTCGTCTCACAATAAGACGATCGGCCTTGGTTGAGCCGACAACGACTAGTATCATCGAACTGCTCTTATTCCACTCCCTATAAAATTTTTACGATTTCAATTCCAAAACCACACCTTCTCTATCTAAATCTTTCATTCTAAAACTTATGTACATAAAAATCTCAAAAAATGTCTGCTAGAATTCATGGGCTTAAATTTATTAAAGAAGTGGATATAGCTATATGGAAAGCCTGAGTTTTTCATAGGGTATAAAATATTATGCGAAAATCAAGACATGTCGGACGCGTCTTTTCGATAGAACATTTTCACAATGTTCGTCTCAGAAATGGGGAACCACGAAAACCGAGATGCCCGTGGTTTATTTTTCGTGTTCATTCAATTAATCGCGTTGTCATGCTATTTCTTGATCAGGTAAGGGAAACTAATCGAGAAAAATTTAGCGGTGTAACTGAAGCTGGAGTGATCCAAACATCTCTGGATAATTGGGAGGAAACTCACGGCAAACATTTTCTTTACAGATCTTGTTTCAATAATCTTAAAAATGGTCTATCTCAATCACATATATATTGCAGTCGAAGGGCTCTCCCCGTCTTTATTATTGAAGAAGATGTTACTCTTATTACATGTTGGATACATACATAACGATAAATATGACCAATGACTATTTCTGGGAAACAGTGTTGCAAAGGTTTGTAGTTGTGAAATGAATATATAAGAAACAACAAGAGCCTAGAACTAAGATTTTGATTCATCAATAAGGATGTCAGACATTATACAGAAGTTTTATGGATGGTTTACCGTAGTAATTCTTGATTGTCCAACGAAGAACTGGTGAGTATCTTAATACATTTGTCCTCATCGAGCAATTACATCATAGTTTAATCAAAATCATATTAGATGGCTCAATCACAGTTTTTTGAAGAAAACAGAAGAGAGTTTATGCATTTTGAATATTAAGAACTCCATAAGGTTCATGTCGTTGTATTTGATATGATTTGATGTTATTGTTATCGTTATGAAATCAATTACTATATATATATATATATATATATATGTATGTATAAGTCTAAATGTAACAAGTATCGCTTGATATAAAACGGAAGTATAGTTTAAGGACTAAACATTATCATTAATTAATATTACCGCCACTTCTTACAATTTACAAGATATAAACTTCGAAATTTAAGAACTTAATTAATGGCATCAATAAAAATCTACTACAATCTTTGGCCTCCTAGTTTTCTTCATTTGACATAAATTAATTCAACACGCTCGTGAACTATTTCTCTTTTGTTTTAGAATCTTCGGTCGTTAACTTTCAAAACTGAAATCTTTCTTTGCTTTTTGACAAAAAACAATTCTGGATTAACTTCTAAAACTTTCATAGATCTTTCTGTTTTACCATTTTTACATTTTTATTAAACTACCACATATTTTTTTTTACATCAGCCTCAAGTTTTGCTTCATACAAAAGAGAAATTTTCTTATGAGACATTTCAAATGAAATATTAGTGGAAAAAATTCAAGAGAAGATTGAATTTTGGTGTGAATTGAATGTTTAAATAAATTGAGTATTTATAAGAGGGAAATAGCCGTTGAAAATCCGAGCGTTACCATAGCAGTTGGAGACGACCGGTCCATATTGGGATGAATCTCGGCTCAATTTGATCCGATACTCGTCTAAATGCGGACTGGTCGTCTCCCACTGCTCTGGCCAGCTTATTTTGCTTCAAAAACCCTTTCGCCGCTTCCCAAAATTTAGTTTGTATATCCACCTGAACAGGCATAGCAATAAATTAGACGGTGCCCATAAGAGTTTCTTTCGTATACGTTCTCTCAACTGGAAAGTGTACAAAATTCCAAAAATAAATAAAAGATACCCAAACTATTCTAATGGTCACTTACACGCGGTATTTAGTGCCCATGAGCTGCGAGGAACAAGAACATACCGAATTTTATGCATCAATGAAAGTGTTAGATTTTGTCACAAAAAAAATTCTTTTCTTTTATTTTCTTTATTAGTTATATGTATCTAGCTTGTTATCTCGGATGTTTTACTTTATATTTATTAAGATAGCCGCATAAAGTGTATTTTTTTCTCAAACACAAGACTTCCTGAGAGATTTGCATGGATGGGTACTGGGTTTTTTTGTTGGCCTGTAACTTTTATAGTTAGTGTATATTTGTTACTCTTTGTTTCGTAGTTATTAGAAGGACTTCGTAAGAGTCGTAAGACTTTTTTATCATCTATGAAAAGATTTAACATCCTAAAGATTTCCAACACCGGGTTTCTAATAAAAAAAAGATCCTTTTGATTGTTTAAGAATTGCATAAGCACTTGCTTATAAGTTTTTCCTTTCTTTTTTATATATTTGTTTCTTAAAAAAAAATTTGTAGCTACTTGTTTTTTTTTTATTTCTTTAATTTGGTTGTGTACTACTAACCCTCTTTTTCAATTTTTTGTTTTGGTCAATTTATTATTCTTACAAAGTGTTTTATAAGTCAACCCAGTCATGCTTAAGAATCTCTATTTCAGATATGTCTAGTAAATCTAAACCAAATCAAAATTCAAAAATACGAAATTTTAAGCTTATTTACATTCTTTAATCTTGTCTTTTATTCTTTCTTCTTCTTTTTTTCTAGTTTTTGAGTAATTATTAGTTTCAATTTACTACTCCCTTTGTTCCTAAACAATAGGTTGGTTTCTATAAATAGATGTTTCAAAAAATAGGTTGGTTTCCTAATTGGGAAAGTCAAATGTTACTTTAGTTTTCTGGGACCACTTTTCTCTTAACTTCTTTTGATGACAAGTATCATGTGGACCATTTCACTTCACTTCCTTTATTGACAAGTGTCATGAGGATCACTTTCAATGACTAGTTCTCTTAATTTCTTTAATTTTCTCTAAAAATAAAACCAGCCTATTAATTAGGAACTGAGGGAATATACTTTTCTGATGATGACTGAGCTGATAACCAAAATTTTGTTTGCTTTTAGGTCAACCTGTTTTTTACGTAATCTTGTCATCATCCTTCTGGGGATTTAGTGAATGACTCACAAATGGATCCGTAATTAGGTTAGTATGAGCAACTCATTTTTTAAAATTTTTTTGGGAAATTTACATTTCTTTTGTCTTTTGTTAGGATCGATTTAGTATGTTATATTGCAAGTCTTAGAGATCTATAAGCATTTTCAAATAATTAGGTTAAGGTAGTTTTCACTGATATTGTGTTTGTGTTTGACCTTTTATACTTTTTTTGGTCGATTGAGTTGGGCATTTTTTTATAATATTTTTCTTAAACGGCTTGGACTGATTTATGAATCATTGACTTAATCTTGCAATCAGGTATGTTAAATGATTTCGTTAAGGGATTTTCTTTCTTTGTTTAGTTTACTTGGATGGTTTGAGCATATAGATCCATTAATATTTTAATGTTAGCAAATAGGTATGTTAATGTTGGATTTTGGTTATCTATTTTTCTTCTATTTCATGACGGATGTAAACAATTTTTTGTTCTCTCGGCACTCGAGCTATGGCTTTGACTTTGGAATAAGATGAGAGCTTGAGAATTTATATTCTTGCATGGTCTTTATCCATAAGTTAAAATAGATGCATGTTGGTTGTTTCTTTTGTTACTTCCCTTTTATAATTAATTGTAGCAACGAATCCTTTTAAGAAGCTCAGATTTATTATTGCGTCGCTGACTCTTCAAAACCCAAAAGTTTGTCTTTTTCACCTCTTGTCTTTATTCTCTCCCTTTTCTTTTAATCTAGTTACAAAGTTTTCAATTTTTTTTATAAATTTCATTATTATTTTTCGACCTTTTGGAATCAACAAGGCCTGTGAACAAAGGCATGAACATGGATAAGTTGTCGGATCATTACAGTTCAAGTTCATTTAGCAAAAAAATGTTGGCCCAGATTTGATTTTAGGCTATACAAAAATATTTGTTTTTGTCCAATTATATTTCCGTTTAATTTTTATATTTGTTTATGAAAGTTCCCGATGATTAGTATTTAAGTTCACTGCTATTTTTTTCTTTAAAACTTACCCTAATTTAATGTTACTTAATTTTTTATTATTATTTTAATATAATAATTGGAATTTTCATCTAAACTTTATCTATTTTTTTTATTGTTAATTACTAACTCTTAGTTGGTTTATCTAAGTGATTTAACATTTTATCTGCTTGTACAATGGAGTTACCCAGTTATTTTATTGATCTTATTAGTTGCACCTGGCTTATTATTGTGTATCTTATTTGTTGTGTTATTTATTTAAAATATAGATTATAATACTTGTTCTTGGAATTCGGTTTTTATGCAGTTACAGTCCAGGTACATATTAGGTTGATTCTTGAATATTGAATTTTGAGATCGTCCAAGTATACTTGTTTATAATTCGAAGAGTCAGATCTCGTTCGTTGATATATATTACTGATTGTGGCGAGTTTTTCCATACATGTTTTGGAACGAAGAATGTGGTGGTATACTTGGTACCCTCTCCTTTTCAAGATTCATAATGAAAAAATTGGTGGTGTACTAGACCCCACTCCTTTTCAATAACTTTAACTAGGAACCAACAAATGCTCCAAATTATTTTGCAAGGTCTGTGAATAAGATAAGCATTTGTCTTTTAACTGCACAACCATTGTAATAACTTTCTTCATGTTATTAGTCTTTTCCATAGCTTTCTTGTCGATCTTAGTTACCTTATTGTCCGTTGATTCTTTTTCACTCGCATCCTATTGAGTATATGCAGAAGATCGTCAAATATTTTGGGGTCTTCAGCATCCTTTACAACATGATTATGACCAGATAGGATAACAACCACCTTAGGTGTACCAAAAATTAGATCTAGGTCATACGATACTCTTTTGAAATTGTTCAAAAAAAATTCTCCTAATTCACCTTTGTTTTTCTAGTCCCCTGAAAACTCATTCCCTAAACAACCAAATTAACGAACTCAGACACAAAATAAAACCAATAAATTGATGGATAAACAGAAAATAAAGATGATAATCGATGTTAACTTACAACACGAGTAAGATTGTTATAGATTAAATTCCATATGTATGGAAAAGCTTCAATAAGACCACTTTTAGTTTTATTTTCTTTAAGTAGCTCGGTGAAGCGGCTCCTCTGATCAGGATTAAAAGTTACTCCACTCTATGGACGGAATTCACATATCTTATTTTCATCATAAAGAAGATTTGAAACTAAGGTGTGTTGTGCTCTGACAAGTGGGTTTACAGTCTTCTTTCCATTCATGTCGTAAGGTTCTCCCAAGGATTTGTGGATAGAAGACACTGTTGGAGCGGCAGGAAAAGAAGAAAAAAAAACGTCCGAGGCACAAAATCCAATTTTGTTCTGTTTATATACTAAAGTTTAAGAGCTACAACTAATATATAGGAATATTAACTTTCTTAGGAAAATTCATTAAGATCTCTCTTTCTTAATATGTGCGAAAAAACCTAAACAAGTGACTAAAAGTAAGACGAGAGACAATACGAAAATTAGTCAAATCATTATTCTTGTCGCTAAATAATCTTTCTCGAATCGGAAAAACCAATTTTTTGAGTTTTGTTTAGATAATAGTATTTTAGAAACATGTAATATATGTTATTAACATTTGCTCAGTAAACATTTTTAAAAAAAATGGTGATGACGTTATACGCAAAATTTTAAAAAAAAAAACGCGTTGACATGTTTAAGAAAAGATAAATTTTAGATATTTAACCTAAGTTTAATATTTGTTATTACCTTAAATCTATACTCGTCGACCAAAAAAATGTCTGAGGTGGCGATGATAATAATATACAACTAATTTGCGATAAAACATTTTAGTTCACTATTAGAGCACTGCTTGGTTGAACTCACTTTGAGCTGGTATGCCAAGTTTGGTTATCAAGTTTAGTTCCAAAACCGTCGCTTAAATTGCTTACCAAAGTCAACTTATTTAGGTTATACTTAGTACATATAAATGTTGAGACTTTGTTAGGTTAGACTTAGTACATAAAAGTGTTGAGATACTTATTGAAGACCTGACAACGTACATATTAAAGACAAGCAAAGATATCATCTTTCAGATTGAGGTTATTAATTATTGACTTTGATTTGTTCTATTTCTATCAAGTTATTATTGATATGCTCATTAAAAAAATAATGTGCGGAGTTCGTTTTACACAGCTTTAGTATACAGATAGCTCGATCCTTTTTACAATCAAAGTATCAAAAGGAAAAGATATACCTTAGTTGTTTGTACAACTTATTGTATTGAGTTACGTAGTCAATTTTTTTTCTATAATTTCGTAAACATAACACTAATATGACTTTTGTTTAATTATTGTTGAATTTTTAAAAAACTAAATATGTGTATCATGAATCTGGACTTTAACTCATGTTACAGAATTTAATTCTTGGACATGGTTTAATGTTTATTTAGACTAGAATTACATTTCAGAGTTTAATAGGATTCATGACCGATCCCACTTAAAACCGCTCCAAGGACCAATCCCATGACAGATTTCACGACCGATCCTCCTAACCTGCATAATTTCTAAATCTCGGTTTTTCATGCTTAAGCTTTTGGATTTCGAAATAAAGTGCAAGTTGAATCGAAAGTTCTATGTCAATAAATATTGAACACATATTTGACTTCAAATATATTATTTTTCATATTTATTATTTTAATTCTCAAGGCTCTTAGTAATATCTTCGAGATACACTTTTGGTATCATTCTTGGAATCGATATTGACGTGCTTTCCTTTCTCAAAAGATTGCACATAACTAGTTGACTAATTTAGCAAAGTACATGGACATTCAACTAGCTAATATTGGTAGTTATACTAGTAGGATATCTCAAGTATAATGTCTGGAAAAAAAAATTATTGGTTATATATTTTGGAAACAATATTTTGCATTTATTACAAATGAGTTATACATATTAAGATAACATATAATATCAAGATATGTGGTAAAATCAGAAATGATATTTAATGAATGTATATTGATTTTTAGTTTGATAGATCTCGTATTTAAAAACAAGTGTTGGTCATAACATTGTAAATAATGGAGTTTGTATTCTTACAAACTCATCTAGTTTAAAGCTTTCTTTGGAATCAAAAAGCTCTATTAGTACAATTGGAGGGAAACTAAGAATCACACTTTAATTTTCATCGTTTATTACTTTTAATTGAGCTAACTCATATTTACCTTCTAGCTAAGTTCTATTACATATGATCCTTCTCTTTTAATATAAAGATGCCACTCAAAACTATTGAAACGGAAAGGGTACCAAGTACACCACCAACTTTTCTGTTCCACAACTTGTATGGACAAAAAACCTAATATAATTGCAAGCATATCTCGATTAAAGATCCTTGAACAATATGTATATAGAGTTTTCTCTTATCTATTCCACAATCAATATGCCTAGACAACAAAATCCATGAACCAGATTGTGTAGAAGAGTTCTTGAGCAATATCATAAAAATTAATATCCTAGATCAATCTAGTCGTATCCAAATCAAGAGGATCTGAATTATTCCAAGTAAGAAACTTGTTATATATCTTTCAACCTTCCAATTTCTATAAAAACAATTATCTTAATTGATCGTAATTAATAAGAACTTAAACTATCTACATTGGTTATGTATTACTTGTGCAATCTTATTATAAAGATAAACCAATATAATGTAGAAAAAGAGAAACACCAGATAACAGAAGTTTTGTTAACGAGGAAAACTGCACCTGCAGAAAAACCCACCTTGTGCATATTTGAACACTGGACCGTATTAAGATGCTACAGACACAAGCCTACCATCATACTACGGCCTTAAATATAGTTAAAACTGAATTCATCCCACAAGCATTTCAGATGCAGTCGTACTCCTTACGTCTCTTGAACCTTGAAAGGTTGTACGCAATTGACTCATTTAGATGACATCCTTTATCGCCTAAGAGTTGCTTCAATTAAATGGAAACTTTTGATACCAATATGCCTCTAACATATAATCCTATTTGATTTCCCTTTAGATCGTTTAAATCAAGGCTTAAATGTTTTGAAAAAGCGGGGGTCTAATAACCACACCCAATATTTCGCTTAGCAATCTGTATGGACTAACTCCAATATACTTTCAAGAGAATCAACTAAATGGTCATACTCAATCTTAATAAAAGTTAGATCTCTATTTCTCAATTCAATCTGCAATGAAACAAATGGAAATTTGCGAACCCGATTAAATATAAGAAATAACTTGGACGCTATCAAAAAACCGATATCCAAGTGTCAATCAATTTTATCAACAACCAAAGGTTGGATTCACAATTGATACAACTTACGCATAACCTGTAATATTTCAATTATATAAAAAAATATAATGCAGAAAAGAAATAACACAGACACCAGAAATTTTGTTAACGAGGAAACCGCAAATGCAGAAAAACCCCGGGACCTAGTCCAGATTTGAATACCACACAGTGTTAAGCCACTACAGACACTAGCATACTCCAAGTTGACTTCGGACTGGAATGTAGTTACGTTCCTTACGCCTCTTGAACCATGCCGGATTCTGCGCACTTGATTCCCTTAACTGATCTCACCACAACTAAGAGTTGCTACAGCCCAAAGTCGAAGACTTGATAAACAAATTTGTATCACACAGAAAAGTTTATTGAACAAATATATTTGTCTCCCACAGATATACCTATGAGTTATGTTCCGTCTTTTGATAAATCAAGGTGAACATGAACCAATTGATAAACCGGACTTATATTCCCGAAAAACAGCCTAGTATTATCAATCACCTCAAAATAATCTTAATCGATTAACGAAACAAGATATTGTGGAATCACAAATGATGATACGAATATGTTTGCGACTACTTTTCAATCTTGCCTATCGGAGATAAATCTCGAGCAAATCTTATAGAAGATAGTAATCAATCACAATAGAAAAAAGCAAGATCATAACACGCAACTACAAAGAAATAGTTGGGCCTGGCTTCACAATCCCAATAAAGTCTTTAAGTCGTTAACCTACTGGTTTAGAAAAACCTAAGGTTAAAGGAGAATCGACTCTAGTCGCAACTAATATGACACAGGATGTGTGGGGATTAGATTTCCTAGTTTCTAGAGTTTTCCTTTATATAGATTTCAAATCAGGGTTTGCAATTAATGTTACCTTGGTAACAAAGCATCCAATATTCACTGTTAGATGAAAACCTGATTAGATTCAAGCTAATATCTTTCAACTGTTATATCGAACTTAGCTTGTTATACACGAATGAAATGCACCAACATTTAGATAAAGGTAACCGTACCTAAACGTGTACACTTAGTTGGTTCAACAATAGTTAACCGAGGTTAGCCATATGAGCACTTTCATGTCAACCTAATTCGTCTTTATTACAGCTAGTTATGACTCAAACGAAACTAGTTAGAGAGTTGTTCAATTGTTTATATTCTCATACAAGTATACAAGATACAATTGAAGAAAAATCGATTTTTATTCACTGGAATCATTTCATGAACATTATAGCCACGGTTTGCAAAAGATTGCATTCCTTAATTTATAAATGTAATAGTTCATGAACAAACTAATTTTAGAACATAACCTACTCAAGCACGCAAACGGGTACGCATACTTAAGTAGCGGACTGAGTTTGGTTTCGCCAGTAAGAGAACGGGTACGCATAATAGTACACTTCCAAACTCCAGCAGAAATTCACGGAACCTGAACTTCCGTCAGTACGCGTACGGGTACGCATACTTAGTTCCCGGACTTCCATCTACCAACCAGTACGTGTACGGGTACGCATACCATAGTTCCCGGACTTGGACTTTACACAAATGTGAATACACACACTGTGTTTATATCCAATCATGGTTACATGTTATAAACCCCCATTTCAATCATCGAAACATTCTTAGAAGACGAGAATAGCTGTCCCACACAAACTATTAGTTTCGAAGCAATTTTCAAGTGATCGAATGATCAATACGAAACATTCCGAGTCTAAACCAAATGATTGTCTCACACAAATCATGTAAGATGTTACAAGGAGATTTTCACATGATCATCTTTTGATTTTCGTCAAGAATAAAAGATGAACTTGGTTAAAGTGAAAGCTTACCAATACATAATTCGATAAATAGATAAGAGAGATAAAATCGGCTCGAAATATCAAATGTGTATAATTCAAGTATATATAGCAATACGACTTTTGTCTCAAATATGAGATAGAATTAATAGACTTTTGAGTGATATATGATTTCAAGTCTGCACATACCTTTTGTTGATGAAATCCCACAAATTCCCTTGAGTAGTTCTTCGTCTTCATTCGATGAACTTCGGTGGAGTCCAAAGCTCAATTACACTTACTATCCTAATCTGAAACTTAGCTATAAGTAGACTAGAAATAAAGACTTATAGTTTTGGCAACTAAACTTGACAAACAAGCTTGAGATAGCAACGCTTGCGAGTTCGACCGAGCAGTGCTCTAACAAATTTGTTTGCAATAGACAAAGCTAGTAAACCTCACGAATCCGGAACACTTACACCCGGTTAGTTGAGAAGTCGTGATTACTAACCAGCTGTCAAGAACAATCTTAAACCGATCAACAGATAAGAATTGTAGATATCTATCTTGGGGAATCATAAAGTCTGAGATGAAGAGAACTTAGAGATTTCTATCTATCTCGTTCTTGATATGATATAAAAAGAACCTTCAAGATCAATAAAAACAAGATCATGATACATTAACTATCAAGGTAAGGATAGTCGGGCCTGGCTTCACAAATCCCCAAGTGAAATCTTTGAGTCGCTAACCTAATATGTTTCTCAAAGGAAACCTAGTTTAACCGAGGACGACTCTAGCACACAACTAGGAAACAAAAGCGTCGGGGATTGAAATTCCCAGTTGTTTGAGTCTCTATATTTATAGACTTTAAACACTATAGGTAGCTTGTATTCAAGCCAAGTTAACTTGAAATTCAAGCAAACACTTCCTCAGTTTAGATAAACCTCTTGTTAGGAGTTCATGTAAGCATGTGAGAAGTTCGTCCTACAATTACATAGAAGAATATACACTAATTTCCAAGCTACTGGAACTGTGTACACTAATAGTTAGTAAAAAATATGTGAAAGGAATATGTAAGCATAATTGTGTTGATTTAACACTCAAGACTTAAATCATGATTTATAAACACATAGTGATTTAGTGATCAAAGATTTCTTAGAAGTGTTTATGAGAGTTTTAGCAACGTCAAACGTATTTGTGAAAATATTTTATGAGTACATGTTTAATTCGTACTGCGTATGTATTTGTAGAGGTACATGTACCTATGAACCAGTTCGCGATTTCAGTGAGCTAGGGTACGCATACTGGGTATACATACCCTAAGTTATTTATGAACTCAATTCACTTGTTATGTGTACCTCCCCCCTTTATACTAATTCATAATCTCGGGATACGCATATTGGATGTACATACCTAACTACATTCCGGAACACGGATATTTAGGGTACGCATACTAGGTATGCATATATACCTGCCCTGTGTCCAGATTTCAGTAGTTCTGAAAAAATCTCTTTCATGATTTGTAATATTTTCAATCTCCATAAATATGAAATATAATTTCTTAGGAAATTCTCAAATGATCAACTTGAAATAAAAATAGTTATTGAAAAATAAATAGTTCTTAACTAAGATTGATATATAAGGATTGCTTGAGTCATATGTAGAGATGTTTAACAAGACAAGCTTGACTCAAAAAAATTTCTTTGCAATATTAAAACTGTTAGAGCATTGCTCGATGGAACCCACAAGTTTCGTTATCTCAATATTGTTATCAATGTTAGATGATCCAAACTAAATATTGATTTCTAGTCTACTAACTCAAGTCTCTGACTAGGTTATAATTTGGTAGTTGAGTATCAGACATCACCCTTGAAGACTGAAGATCGACAAATACATTTGGATAACTCTGTATCAAGTATTTGAAGATTGAACCATTCTATTTTACTCACTATCTTACCATTCTATATCTTTGAGACAATATCGTATGACTTATAGTAGATTTATAAATAAGAAGTTCCGAGTCAAGCTTGTCTTGTTAAAATTCTCGAAATATGATTCTAAGTAAAGATGTTAAACGATCGTTATCAATTTTAGTTCTAAACAATTTATTTATTGTGTGAATTAATTTGTGGATCAATTGAAAATTTCCCATGCATTATGCGAGAATGTTTCAAACATCATAAGAGAGAAATATTGAACTTTCTAATATCTATACTCAGGTAGGTTGGCGAAACAGTTTGCAAACCATAGATATATGAGTTTCAGAAATAAAGGAGGGCTGGTGAACCAGTTCGCAAACCGCAAGTTCAGTTGGGGACTGTTCACGAACCATTGTGAACTGAAATTTGAAAGTTAGTATGAAATGCTAGTAATTGACGAACCCGGTTCACGACCCGTTGTACCAACTGTACCAATATAAGTTTTCAGTATATGCTCAAAGCCTTTTTTTTTTAAATATGTTTAGCATTACTAAAATCTCCTAAATGCTTATAAGACTTCATTGATCACTCAAACATTTATGTGTGAGTATCATTATTAAATTTTTAGGTGTTTAATTGAATATCAAATTTCTTTAGTTCATTGGCTTACTTTCGAAAACGAACAATCATTATAAACAGTTCCTATTGTATATTATTCTATTATATTTTCAAGACCTAAAAGTTCTTGATTAATTCTCAAGTTATCTTAGCTTGATTATAAGAAACCCATGGTCCTTGAAAATCTATAAATAGAGATGCTCTTTCAACTGCGAAAACCAATCCTTGAAACTATGTGTCCTAGTTGAATCTAGAGTCGTCCTCTATAGACCTAGGTTTCCTCTGAGAAACATTATTAGGTCTACGACTAAAATATTTCGCCTTGGAGATTTGCGAATCCAAGTCCGACTATTTTTACCTTGATGATTCGTGTATCCTTATCTTGCTTTTATGTTATTGAGGTTTTCGTAATCCCTTTGATGGCAAAATAGATAGTAATCAGAAAGTTCTAGTCGTCTCAGACTTTGTGATTCCTTAAGATAGACATCTGAAAACTGATCTTAGTTGATCTTTTGTATATTGTTCTTAATAGATGGTTAGGAATCTAGGTTGCTCTTCGAGAGTCGTAAGTTCCGAATTTGTGAGGTTTGCTAGCTTTGTCTATTGCAAACAGATTTTCTCACCTTAAACTTTGATAAACATAAATTAAATGGGCTTATATGTTAGAGGAGGATTAGTATCAAAAGTCTTCACTTAGGTTGAAATAACTTTTAGTTTGTAAAGGACTTCAGCGAAGGGAATCAATTACGTAGAGCTTGCGAAGTTCAAGAGACGTAAGGAGCTCGACTGTAACTGAATTGCTTGGAGGGTGGATTAGGTATCGACTACATTCTAGTCTGAAGTATGATAGTAGGATAGTATCGATAGCGTCTTAATACAGTTTGGTGTTCAAATATGGACGAGGTCCCGAGGTTTTTATGCTATTGTGGTTTCCTCGTTAAAAAAACTTCTGGTGTCTTATGTTTTTCCTTTTTCGCATTATATTGTTTATCATTATAATTGGATTTACACAAGTTTGTACGTATTCATTCCAACTAGATACGTCCGCTTAATTGTAATCGATTACGCTACTAGTTCTTGTAGAATTCGTATCTTGAAATATATATAACAAGTTTAATTACTTGACAGAATTACGATTGGATTATTTGGATACGACTAGATTGATCTTGGAAATTGATTTTTGAGATCGTCCAAGTACTTTGCTTAACAATCAGGTTCATGGACCTTGTGTCTACATACATACTGATTGAGTAGAGGTTAGAGATATAAGCTCAATATACATATTTTCAAGGATCATTTAGTTGGTATACTTGCAATTGTATTAGACTTTGTCCATACAGGTTGCCGCACGTAAAAGTTGGGTGTGTAATTGGTACCCCAGTGTTTTCAAAAACTATTAAATCATATGATATAATATCATAAAGATAGAATAATAATTCCTTGAATAAATAAAATGGTTCGGTATACACATACCTCTTTGTCGATGAAGTTCTTCAAATGTCATCGTTTGATCTTTAGTATTCAATCTTCGATAGCTTTTCAGAGATGTCTGATACTCAACTACCATACTTTAATCCTAGTCCGAGATTTAATTTTAGTAGACTAGAAATCAAGATACAATTTTATGCAACTAACATTATTAACAAGCTTGAGATAACAAAACTTGCGAGCTCGATCGAGAAGTGCTCTAACAACTATGAAGATATGACTATGCAGATTTGAATAATTCCAAATCAAGAAGAATTATGGAGGATTGTTTAATTTTATAAAAGGTTATATGTAATTTGATAGTTTTTTCACCAAAATTGAAAAAATGAGATATTGTTAAATCACTACTTGGTTGAACCCCCAAGTGATGGTATGTCAATTTTTGTTGTCAATGATAGATGATATAAACTATTTATTGATTTAACATATTCTAAAGTCAATCTCGGAATAGGATTAGATTTAGGTTGCGGAGACTCGGAATTCAAAAATTATTTTATCTTATTTAAGTCATTGGATTCTACTGTTATATATTATGAGATACTCTCGTTATCTTTAGTATTTGATGAGATGAAAATAAGATGTTTCGAGTTCATGCATGTACTTGACTAATCTCAATACTTGAACTCAAGCAATATATGTTCAAAGGACTTATCACATTTGAGGTTGAGAACCACTTTTTTATTCAAAAGACTATGTGTGCGCATGAAATACTTTAAAACCATAAATTTTCTTAGAATTATCGAACCGCTTTTGGAAGTTCGCGAGCTGCACAATTTAAGAAATTTTCTTAATATCCACAATTTACTTAGAGTTAGCGAACCACTTTTTTTAGTTTGCGAATTATGCAATTTTAGATGTTTTATATACATATCCAACAATTTCCAAGAGTTCACGAACTACTTTGTAAAATTTATGAACTATACCATCTAAGTTGTGCTATGTTGACACTTTATAACTTTGAGTTCACGAACTAGAAACATCATGCGCGAACTATGTCAGAGTTGGACTTACTAAACTCCATAATTTTATTGATTTATTCACAAACCATATTGGTTACCATGTGAACTTGTGGTGCATGGTCCTTATTGGCAAATACGCATATGCACTATTCTTCTTTGTATTACCAGGCAAATTCTTGCACGCTTAATGGTTTCCATATGTAGTACTGTTAGAGCATTGTTCGCTCGAACTCGCAAGCGTTGCTATCTCAAGCTTGTTTTTCAACTTTAGTTTCCAAAACTATAAGTCTTAATTTCTAGTCTACTTATATCTAAGTCTCGGATTAGGATAGAAAGTGTAATTGAGTATTAGACTTCACGGCGATCATCTATTGAAGACGAATAACTACTAAGGGGAGTTTGTGGAACTTCATCAACAAAAGGTATGTGGACACTTGAAATCATCTATCACTCAAAAGTCTATCTACTCCATCTCCTATTTGATACAAAAGTCATATAGCTATATAGACTTCAATTATACACATTTGATATTTCGAGCTGAGTTCAACTCGCTTACATATTTGTCGAAATATGTTTTGGTAAGCTTTTGCTGTCACCAAGTTCATCTTATATACTTGACGAAAGTCAAAAGATGATCATGACAAAATCGCCTATATATGGGATATTTTAACGAAAATATTGACCATCCAATAATCAGTTAAATATGGATATTTTAACGAAAATATTACTTTTTATTTATTTAGTAACTCTACCAAGTTATCCAAGACAGTGAAATGACTAACGAAAACGTTTTATTTTCGTTAAAATATCTCATATTCAACTGATTGTTGGATGGTCAAGAATAGTCAATCTTTGACCGGGACCCAAACTCAAAGCTGGACAAAGTTAGGCTCCAAATGCAAAGGTATACCATTTTATGGGACCCAAGTCAAAATATCCCTAGATAATACTTATCCAAAAGCTACGTTTTTAATATTTTGAGGAAAAAGAAAACTAGAAACTTGTCTATATTCGGAGATGCTTTGAGCAAAATAGTTTTCTAATTTGCATATATTCTTGTTGCCTATTTGAGCTTTTTGTATGCATCACTGAACTATGGGAATTGGATATCTGCATTTATAACTCGGCTGTATTGGGAGTCATAAATAAAATGCCAACAAGGAAGAAAAAACCCTCCATGTTTTTCTTCCTTCAAAATTTTGTGCTGTGAACTTTCTGCTAATTCTTGTGTCCCATGCATTGGACTGCAGGGGAACCCAGTTAGCGGAGTTCCTATCAGATGGTAGTCAAGAAGATGACTTGGTGAAATCTGTGGAGGAGCTGGAGATGTTCGATCCTGAAGGACTAAAAGATTGTAGAAAGTTTGCCCGGCACAACTCGAAGCAATTATAGAAGTTATTTTCTGGAGTACACCATTTTAGGGTGTGGCCAAGTGTGCTATGAAGTTGGCTTTACTGTTGACGGAAGTAAGTTTAGCAAGTGATACCAATGAACCTGGAATGAGGCACTTTGTGAGTGCTCAATCTGGTTTTGTGATGATGACATGCATCCTGCGCCTATTGTTAATGTAAATGTAGCCTTTCGCCATAGAAAGAAGAAGAAAAGAAGACAATTTCTTAGAGTAAGCACTATGGTGGTGCTTTTCTCGTCTTGGCTCTATCTCCACAATGCAGCCAAGAATAACTACGAATTTCTCTCACATTTAGTAATAGTTAGCGAAATACCCATCCAAATATACTCATGTTTCAGAAAAAGTGATACTTTCACTTTATTAAGTTCCGGCCGCACATATACTGCTTGCTTTTTTTTTTGTCTACCCTTGGCTTGAGCTAAAAGAAAAGAAGCCAAATTCAAGGTGCACCATAGTGCTTGTTCTCATATTTTTGGCGCGAATTACCCATGTTCACCGCGAACTCGGGCATTTGCACGATGTCGGTTTCCATTTCGCTCCTCCGGAAATGTCAAAATATCTAGTCTTCTTCTACCCTTGTCCCTAATTAACTTCCAGAAAAAAGCAAGGGCTAGAAATGTAAAGTGGCTGCTCACGAATCGAGTCATTAAGTAACAACTTCTTCGTCTTTCTTCTACAGTTCACTCGCTCTCTCCCTCCCTCCCATCAAGCATCAGAATTCAGAAGAAAGTAACTCGGTGATTCTAAAACGAAGAATTTAGGGTTTTGAAGATGAAGAAGCAGCACCAGAAAAAAGTCGAAAATTCTGTTATCATTCCTCCAAATGAGCAGCGATGTGTTGTACATGATGGGAAAAAGTGGAGATGCAAGAACCGAATTGCTGATACTGGTATCAGATACTGTGAAAAACACGATCGAGCGAAGAACAAGTATAAGTTAGTTCGAAGTGAGACGGCTCCGATGGAAAAGTATACAAACGGAAAAGAAGGTAACAGTAGCAGTGAATGTAATGGTGGTTCGGAGAAATCTGAGTTTGACTGGAAAGAGAAGAGGAAAAGAACGTTAACGAAGGAAATTCAAATTCATCATACTTGTGTAGAACGTAGGGTTTCAAATCGCTTGAAACAGAAGAAGGAGAATAAGAGGATATTGGATGATGATCTGACTGTTAATGAATCAACAAAAACAATTCAACAAATTACTAATCACGGTAAGTAATTCCTACATCAATTCTTCAATCTCTTGAAGCAATTCATAAATTCAGTTTTGCGTTATCAGTTTTTCAAAAATTTAATCACGATTCCTGTGGAATTGAAAACTTAGTTTTGTTGTTATCAGGCTAATTCGATTTCTAGAGCAAGGTTTTTTTTCGTGTTTTGCTTAAGTTATGCTCTTTGAGTTGAAATTGAATAGAGAAGGAAATGCAGGGTTCTATTTCAATTGAAGCTAATCTGGAAAAATTGTTTTTCAGCTTACAGAATTGAAGATGGTCCGCCAGGTTTTCTGACGAAGAGTTTGAAAGCTGAAGCTACAGTGGCAAACTTTGAGACTCATTCGAGGAGATGTTATGAGGAGCTGAAATCATCTGGAGAATCTACGAATCGCGAAGTTGAATTGGTGAAACTCTTGGGTCATTTTGAAAGTGAACGTCTCAGGTTGTCTGTAGAGCTTCAGAGGAAGAGAAACGAGTGCGTCGAAATCCAGGGCAAGTTAGTCGACTTAGAGCGTAGAAAGATTGCTGCTGTAGATGAGTTGAATCAGTTAAAGAGGAGACAAGAAAGAGATGCAGATTCGCGCATTGCCCGCTTACAGCAAGATCAGAAGGTTTTAGGCCAAAGACAGGAGGGAATACTTGGAAGAATCACTCACTTCGGGGAGGAACAAAAAAAGATGGACACTGAATTGAAACACGGGAAAAGGAGGGCAGAGGACGAGATTCAAGTTTGGAAGAAGAAGTTTTGCGATTTGGAGACCCGACTCTTGAGCATCGAAAAGGTAATTCAGATTTAAGTTGTGTAGAATTTCGTATCTTTAGAAGCATAGAACTGGAACCATGGGGTGTACAAAATGAAGTATCACCCACTACTGATGCAGAGGAGAAAGATAAAGAGTGGAGTGAATTTGGTATCAAACCAGACTAACCAGTTAGCAACGGCATTTCATTTGGAGGTTCTATCTAACCTTCTTCAATTTAATTGAACAGATATGTTCTCGTAAATGTTATTCATGGTGCGGTACTATAAGTAAAATTCCGGCTCTTGCTTTCCATTGTGGTTACATAGACTGAAAAGTTGGCACTGCCATATCTAAATCTCGACTCATTAAACTGCATTTGCTATTTTATTGAAATGTATACTTGTGTTAGCTCATTTTTTGTCCAGTTACAGTGAAACAAGAGTAATGCCTTCTCAATTGCGTCTTACTTTGCTGGTTACTATATCGATTCACCCTGTATCAGTAAGCAGCGCTTGCCTTCAGAATGTGTTGAGGAGGGCAGGAAGTACTAGAATCTCTCAGAATCCAGGGTGGAGGTAATGATTACAGTGCCTGACATAGAAGGGAGTTCTACTAGCTAGAAAAGATATTTTGTGCTATTGAAACATCGGGTCGTGTTGATGTTGCCATTGCTTATAAGAGCCCAAACAGCAGCGTCCTCTCACGGTTATCCTAAGGAATATTTAATGGTTATCACATATATTTGAGGAGGCCTCGTATTCGACTACTTCTCTTATTTACAACCCGAGTCCAGCTCAAAATCCCGATTTTAATGAAAAAACGAAAAACAAATCCAGCGTTAGAAATCTCATATAAAGTATAAATATACCTTCAGGTCTTGTTTTGCGATTCACTGATTCCCCATTCGTCCAGGGAGAGATAGAAACAAAGTACAAACAAGTTTTCTTTTGGCGATCACCATGTCGGCCGCACCAGCGAAGACGATTACTTTGAAGAGTTCTGACGAACAGATATTCCTCATCGAGGAGGCCGCTGCCTTGCAGTCTAAAACCCTTGAGCACATGATATCTAATCATAACGAAGCTCAGGATAATGTCAATATCCCTTTGACGACTACCATCACAGGCAATGTCTTGGCAAAGGTAATCGAATACCTCAACAAACACGCTGAGGCTGAGACTAGCGATGAAGATAAAAAGATTTGGGATGCACAGTTTGTGAATTTTGATGATGCAACCCACAATACATTGCATCCTATATTGTTTGATCTGATCCAGGCTGCCAAAATTCTCGAAATATTGGGCTTGTCGGACTTGACAGCACAGAAAGTGGCTGACTGGATACAAGGTAAAACACCAGACGAGATCAGCAGGATATTCCCCGTTAAAACCCAATTGACCTCTGGAGAAGAAGAATGGATTCGTAGGGAAAATCAATGGGCTTTTCGAAATTAATTTGCAGCTAGTAAAAACATAGCTGATGCGTTGGTTTCTTAGATTGCTGATGCGTTGGTAATCTTATTTAGTGATTAGTATTCACCCTGGTTGAATGGAAAGAAGATGCATTTTGAGTTTGCAACCCACGCACAGGAAAAAGGAAAAAAAAAAAAAACAAACAGTGCGATAGAATGCAATTACAAAATCACTTCGATGCAAAGCTTTCAAACTGAACTATGTGATGAGAAAATTAGAGGACTTAAATTTTCTCTTGTGGATCACTCTCTAACCAGCACAGGCAGTCAATTAACTGAAGTTTACATAGAACGTTAAAAGACGTACTAAATCATTCATAAAACGTTAGAGAGATGTGAGATAGATACGCAATTACAAAGAAAGGCAAAATTCTTCCATCTCTTCCTTTTTTACATACATAAGATGCACATTGAAACACCATTAAACACAAGAATTACCCTTAACAAACACAGAGATTGGACAGTTCAAAGGGTAACTAATCTGAGCGACGAGGTAATGAAATCAAACAATATGAACTTGGAGAACCCCAAAAGATGGGAGGAAGTGGCTAAACTTCACTAGTCTGTAGCTACTTTCTTCTTCTGCTTCCCTTGTTTTTCCTTCACCTTTTCAATCTTTATATTTCCATTTTTGTTCTGGTTACTAACAGATCCCTCTTGAGCACTACACATCTGTGATTTAAGTTTAAAACCAAACGTTTTCGAGACGGATCCCCACGCACTTGAAGAAGTCTTGGCCACATGACCTATTTTCTCAATTTCCTGTCTCATATTTGTGCATTCCTTCTCGAGTTCAGATACTCGCATTCTCATATTATCCATACCCACCTTCAATACTTGATTTTCCCTGACTGCTGTTGACCATCCACCACCACCACCTTCGTTTGATCCTGCGAATCCACTTCTCAACTGCCTTGACCCTTCAAGATTGTCAGAGACTAAGAAACAACCTGCAATTGAAGTCCTGAGCTGGAGTTGCTCGAAAAATAAGACTTGAACTATTACTCTGAGGGGAAGCCTCTCATTTTGCGCCGCATGGGTACATGCTTCTAGGGAGAGCTTCTGACAGTCCATTAGTCTGCAAAGTTCTTCCTTCTCCGAGTCTGCCAGCCAGGGGTGTGACTGTAAATTTGACAAAGTAGAGAATTCAGTCCCCATAAACAAATTAAAATATTTGAAACAAAAGATGAAAGTTCATCTGGTTCATAGTAAACCCAATTCCATCCCACAAGAGGAATTCAAAACATCAATGTGAAGTTGGAGCTGAGATAAGGTCTAAAACATATATAGCCCAAATTGCATGATTTAGAACTATACAGCCCACATAAAGCTCAAATTGAAAATACGGCATATTATCTAAAACCTTGGTCTAAACATTCCAGCTCAAACCAACCCATGTTACAAGGTTGAGCTTGGCCTACCTAACTATGCCCTTTGTCTCCAATTCATATCTACAATCAGTCGAGTACTTGGAAAGTAATAGCAGCTTTTGATGTCAAATTTTAAGTCAACGATAATCACCAAAAGCATTTGACGCGGCGGATACCCGTACCTTTAGATAAATGTCGATAGCACGGTAAAGCCCGTCATCCAACGGTCTTCCATATTCGGGAACAGCTCCAGCTAATGATTGAAACTTGGGAAGCTTCAAATTAATATCAGGAGCAACCTCAGCGAGATACCCATCAATAAGCTTAGCCACCATCGTGATTGGAGTCAAAGAAGGCGATCCCATTAACTGACCATCATCAATTGAGCATGGAGAAGCCCCGCCAGTTGCTTGATCCATGGTCAAAAAGTGCTCTAGAATTCGCTGCACACACTCAACATTATAAAGTGTTTCCATGGTGTAAGAAAAGTTGGGCATCAATAGATCTTCAAGGGTTGCCTGGTCCAACTGCATCCCTATCCTTCTCTCCAGATTAGATATGCAAGCTGGACTTGCACGAAGGATCAAAGCTGTTCGAAGCAATCCAAAGAGAAATTTCGTTGAGGTAAGGCCCTTTTGTATTGGAAGTAATCTATCAATCTCCTCAAGAAAAAGCTTTTGTTCTTCCTCCGGTGGGGGAGCCCCCAAAGAGCGAGAACTAGACTCATTTACTGACTGACGCCTGTTTAAACCAGGGAGATATCTCTTTGCATAAGAAGTTAAGGATCCGGCTATTATTTCCGGTTTGATACCTCGGGATTCCATCACAGAGATCAGTTTCTTATAGGTAGGCAGACTCAAATTTGATACATCGTCGTACCACCAATCCGAATTCAAATTTCTTGGTCTGGCTCCAGTGCTAATGCCATTCCACAAAACACTACCACCAGGGCTTTGCATGGGTCCACCATGCTCCATAATGGGCCAGCCGAAAAGATTTGGATCTGTCGACGCTTTCATGGCGAGTGACTCAATGCACCTCTTTACAATTTGGAGGTCATCAGCATGAGGAAGTAAGTCCTCACAGGTCTGGAGTGCCTTAAGAGAATCTTTCCAACTACGAAGAACAGCTTGATTGAGGAATAATTCTGCTTGTGCGATCAGATTTCCCTCTCCATACTCTTCAGTCATTTCAAGATGCTCGGCAGCACATCGCAGGTAAACAACATTTGACGCGCTGAGTTCGAGCTTCACACCATAACAGAACTTTGCTACAAGTTCAAATGCTTTGGGGCCTCCCGGAATGTCAGGTAGTTGCACCACACAGCCGTCTTCGTCTTCATTTGATGCTTCTGCAATCAATCGTTCTAGGACCCCACTCCGCGAAAGCAATGGGAACTATAAACATATTGACAAAACAGATAAGTAAATTACCAACTCAATCAATAACAAATTCCAAATAAATATAAGCTGTTGGGTGTAAAATCATTTGTGCCATGCACATTAGACTGTTCACTTTGGTTAGATATCTATGCTTGACCAGCAACAGTAGCATAGTCATGACTTTAAAATCAAACTAAAGAACAAGCTATAAACTCCTAAAAAGAATGCTTAGTTGCCCTAAAGAGATAACGCTTGTCTGTTGAGTACATGCTTTGTTTTGTCGAAGTAAAAGAATAAATGAACGCCAAGTTATAGGTTGGCCATGTTGATGTTAGAGTAATCTTGGACATAATACAGTGTGAGTGCTATGAAATATGAGGGTTCAAGGATTTACAGCCTAAAAATCATGCATAGCAAAAACAAAATGCAAATGATCCTTATAGAAAGAAATTTACTTTATGTAGATGGAACGACATTTCTCCAACTTCAACAACAACATCACTTGGAAGACCAGTTGTACAAAACCTGCACAAATTTCAAACTTCAAGGCTCAATAGATGCAAGAATCAGATTATCAGTTGTACGAAATTATACAAGGATTTGACAGGTGTAGCTCTAAGGATGAGAGCAATCAATAATAAATTTGAGAGATCAACACACAGAGAACTCTCCTAGCTCGAATATTCATTCCGACGGGTCAACAAAACAAGTTCTTTCATACAAGAAGATGTAAAGATCGGTCATTTAAGCTTAACACGGGATTACCACTCCACATTTCCATTTTCCTAGTACTGAGTATGTGTTCTTATCGTGCAAAGGATACACTCAGTAGTCAGTAGTATTCTATTGGATTACAGGTCGATCCACAAGAACCGTGAGTATATATATCTCAACACATAGCAGCAGAAAATAGTCCACATTAGTCAACAATATCATATGAACAAATAAAATTGGGGGAATTTTTTTTGAAAACAATATGTATTCCTTTTCAACATGAAAAACCTCCCATAATATTTTTTTTTTTGAAGCACTCCCATAAAACAATATGTACAGATGAAACCAAAATAATTTGACATACTAGTTTTACTTTTTTTATTCGAAATTAACATTTGGTGTAGTTCTTTACAAAGAATCAGTTTATGATGGGTTCCAAGAGAAAAATTATCTGCAGAAACAACAAGGTCCCTATATGTTTACCAATACCAACCGTAGCTATCACTTAATTGTCCTTAATAACCATCTAATCCAAGCAAACAAATTGACAATGAAAGCAATTCTAGAGAAGATTAGGTGAATTATGACTACTCACCTACCAATCAATTTAGATCAACTCAAATTCAATAAGCACATAAAAGGTACAAAATCGTCAAGTAATCAATTCAGGATTGCGTTTGGTACTTCACGGCTCATCAACCTCAACAAAATGCATACTACTCATGAACAAAATTCACATATGAATCGAATCCAAAATTCAAACCAAAGATCATCGGCTGGTGTAAATTTCATACAATATCACAGACATAATTCTTTTTTAACAAAAATACATACCATGCCTGGCCTTGCTTCTGGAATGCATCAGTTTTAGATCCGAGCTTCATACTTGCCATTTTAAGAAACTAAATTCACTTGAAACCAAATTTGCAGAAGAAGAAGAAGATCTGAGAAGAAAGACAGAAATACTAGCTTGAGATTTACTCACAAGTTTAGGGCAAAGAAATGCCCCCTAAACTAATACTACAGTACTCAGTAAAAGCTCCTCAAAACCATTCAAAACCACTCTTCTGAAAAATCCCCAGATTCCTTGTAAAATCCATCTTCTAAATCCACCAATAATCTCAAGAAAAATGACCCTCAACCCCCAGTGTGAAACAAAAACCAACTTCTAGGACCACTTAAGAGAAATAACCTGGAAAATGCAACTATGGAGAGTTATAAGATTTTTTAACGTTTTTCAAAACAAACAAAAAAGTTCCTCCAGAAAAAAATCTCCGCCCTTCTAAGAAGATCCGCCAATGATATCTTAGTTACAGACACAAACAAGATGAATTTCTTTGGCAATTTTCTTCACTGAGCTTTTAAACAAAACGAAGAAGAAGAACAAAAAGAAGGAGAGAAGGCAGAATGTAAATGAATTCTTTTGATTCCTCCTCCTCTTATTAGTCTTTGTTGTTCAAATAAAGGTCATAATGCCAAAAAATTTAAAAAGAAAATTAAATAAAACTCAAACTCAAACTGGACATTAATGGCTCATCTCTGACACACAGAGAGAGGGAGGGAATCCTTACGCAGGTGCAGGTGGTGGGGACACATGTCTACTTGCTTTTCTTGGCTTACTCATTTACTCTCACCAGAGAAACAAAGAAGAAAAATCCTTGTTAATGGATTAACGTTACAAAATTGATTTTATTTATTTAATTAAATATTTAGCACTGGAAATTTATCTAAATAACGGCTAATTAATTTGTCCAGATGGACCACCTCAATTTATTTTCAATAACGCTGGATTCTCGACTCTCTGGACCCGGTGACTGGCCCTCCGTCGAAAAGTGGTTGCACTTTCAGTGCAGGGTGCCATAACTGAGATAGACATTTTCTAGTGTCATTTTTTTTTTGCCAACTTGATCAATGAGTGTAGTAATGTGCATTTGATGTTGATTTTTTCTTTAGCTTTTTTTTTTTAATCTGATTTTATCTTCCTTGATTGAAATCATTACATGGAAACACACGTGCTTTGTGCAAAGCAAAAATATGCAACACGAGTAATAATTTGTCACCAAAAGAATGGTTGGCAATATAAGTAGACTAGAGACCACACCTGCTGATCGTAACTTTCGGACTTTATTTTCGTTTTTTCATTTAGGGCTTTTTACAAAGTACTTCTATTCTTCACATTATACTAAAAAGATATCACCGTTTTTTTAGAAATTTGTTAAAACATCCCGTTTTATTCAAAAGATAAATTACATCCAGTAAAATATTAGGTGATATTTATCTTTCCAATTAAAAGTCTTATTTACCCCTGAATTACATCTCCTTGATGGGGAGGATAAATGATGTAACGATTCTGAACTGGGCTCGACGAACCTGAAAGCGTTGTCACGATCCTGAACCGGGCTCGATGAACCTTAAAAAATGTCGTAAAAGGTCGATTTTCTTCCTACCAAAAACCCAAAGCACTTAAAATGATGAACTCTTTTTGAGAAATGTTGTAACGAACCTGAAAACGGTGTAAAGATCTTGAACCGTACTCGACAAACCTGAAAAACGATGTATAAAATCAATGTGGCAATAAATAAATGGCAAATATGTAAAGAAAATTGGTCTTCGCTAACACTGGATGGAAAAATTAAGTTTAAAAAATCGGTACTTTAACAAAGTTTAAACTAAGTTTAAAATTGGTGATTTAACAAAATTTAAAAAACGGGGATATTTTTTTTAGTGGACATCAAAGGAAGGGGGTATTTTATCCAAACTCCCTTTCATTTATTAGGTTTGCTTGATGACCACCCACGTTTTCCTTCACGTGTTATAGGAACCCAATTTGAACTATTATTGGACCAGACCTGAATTCAATTTCTTATGTTCTGTTTATAGCACTGTAAATGAGGTTTTAGTTTATCTCTAAACAATTACAACAGTGTTCATAGAGGTACCAGCTTATCTGCCAAAAATTACAACACTGCTAATAGAGGTATCAGTTTACCGGCCAAAAATTACAGCATTGCTTCTAGAGGTATTATTCGCCAAAATTACAATATTTATATGAGATTTGGTATCCTAGAAGTCTCGACCGGTCTGAGATTGGTACAAATATGACTAATTTTCGAAGGTTCCCATTTTCCAGTGTGTGTTTTTCTTTCACAAAATTGGTTAAAATGAACAAAATCAACAATTTTTGGGTGAAATGGACAGTTAGATTTTGATACTGTTTAAATGGACAAAAATGTAAAAATAGGCGGGATGTAACCAGTTTCATCGTGCCCATTTTCAAATATTTTTTTCTTATTTTTAATTTACACAGGATGTATCCAGTTATTTTTTCTTATTTTTAATTTTTCATCCTTATTATCTTTTTTCTTTTGCCATTTCACCCAAATTATTTTTTACTCGTCCATTTGAACCGTGATTCAAAAATATTTGAACTAATGACCCATTTTCCGTTTTTCTTTTTCGTGCATAGTAGTAGCTGCAGCGCCAGTAATTCTGTTCATTTGAATAAACAAAAAATGGAAAATCAGTTCATTGACCGGATTGGGGTGCACTTTTTCATTTACTAAAAGTTCTATATTTATCTGATTATCCTGTTTGGGATTTGCAGAACATATGCTTACAGTTTTCAGTTTCACTATCTAAAACTTGCTTGCAATTTAAGTTCCATAATCTGAATCTATCCGTCTTAGTAAAGAAATGGATTTAGTTTAAAGTTTCCCAAAGTAAGAATTAATTAATTAATTAAAGAGACGTGATAAAAAGGCAATAATTGTGTTTTTTCATCTGTAGCTGTTGTTGCTTGGCTTTTAGGCCACTCTTTCGAGTTTCACAAGGCTTGCCTCACCACTCTTTTTCGAAACTGGCGCCTTCCTTACACGGTGCTGCAAGCTGTTCTTCTCCTCTGTACTGTCTAGTTGACTACAGCCCCAAGCTGAAACTGAGACTTATTTGGCTCAGCTGGTTACGACTTACTTGGCTCAGCTGGATAGACATTTTATAGTTTCTTTCATAATTAGCTTGTTCGCGGGTGATAACATGATGTGCTTTCGACTCTTCATTTTCCAGTCTGGATCCCCAAACAAGTGTTAACGCGTCCAGAGTTTACACCCATCTAGAACATCAGAACATTGGATTAGTTGCACTAGTTTAATTACCAGAACACTAGAACGGTCACACTAGTTTTTTGTGAGCAACGTGACCAGGAATTTATTCTAGTGAAGGCAAATTCTGATAGTAAAAATTTGCAGTATATGGACTTAAAAGCCATTTTTTTTTGATGGGGGCGACATTCGAAGGGGGCGTGGGGACCAATTACAAGCCGGCAGTTTTTCTTCTTAATTTCGAAAGTTTCTAACTAACTTTTGTTGTGATTGTACACTCCCAAATTACCCCTCCATTAATATCAGAATAAATATCGTTAAATATCTAAAGTAATAACTAACCGACATATATGGTAACAAATAAAACATGATCTCACTGATATCTCGCCTAATAATAAGCTCCCTAATATCGAAAAGATCTTTTCATCAAGTTGGTTCGCTTTGTTTCTGGAAGGGAAAGTCATTGCATGAGTCACTCGTACTCACCAAGAATCATATCGTCATGGATGGATATCACTTGCCATTACCTACGCCACCACCTTATATGGTTTAAACAAATCGACCATGCAATTGGAAGTAGATAATGTTAATGGATACAGTAGCACCACTACAGAGTTGATGCTGACATTAATGAAGATGTGAAAACAGGCAATATTCCATCTCTTGGTTTTGTAGTTAAAATCACCACCACCAATAGCAAAGCTTTAGATTTCTAATTAAAAAGAGATTTAAGTACATAAATTTCTAATTAAGATCAGATTTAAGCACAAAGAAGTCTATATTGTTTAGTCTATGCACCAGACAATGCTACAACCGCCACAACAAAAGCCTAACAACAAACACACCGAGGGATAACTTCTAAAACCAGGGGGTTATACCCACTACAAAAACAATAAAAAGAAACTACATTTTTTTCTTGGCAGGGATTGGGATTCTCTTCCCACGCCCAAGTTTCTGGTTGTTTGTTACTCCATCCCAAGAAAGCATAGCCGCTTCCTTGTTAGATTTCGAAGGATCAGACTTGTCAACAACACTTGTACCTGTCAAGAATTTCATCACATATATTAGTTATGTAAAACCAAACCGAAATAAATTATAACAAATTAAATTTCAGGATAGTTGACAAGTGATACCTTTGCGAGTTTTTTCCACTTTTTTCCTTTCTCTGGAGCGCTCTTGTGTCTTTTGGAAGACTCTCCTCTTGTTTTTTTCCGAATGGGATCTTTAATAGTTATGTTCACTTGTTGAATATCTTCGTCACCTCTTTCAAGCAAATTCCTTTCATGATCATCTTCCATGCTACTCTCCTCATTTACACAACCACTTTTAGCTACCGATAGTGCTAAGTGAGACAACTCACTATAACGTGTAGAAGCGATGGATCACAATCAATCATTATGTTATTTCCCTGAGAATCAAATACTATAGTAATATTTGACGCCTCTTTGGTCCACCTCTTTAGGTAATAATGAGATGGGAGATCATATAACTTTAAATGGCGAAGTACTTTCAAGATATGAGCACATAATATACCGGAAAATTCAAATTTTCTGCAGCTACACTGAAATGTAAGGTTAGAGGAATTGATACATACTGTACGAGGTGCCCTTTCTCCCGTATATGATGATACTTTATATATGCTTGTTGTTCCGTCATCAGTATCGAGTTCAAAATCAAGATCAATGATCCTCAGAAGTTGCGAATGGAATTCATTGAAAATCTTACGAGTATATATTTCAGACGAATTTTTTTCTATTTCCCATACCGATGTCAGGTCTGGTTGCGTAGACACAGATTTGTGGTATGCTTTTCTAGCCTTTTCATGTTGCGGATCCACTGCTTTATCAAATTGAACCACAGATTCTGAAAGAGTTTGTTTCTTCTTAAAATATTTCTCGAAGTAATTATTAATACTCTCGCTTCTTTGAGTGGTTTTCATACCAACAAAAAAATGTTCTCTGCCGTATACTTGTGCCCATTTCTCATGTAACTTGAACAAGTTATTCAACTATTTGTTATCTTTTAAGTCGTATGTTTCAATTAATTGCTCCCAACCCAACAAAAACTCATCATCAGTCTCGTAATCATAAATACATTTTCTAAAATCATTTGCAAATGATGTATGAGTACCAAATATATTTGACAAATTCTTAGCAGCATTTTGAAAAACATGCCATAAACACAAACGATGATGAGCATTAGGGAATACCTGTTTAATTGTTGTAGCCATCTGACTTGCCTGATCAGTGAATATAGTTTGCGTTTATTTTCCTTCCATTACGTCTAGGAATGTTTCAAACAACCATACAAATGAACTTGTAGTCGTGTCTTTTAATAAAGCACATCCGGATAGTATGGTCTGACCATGATTGTTCACCCTAAAAATCGGTGCAAATGGCATGTCATAACCATTAGTCTTAAATGTGGTGTCGAAACAAACAACATCTCCAAAAATACTATAATCTAGTCTAGACTTAGCATCGCACCGGAAACAATTCATAATGAATAGTGTAGAAAATGACTTATTTTCTTTTTGCTTTCTTTTGAAATAGGCTAAAAGAACTTTCGCATCACCTTCTTTTAAATATTCAATACGTTTGGCCTGCACCAAATTATTACAATCTTCTTGAGTAAAATTAAGATTTTACGGCCCTCCTGCTTCTTCGTTCATATACGAAAAAATCCTAGTTGCTCCAAATCCAGTAGAAACCATATTATATATTAAAGTAGATTGAGCAGGTTGTATTTTTCTTTGTGATCGCAACAAATGCACCTTATCTTGGGAAGAAATCTCATGGTTATGCTCCTTCAAAAAACTCACAACAGAATATGTTTCGTCGTCATTAATCCTAATTTGCATTCTTGCACATAACCAGTTCGTGCCAGCGCTCGAGGTTTAGTTGGTGTCACCCTAGGGTGTTTTTCGCATTCACCTTCACGCGAACAACAAAATATCCTTCCCATAACTTGTTTATCTGCTTTTTTTTTGAAGCCGAATGTTTTCTCACGCTGAATCCAACTGTCCTTGCATAAGCATTATAAAATTCATATGCATCATCGTCAAATTTGAATGTTCTTCCCATTATGTTTTCGTCATTTTCCATAGGCTTTCCAGTAATCATGCTCACTTCGGTGCTAGTTTGAACATAGTTCTCCGACGATATAGATTCTCCTGGGTCAACAGTTTCATTCAAATCAATTGAATAGCGTTTCTCTCGCTCTTCCATTATGTTGATAGAAAAATAAAATTAAATTGGCTAAAATTTAGAAAAAATATAGATGTTTGGATACTATAGCCATGTGATATAGAACGAGTACAGAGCTAAAAAAAAGGATGATGCAAATGGAACTGTAGAAGAAAAGAATAAGCAAACACTAATCATCTAAGATTTCACATATTTGGTGTAAGCATCCATCATAACTCCGGAAGGCAGCATAATTTTACTTTTTAAAAAATTGGGAGCTGAGTTGTTAGATTACTAATCATAGAATAATTAGTCTTAGATTATAGATCAATAACTCACCTCTGGCTTGAAGAACCGTAAATAACCGAGGAAAACAAAATTTAGGTTTTCAGAAGATCTTTTCAATATTAGGGAGCTTATTATTAGGCGAGATATCAGTGAGATTGTGATTTATTTGTTTCCATATATGATCGGTTTGGGTTGATCGGTTAGTTATTACTTTAGATATTTAACGATATTTATTCTAATATTAATGGAGGGGTAATTTAGGAGTGTACAATCACAATAAAAGTTAGTTAGAAACCGTCATATTAAGAAAAAAAATTGTCGGCTTGTAATTGGTCCCCCACGCCCCCTTCGGATTTCTCCCCCATCAAAAATTTAAGATGTTATTTAGTTACACTCGAGAGAAAGATGATAATTAACACTAAAAGAAAAGTACATAGGTATTTAAGCAATGAGACAAAATGAGTGTTATTAATTACAAGCAACATATGGATGACATACACGTGTAATAATCCTACAGAAACTATAACATAATAATTGGAAACACCTGTAAGGTCGAGCCTAGCGGAAAGAGAGAGTGGAATGATTGAGACCAAAAACCGTGGTTTAATTTCTCGTCCTGTCATTCTATGCTCGAAAGCAAGATACGTTGAAAGGTATTTAGACAGAAACGAGGATAAAATTCTCACCAGAAGAATCAAATTCTCGCTTCTATATTTTTTTTCAATTTAAAATATATTAAACCTGATGTAGGATCACTTTATGTATTTAAAATCCTAAAATCCTAAAAATGAGGTTTCAATTCTCATATTAAATTTCCCTCCCTCACCACTAGATTCAAGCATTCCCCGTGCTTACGTGTCATCATTGTACAACTCACACCTTCCCTCCTTCGTTCGAATTAGTCTAAGAGATAGCAACAAGAAATGTTATCTCAATGTAATTACCCTCAAAATGAAGTGGAGATAGAATCTTCAGTTTGTTCTCAAGAAAATCAAGGCGTGGGGCTGCTAGTCAGCTGCTTGGTCCAAAGTAGGAATGTAGATCACCCGCAAAGATTTTGACTCAACCAATTTTCTGTTAAACCATATATCTCAATATTCTTTTAACAACAAACAAAAGAGAAGTTTGTTGAAGAATGCATAAATTGACAAACCTGATTGACTGCAAAACATATCTTTGGTATTTTCCATGTTAAATACTGCAGCGAGCCAACAATGGACATGTACTTTGTAGGATCAGACAAAACTTCACCATCAGATGCACTTAACTTGAAGGAAGTACATGGTGTAAAAAACGGCTTTATCCATGTTAAGTTTGTCTTATCAAGTAAATCCAAACCATATTTTGTTCTTAAAGAAAAGACCATTTTTATTTCTCTTAACTTCTTAACCTAAAAAATAATGAAGGGTACCTAGATCTTTCACAGGAAACCGAGTGCACAAATGAGAAGTAATAGACTCATAATGAGAAAAACCATTTCCAGTGAAGATAATATCATCCACATAAACTAAGATTATAGTTAACTGTGAAACAATTTTCTGAACAAAACGAGAAGTATATTCAAGTAATAGAACAAAGTTAATAACAATAACAACATCTGAAAATTTCTCATACCAGGACCTTGGTGCATGTTTCAGAATATACAAGGATTTGTTCAACTTGCAGACATAGTAAGGATGATCTTTATCTTGAAACCAGGAGGATGGGACATATGTACCTATTCCTTCAAATCCCCATGAAAAAAGCATTACTAATGTCGAGTTTCTTTATTTTCCGATCAAAGTTTACTGAAAGGGATGTGGCTAATCTTATTGTTGCAAGTATCACAATAGAACTAAATATGTCAGTATAATCAAGTCCTTCTAATTGATAAAATACTTTTGCCACCAATATGGCTTTATTTCATTTTATAGTTCTATCTGCATTATATTTAACCTTAAATACCTATTCACAACCAATTAAATATTGAGATGGATATGGTAGAAAATAAGTCAAAGTGTTTGTATTCTTAAAAGTTGTGTGTTCATTCTTCATAGCTTTTTGCCAAACACTTCCACTTTAGCAGCTTGAGAGTAACAAGAAGGTGTTAGAACTGCAAGGTAATAGAGATTAGTAGATACTAAAGCATATTTAGTAGCTAAGTACACTTTTGGTTTGAAAACACCATTTTTGGATCTAGTCTGCATTTGATGAGTAGAAGTAACTCGATGAGCAGTTAGATCATTAGTTGTTGTAGAAGAAGATTTTACATCATAAGCAGCTTTAGAAGTAGTGTCTAAAGTATTAATTGCAGAAATATGAGATGAAGCATTAGGTACGGAAGTATTAGTTAGAGCAGTTGATAAATCAGTTGTACTAGTAATTGATATAAAAGTAGACTTATCCAACATAGTAGGAGTGACTGGAAAGTCAAAAAATTCAATATCTAAGTTTGAGTAAATCTTCGTAGTAGAATATAAGAAAAATTTCTTCATGAAATACTACATGTCTTGAATTAAACACTTTACCATTTATAGGAGATAGACATTTACAACCCTTATCGTTAGAACTACAACCCAGAAAGATATACTTGACATTTCTTGGTTGAAGTTTATTATAAGTATATGGCTTGACCCATGGAAAACATAAGCAGTCAAAAGATTTAAATATAGTAATATGGTTCTTTATAAAAGAGACATTTATATGGAGCTTCAAAGGATAAAAGGCCTTGTAGGACCTGTTAATGACATAATTTGCATTTGAAAGTCCATCAAACCAGAACTAGGATAAACAAGATTTTATTAAAAAGGTTCTTATAATCTCAAGCAAATACTTACGCTTGGATTTTGCGGCACCATTCTGTTCAGGTGAGTGTGGACGAGTTATCTCACAAGTCATACCAGTATCATATGAATTTATGTCGGGATTTTGTTAAAAAACCTCGTCACTACCATGTGTTCTTATAAATTTAATCTTCACATTTAAAATTTTCTATATAAAAGCTTAAAATGAAGGCATGTATTTCTTAAATCAGGTTTCAAAGTCAAAGGATATACTCAACATAACTTGGTGAAAAAATCTATTATATTTACATATTAGTTGAGACCATTTACAGATGTAATTGGTGAAGGACCCATACATCCATGTGAAGAAGTTGTAATGCAAAAGTTGAAACTGACATGGAAATATTGAAAGGCTGCTTATGACTTCTTCCTAACTGACACTCAGTACAATAAAGAGGTTTATTACTAAAATCAGATACATTGAGCAATCTTGAAATCCCAGAAAAAGTTTGAAAAGATGGATGTGTTGATCTTCTATGCCAGATTGTTGAAGGAGCTTTAACACATAACAAAACAGCTGGAGAGACTTTGGTTGATGCAGGTAATATGTCACATATAAAAGGATACAATCCATTCTTACTGGTCCCTTAAAACATGATATTTTGTGACTGAATATTCTTGACATTAAAACCAGATGAAGTGAAAGTAAGAGAGCAATTATTATCTCTTTCTAATTTGTGTACAAAAATCAAATTCTGAGTAGCTGAAGGAACATGAAGGATGTTTTCAAACTAAATTGTAAGTGTGGAATTGAAATTATAGAAGAACTATAACGAGTTAAAGACATACCTTGTCCATTTGCAGTAATAATTGATTCTTCGTCAATATAAGAAAAAGTAGAAGCAATATTAGAAGCATTAGAGGTAAGATAGTGAAGCTTTCCAGATCAATACACCATGGATTTTCTCCAATAACATTAGCAGAGGCAAGCATCGCTTGTAAATATTTGGGAGGATCTCTTCATTGATATGCAAAATTTATGCGATTCTAGTATTCATCAGCAGCATGACCATACTTATGGCATATATGAAAAATGTGTTTGTCTCCAGAAGTAAAATTTACAGGTCTTGTAATTGAAGTAGAAAAAGAATGAGGTTGTGTAGGTGTAGGTAATATTCCTAAAGTTATACCAAACCCTCCACCAGAAGAACCACGACCTCCTCTATGAAAATTTAGAGGATTTAAAACCTCTAAATCATCTATCATAACCTCTCCCAACAGCAAAAAAATGCTCGATTAGTGGATCTTATAGAATTAGCAGTAAGATTACTTTGAGTAATAATTTCCTCACTCATTAAAAGATTATGTCATTCAATACTTGACACTAGAATTCAAAGTCAGTATAGAGTTAGAAAATAATTAATTCAGGAACTAAATCAGTTAACGTGACGAGCATAATTTCATCATAAGAAAAAACATATCCACAAGCAGCAAGTTAATCTATGATAATCTTGATCTCATTAGTATAAGGAGCGATAAAAGAATTACCTTTCCTGAGTGTCATCAGTTTAGTTCTTAACTGAACTGAATGAGTTGAAGAAATTTTTGAAAATTTATCCCAGATAGTTTTCCATAATTCATGATAAGAATAATCATTAGAAAAATATGAGATTATTGTATCTGAAAACGTAGAATTAATCCATATCATGATTGTTGAGTGTCCATATACCCAATATGTATATAGAGGTTTCTCTATTCCATTGTTAGCATTGGTACAATTGTTTAATTGCACAAGGCATTAATAAGATCTTGAATTTTCTAAGTACAAGTGTGGATGGTGATTTTTGGACCGAGGGTAAAACAATCATTTTATGACCCATGGGTAACATCATCATTTTGGTAGTCAAGGAAAAATCGTCACTCTGTCGAAATGTCCAAGCCAGTCAAGGTACTCAGGCTACCAGTCCATGTAGATGAAGGGATGAGATCAAATAGTATAAATTCCTAGAAAGGATGACAAAGTTCAACTCTAAAGAAGGAAAAGCTAACTCAAAGATGAAGAATCCCGGTTAGGCCCAAAAAGTCTTCATCACTCTGAGGGAAAGATATTTCCTCACTCTGAGGCGGAAAGCCTCCATTGCTTCAAGGTGGAGAGTCCTTGTTACTTCAAGGAAAGGAACCTTCATGACTCGAAGGCAAAGAGCCGTCGTCACTCCAAAGTGAAAAATACGCCATCATTCCAAGGTAAATGTTCAATCTCTCACATGACCATCCATGGTCAACCTGTCTTGTTAAAGACTCCTCATTGTTATCCCTGGTCTTTACCCAATAAACTATCATAGACTCCCTAGGGTTATCCCAGATCTCTAGTAAAATAACAAGACTCATTAAATTTACCACGGGTCTTGGGTCGAGCATGAGTCTCCTTAGCGTTACCACGGGTCTTCTAAAAATCCGAGAACTCCTTAGCATTAACCTGGGTTCGCGGGCGGTTTAGTACTCCACACCACGAGTATTAGGCCTAGCCAAAGTGCCTCATCAGCCCTGATACCTTGCCTCTGCAGCGGAGGACTCCTATATATAGGTCTAAAGTTGACCGCCTCAACCGAGGTCAAATGACTCACTCCATCCAGGGTCAAATGGCTGGCCTCACCCGATGTTAAACGGCTCTCCCCAGTCGATCCTCAGCCGATGTCAAACGGCTCTCCCCAACAGAGGCCAACGGCTCGCCTAAACATTTACGATTAGGTCAGGATAGACCTCATTCAAGCTTGTGCTATCCACATGACACACACGGATATAACAAGCCTTCTGAAGATCTTCACATGACTCCAGACGGCCTCCATGTGCAAACACATGCAGAATTATGGAAACTCAAAATAATTACAACACATCACATACAAAGGCAGGTCATGTCACATACAAAGGCAGGTCTGGCGGTCTACGGTAACGTGTGGGTATCAGCTTACCCACACAGAAAAGAGAATATTCGATCGTGAGGAGTCAGATTAGGATAGGCTAGACAGATTGTCTATCCTTATCTATTCCTTGGATTTAGGAGAATGTGATTATCATATCTCCTTATCGTTATCTCACCGACTAGAGATTAGGATTTTCTAGAGCTATAAATAGACCTACGATTGGTCATTTTAGACACACACTGCATAACAACAAGTTCTCTGCAGATCTTTCTTTCTCTCTTAGAGTCTCTTCGTCTGTAACTTAGAACTCTAATCTCATCTCATTCGGCTTCCCTCCTTAGACCAACCTGCCTTCAATCTGCGACTAAAACAATATTTGAACGTCTATCATCTTGGGTTGGGAAAGTTGTTCATCATCAGCCTCCAATCCTCAGTCGAAAACTCATATTACCCAACTAACCCTCGTATATTTTATACATATATATTTTGTCGATCACGGTAGGACGGTTGATAACTCAGTCGTAGTTACAGGTTAAAATCATGGTTGTCATAATGGGGGAAGTTGATTCTTCAGCCACCAACCATAACACAAACGTACTTAGAAACCCAGATATGGGATTTACGTAAACGAAAGGATTTTTTTTTGTAGAGGCATCACCTCATCTGCAAGGAGGTTCAACATCATACATATTCAAGGCATTGATTCCCTATCAGTATATCTCTCGCATCAGAAGAACTCCCAGCCTTAGCAAACGCGCTTGTTTGATGACCGAGCTCATTTTAATCTCGATCACATGGTAAAAACGTCTTGGTGGTTCCAATCCTTCAAGATCTTTGAGACGCTCAATTAGATCTTACAAGATCTCATATCAACATCCCGACTCATCTGAAAACCATGCTGAGTATCACCACTATGTTGATCCTCGTTACCATGTCAGGATTCTTTACCATAGTGAGTGTGTGACCTTGTTGAATCCTTATCACCATGTTGAGGCTCTTGGGAATAGCAAGAATGGTAGTCACGCTACAATCAACCTCGTTAAGGAAGATGATGCTCGTGAAGGACTCGAGAAGCAAATGAACAAGCACCCATATGGCTTCATCACCCTTGGGGACAACGTTGGAAAATCAGAAAATTTGATGAAAAGATTCTCCAAAAATTTGTATAGGTTGAATTCCCCCCGACCTGATCGTGAGAAACCCAGGAAGTTTACTATAGTTTACTGTTTCGTTCATAACTTTTTCATTCATTATGCGATTGACCCCATTATTTTGCGTCGGATTTGTGTTCCATATTCATCAAGATAATTGTGAAAACTTTTGGTGAAGCTTCTACAAATACGTGATATGAGGAAAATTTACAGATTTGCCTCACTGTCATAGATCACTTAATTTAATCAAGATATAACTCGTCATTCTTCCTGGAAGAACTAAAGCCCTAGATGATTACGACAATAATACTAAAAGGTATATATTGACAATTGATCCTAAGAAGAGAATCCGGCTTAAGATCAAGAAGAGACTCAACCGGTCTAAGTCCAAGTGTCTCGGTAAGTCTAAGCAGACAAGACTCGAATAGCCTAACCCGATGAAGCTCATCCAGTAAACCATACGGAGCTCAACCAATTGTATTGATGTATCTCAGCCTTGTTGATTACACGGCTCGGACTTATCTCAAGGAGAGACCCGAAACCAACGAAGTCGTGGTGGAGATCCTCATTGACTTCCTCGGTGTTTATAGATATCTACTGGAGAATCTTCATCTTCAAACATTTTCAAAACTTCATAAAGCTGCTAACTGGTCTGTTATCTCAACACTTTTTCTTTTTCGATTGAGCCAAACCCAGGGGAAAATATGTTGGTAGGTTGGTCAAGGACTAGATTAGGAAATCTAGTTGGTTAAGGAAACCAATTACTTGTGTCCTAAATATAGAAGCTTAAGAGGTTTTTTCTTAGAGCTAAGATTAGGAAACCATACTTGTGGGAAAGTATTCCTTGTTAAGGAATGTTTCCACTCCTATTGATGTGTATAAATAGCCATAGAGAGAACTAGATAAAATACACCAGAACTAAGTAAGAGTTCCCTTCTTCTCGTCTAAAGGCTTTGTATATTCGAACCTATACGGTGATATATAAAATTGCTTATTCCTTCCAGAGGATTAAACCTCGTTAAATACTTGTTCTTCTTGTGTATGTGATTGTGTTCTTGGCGATATTGAGATACCTCGTAGTAGTGCAAACCTAACGCTTCCACAGGCTTTGGCGCAACAATTGGTATCATAGAAAGGAGACACTCTTGGATACGAGTTACTCAGTAGGATATGGTGGTCTGGTTTAACAGGTGGTTGCAGTCAGATGGCCTTGGAATTACAAGAAGCTGTCATAAAAATGGAGGTTTAGGCTAATTGTTTCTGGTGGGAGAAGAGGGTCAGCTTAAGTTGGTGAGAATTATAGGAGGAACATGAGATGTAGTTGGTCGTGATGGGTGTTGTATCGACTGTGATGTTAGGACAAGGAAGTTACACAAGGGCTATGAGTCTGTGACAGTATGTATGGTTGTGATGCTGCCAATGAACTTACAGGTCGAGATAATATGGATTGTTGGTTAGAGGCAGTTCAGTTGTTGAGACGAATGAGAATGTTGATTTGGAAGTTTTTGCTGCCATGACTGAATGCAAGAAGGGAACAAGTGCTGGTGGTAATGAATTTGAGGTATTGAAACTAAAAATGTGGTGTTGCTGCTTGAAGAGTTAGTTGAACTGAATGGGTTGGTTGCTGCTTCAATAAGCTGAATTGGGTGTGTATAAGGGTTAATTAGAAGCTGAGTAATGGTCTTGCACAATCATTGTGCAAGACACGACATATGGCATGTGCACATCTGCAACAGACTAGGTCGTGCAATGGCCTTGGCCAAGTACAATCAGGCCAGTTAGCCTAGTCAGCTCACCTGACTCTGAATCTAACTCACCTTACTCAGTACGATTGACCGAGTTGACTCAGGGTTGACTGACCCGATTTGACTCGTTGACCAGTGACGGGCCGGACTTTGCCTGTTATCTGATACTCTTTTCGGCCAACTTCCGGCGTGATACCAGTTTTCCGGTGACTACTTTTTGGCAAGAAATTTATTGGGTTATTTTCACACATATTTGTATGGGCTTGGTGGACTTTTTGGTGATGTACTTTGGAGGTTATGACCTAATTTTGGAAGGATAAAAAGCTACAAAAGAGAAAATACATCTACAACTTTGAGATCACATATTATTCTACTTGGATCTTGGACAGAGGAGGAGAAAGCTACTTCTAGGGTTTGCTTTCGTTATTTTTCACGTTCTTTAATTCAAATACTTTTATGATGAACTCCATAGCTATGAGTATCTAAATACAATTTTATTGGTTATGGGATAAAAGTTGATTTCACAACTTGTTATTATTTATTCAATGAATTAGTTTTGTCTCTATATTATTGTTTATGATTCATGGTTCTTATTCTGATATGATTTGAATACTTCCTTGGTTGATTCCGGAATCAATCCGATTTGCATTCGTTTCTAAAGATAGGTTAAGGTTTTCAATACAAAAAGTTGTTAAACCCTGATTGCAAGTAGCATAATGCCATTATTACTTGTAGTGATACATCTTTATAATTGCATATGAATCATAACCTTTGGTAAAACGAATTAGTGCTTTTACACGTTTGTTTGCATTGATGAGTCTTATTTCATAGAACTTAGTGCTCTTGGTAAGTTAAACTTAATTGTACTTTTACACTTTAGGTTGCTTGCGATCAAGATATCCTAGGACTTTTAATAATTGCGAGATTAAATTACCAATTCTAGTCATTGATGAAAAATAAAAGTTTGTGATTAATACTATCCCATGACCAATATCTTCTTATGATTGATTACTTACAATTATTTACTTGCTTTTGATTTATTTTATTGCTTTGATAAAACAAAAATCCCCCCTTTTTGGTTACTAAGGAACTTAAAAAAATTTAACAACATAAGTCTCCCTGTGGATACGAAATCTTTCTTGTCATACACTATATCTAGTTTGAAGTAAGAAAATGAAATTATTTTTGACACTTACGACAGCGATCAGATGTAGTTAAGAAACATACATCATGGCAGTCATCATTGCATTCTACCATTTGAAAGAGAAGACCAACCAAAGATTTTGGAGAACTTCTTCAACAAAAGGTAAGTGAAGTCTAAACCACATATTTTGTCAAAGTTATATTCACATTTCTATTTACGAGACGTTATCACATGACTAATTAGACTATTCACGCATAACAATAATTTCGAGTCAGTTTATCTTGATAATATCGTTCTCGAAATAAGACTAATCTTAATGAACATTTGTTCATACTTGATGAATTTCGGTTAAGAAAAATTTATTATTGTAATCAAAATCGTGATTCGAGAATTATCATTCAGAAATAGCCTGGAACAGTGATATATGTCATTAATATTATTCGGGAATGTTTCGAGTTTATTTAGAGAGAAATATAGTACCACTTTAAATTAGGATATAAGACAGTATACATACCAGTCTTACAAACTGGGAAGACTGTTACAAGTTCGAAGCCGTATTACATGTACTCGTACACATAACAGAGTAGTTATATGTCGACAATAAATTTTTGGTACGCATATTCGTATGCACATATTGAACCCGGATCGGTACGCATACCCGTATGCAAACCGATAAGGAACTGTTGGATACGGAACCGTCTTGGTATTCATACCGGTACATGTACCAGAAAATTTTTGTATTCCGTAACTAGGTTTGTGTATTAAGGTATCCATACCAGTACATGTGCCGGAATAGTTCTGAACTTCGGAACCGGTTATCGTATTAAGGTATCCATGCTAGTACATATACCGGAAGAGTTCTGTGAACTCCGGAACTCGGTTGTGTCTAAGGTTTACATACCGGTACACATAATTTGACTTAACTGACTCACGAACGGTTTTAGTATTTGTACTTTGTGCATCTACTTACCACGTTGATTATTTTCAAATGCAATAAAATTATTTCTACGAGATAATTAGCGTCTGGCTAAATCTTTAAAGGCACTGTAGACATGATTGTGACTCAAGGTTAAAGTCTTAAGTGTTTATGAAAATAATTTAAGTTTATGATTCAATCGTCTAGTTTCGGATAACCATCTTGAACATGGTGTTTGTACACGGTTCGTTTACGGTTTGAACTAATCAGAATGTATATCTTGTTTATGTAAATTAGATTTCAAATATTTATAGTGGATATCGTTTGCTTGGCTCCAAAGATATCTTATCTTAAACCTAAAGCAACCTATTTTTTGAAAATCTATATAAGGGAGAACTCTAGCAGGTGGGATTTTTGAATCTTCGACACTCTTCTTGTGTGTCCTAGTTGCAAAACTATAGTCGTCCTCTCCATAAACCCTTCTATGGTTTAGAAACTAAAAACAATTCATCTAGGGGTTCATGAAGCCAAGTACGACTATCTTTGATAGTTCGTGTATACTGATCTTGTTTGATTATTGAGTCTCACTACATCAACAAGATAGTTAGTGTTGATGGTGGATTTTCGACAAAGTCTATAATTGTAAAATCATGATATTACATGTTTCTTCTTCAGGAATGTATGTGAAAATTCATATTTTATGATCTGTGAACCATCACGATAATCTCTGACTGAGTGAGCGTTCCTCTCAGACCTATGATGAATACGTTTCTCGAAAAGCCTCTCACTGAGCTTTCGAAACTTCGCACGTTTCATCATCATCTCTGAATCAAAATGATTGGGCGTCTCTTAGATATATTGAATGCAAGTATAGATCCTAACGCCTTCAGGATGTCGCACTATTTGTTGTTCCCTGACTATGTGGAGAGAACGTGTATAAAATCTCCTAACGATTGGGCGGCGCCTATACATATTTCATGCTAGTATAAAGCATAACGCCTTCAGGATGTCACCTGTTGTTCCCCGACTATACACCCCCAATATTCATAACGAGTATGATGCTTCCATTATCCCATACCTTGATTCTCGAATAAACCCGCTCTTAGACATATTGCATACTAGTATAGAGCCACAAATTAATTAAATCCAATCTACAATCTTCATGGATACCAATTGAATTTGGTCGTCAGTATTTCTGGATATCAATTAACTAAATTCAGTCGTCAGCCTTCCTGAATATTAATCAATTAATTAAATTCAGTCGTTAATATTCCTAATATTAATTAAATCCAGTCGAGCAATTCCTAGAAAAATATGATAAATAAAACCTAATATTTATTTACTCAATATTAATGGCTTTTCTCAGCTGAATTCCATGGAATAGTAATGGATATTCATCCTTCGGGGCACCGAGTAAGCCCCGAAAAAATAGTGCGAGTGTACTTAACAATAATGCACGAATCTTCATAATTTTGACCTAATTAGCTTTTTACAGTTCATATTGGGTTCAAACTCTTTCCAATCGACTTGGAACTTGTTCAATCGAACACCAACTGGTCTCACAACAATCAAGTTCCGGTTTCATGCCCCTTGTATGGTCACTCATCTCTCCATAATTAGGTTTTATTGCCTAATGCTCGGACGAGCATTATTTTAATAAATGATTAAACCAACATTTATTCATCCTTTCACCAACTGTTCAACAAAGGACTTTGGTACGAGACCACTCGAGCACCTGGGAGCTACATGGTCAGCCATCATCCCATGCATCCGGTACCTCTCTCACTCAGTGACTGATTTTCAGTAAATCATCAATTGATCAACAATCGATCAAAATTAGGGTTTTGAACTTGTCGCTCTGCAAATCATAATTTTAAGCAAGTTCAAGCACTAATAATTTTATGTTGATCCAGCAATCAACATCCTAATTAATTATATAATATTCCGCACACTGGACTATATTTTAATTAATATTTTATTTGGTTCAGTTACCAATAATTTATCGAATGAGCAATATTTTCTCATACGAGCAATAATTGTTCAAGCTATCAATATTTTCCTAAACTATCAATATTTGCTAAGATTATCAATAATTGCTCAGACTGGAAATATTGATCCAACTATCAATATTTAGTCGCTCGAGCAAACAATATTTTTCATATTATCCAGCTATCAATATTCGAGCAGTAATAATCCTCATGTTGATTCAACTATAAACATTCGAGAATCCTATTGATCCAACAATCAATATTATTCATCCTTCTACCTACATTATGCTCGGCAGAGCAACATGGTTCGGATGAACGACCATCTAATTTTATGATTCCACTGTCATTCGATTATTATGATATATTAAATCAGAGATGAGCATTCTGTACAATTCAACAATATTCCTGATTTCCTGTTGAATACTCGACATATCAGAATAATTCCTCGATCGAGTAATTTTATCGGACAATTCAAATTATCAAAATATCATTATTATCTCAATTGGTAAAACGATATATCATAATTTATCGAGACTCAACGTCTCACCGTCACTGTGTTCCAGCAGCCACCTTATGCTCAATCCATGAGTCTCAGAGCATATCACATCCGTTCATTATGCTCGACTCATCAAGATTAAGACTCATTGTCTATTAAAGTCAACAACTGACTAATTAAATACATGTCTTCCTTGCAGATTCCACATTCATGAGCTATCAATCACGTCACATTGGGGATATTCATTAGGGTTTTGGTTTGGATACATATGGAATGTGTGTCCATCCACGATGAGAAATGTGAGTAAGTCGTGAAAGAAATTGAGGGAGTTAACAAAGTAGTGGGTGGACAATCAACCAACCCTCTCACTTACGAGGAACTGGTTCAACCATGATTTCCCACTTTCCCGCTCTTTCGGTCGAGAAACTGTCACACTTATAGGAGATCAATGTGTCTACATTCTTGCAATATAAATAAGTTTTTGAATCCACGATCGAACAACAATCACGTTTGTCTAAAGAAGATAATTCTCGTTTAACAGAGAATCCTCATCTGAAGAAAAAAGTCTAAAATAGAACATAATTCAATCAATGACCCAAAATTATTCGAACCCATCTGTTCATTTTAGGGAACTACCATACATTCACAATCCTTGATAACCATTGATCGCATATATTTCTCAGCTTCCCTCCTACAGATTGAACCATTTCTCTCTTTGTGACCGAACTGACTCTGGAACGACCGTTGTCTTTGTGACCTTCATATGTTCACAGTCACCAACCTCCGTATCCCGCTGCTACACAGAAAATCCCTCTTCCAAAAGACTACAATTCTCCAATTTTTACGCTTTACAATGGAAAAGGGAATGCTCGAGAACATGTTTCTCGATTCCTGGAAGCATTAGGCGAGCATGAACACAATCATGTTTTCCATCTTAAGGAATTCTCAGTCTATGACAGGCATAGCATATACTTGGTACAACGACATCTCACTAGGAAGCATCACCAGTTGGGGAGAAACGGTTAATGCTTTCTACTAGAAGTATTTTTTCGTATCTGAACAAGTTACTCTCTCTGATCTTGGAAAGATATTCAATAAGAACAACAAACATCCTAATGACTATGTGAAAAGATTCAGAGTCCAAGATTTGGATTGCCATGATCAAAATATCATTGAACAACAGCTGGTGGACTTGTGCATCAACGGAAGGATCCCGGTCTACAGAGATTTAGTAGATAATCTGTGATTCCATACTTTGTCAGATCTTCATGAAGCATCCAAACAGTCAACAACCACTGCTCCATCCCTACTATAAATAACAAAAGCTACAAAAATCTAGAAACCGTGAGAAACTCGAGGAAGTGCCAGGTGTTTTGGGGTAAAAACTAATTCTGCTGGAAATGGTAAATTTGGGTGTGTCACCGAGAAACGAATCTAAACCCTAAACAAATGCATTGCACATGAACACTTTAGATTCGAGAGATCAATCTTTAAAATCCTGGCCTAAACCAAGAAATGGGCGTTCCAGTCTTGATTTGTTCACAAAATGAAGGAGAAGGGTTGATCTTAGGGAGGGAAGCGAACAAAGTGTTGAGATCAGAATGGTTAACTCTGAAAGTGTGGCTATTTTATGACTTGTATCAGAATATGGAACTGGTTTGCAGAATGAAAGCTATCAGTTCTTTAATGTTTTTCTGGATAATCGTGTTCTTGACCAGAATTTGTCGTTGGTTGAAATAGGTTGAAAACCTATTTATATAAGTCATACTTGAATGCACCCTGATCTCATAGGAAGTGGGAGTAGTTGAGTGATGGATAAGTGGGATCGTGTAAAAATGTTGAAAACCACGTCTTTCAGTGTGGGAAAACAACGGGTCAGTATGCCCACTACTTCTCTACTACCACTAATTGTCCGCTTTTCATGAAACTTTCTCGTAATGGGCGTGTTCACGCCACACGCTATAAACCGCCAGACCAATACCCTAATGAACATCCCCCAGTTTGTGACATGTTTGTTGTCTCGAGTATTTTTATGAAAAATATGTAACAGGTTACTGAATGGGTCTTGTTTGCAAGACCTAGTTATTTTGACCAATTATGCGTGAGCTGGTGGCGGGTGGCCATATGTTAGAATCCAAGTAATGAGACTTACCTCAAGAAATAACATGTAATACTTTTAGGTCAAATAATTAAATTGTTTGTAAAAATCAATATTCATAAAACATTGTTTGTAATCGATGCATATAAAGCGTCGTTGTATAAATCTCGTCTAAGTTAGTCGTGGAGCTCAATGTCTTAAAAGGAGCATGACCGGCCATTTTTGGGGAATTGGTGGTGGCTATGTATAGATGGCGGATTTTCAATAAAGGTCAAAATCGTAAAATCATGATACTGAATGTTTTTGACATGGCTTTCAGGCATGTGACAATTCATATTTTACGAGCCATGATGCATATGTTTCTCGAAAGGCCTCCATTAGCTGAGCGTTCGATGCCTCGCATTTCATCATGACCTTTATGTAGATTAACTTAATTGGGTGGTTCTCCGTAATATTGAGAGCAACAACGCCTTCAGGACGTCGGTGAATCATTGTTCCCTGAATACATAGGGAGACCCACCTCTACATAGAAGAACGATTGGGCGGTTCTCCGTAAGATTGAGAGCAACAACGACTTCAGGACGTCGGTGACACTCACTGTTCCCTGATTATGTAGAGAGACCGTGTATATATCCAGGCGGTTCTCCGTAATATTGAGAGAAATAACGCCTACAGGACTTCGGCAACACTCGTTGTTTCTTGACTACACACATTTCATAATGGGTATGACGCTTTAACTGGCTAATATCCCTTTTGTGATAGATTAATTCTTCCGTGACATTCACCACTGAATTCCTAGAAGATAATCCGTTTTATCTCATTACTCCGATTTCATGATCGAATCCACGGCTGATCTCATGGAATGGTAATAGATAATCTCATTACTCCGATTTCATGATCGAATCCACGGCTGATGTCATGGGATAGTAGTAACTACTTTCATTACTCCGTTTCTTTGGTCGAATCCACGATCCCATGGAATGGTAATACTCGTTTTATTACTCCGATTTCATGATCGAATCCACAGCTGATCTCATGGGATGGCAATAACTACTTTCATTACTCTGATTATATGGTCGAATCCTCGATCCCATGGAATGATAATATTCATTTTATTATTCCGAATTCATGGCCGAATCCACGGATGATCCTATGGATTGATAATAAAAATTACTCACTTTTATTACTCAGTTTCATGAATCATTCTCCACTGAATTTCATAAATTAGTAATAAATACCCAATAATCGGGCATCTGGACTATCACTGAGTAAGCCCCATTAAATAGTGCAAGTGTACTCAGCAATGATGCACGAACGAGCACCAAAAAATATGGACAAACGAGGAATCTTACACAAAATAGGAGAGATAAAATAATAACATTAAAATAATGAAGAGGCTCCCATAGGCGGGCCCACCGGCCGACCAGCAATGCCTTAGCCGTGGCCATTCCTTATTTTTTATTATTTTCATGAACTCGTGAAAACTCCTTGAATCTAGCAATTTTCCTTGTTTGAGCAAAACTCATGGTTTCTCCATATTTTCATGGTTTTATGAGAAATCATAATATAAAATACGGAAAGGAGTCGCGGGAGCGGGAAACCTAGCCGGCGGGCCATGCCGTGGCCGATCCCACACCTTGCAATCCCTTGTCTTTTCATAATTATTATTTCCTTAATCTCATGAAACTCCTCTGTTTCAACAAAACTAATGGTTTCTCCATAGTTTCACGAGAAATAATAATATAAAATAGGAAAAGGAGTCGCGGGACCTGGCAACCTCGTCGGCCGGCCATGCCTTGGCCGTGGCCGGTCCCACACCTTGCAATCCCTTTTCTTTTCTAATTATTATTTCCCTAATCTCATGAAACTTCCTTGTTTCATAAAGAATCATGGTTTCTTCATATTTTCTCAAATATTGCTCAAACCATGAAAATACTAAAAGGTCAAATGGTAACATGACCAACTAGCTCATTCACAAAAAATATTAAAATATTATTATTGTAATATTCCCAAAATATTGATGAGCATACTTGCTCAGTCGAGAAAAAAAATCAAGAATTTCAGTCAAGATCAAACTCTTTTGAAAATCCACGATATTACTCAAACGCACACCAGAAAATACCAAAACTATCAGGATTTTGAGACACGGACATTATAGCGACACGGACATGCCCCTTTGACCGACCAAGGACATCCTTAAGGCTTGCAAAGATCTGGTCCCACACATGTTCCCAATTTTGACATATTTTGGTCAATTACTCATATTGGGTCCCAAACTCTTTTCAATCGACTTGGAATATGCTCTAACAATCATGATTGGTCCCGTGACCATCAGGGGTCGGTCCCATGACCTCCTGGTTGGTCCTTCATTTTTCCATAATTAGGTTTTACACCTAATGCACAATCGAGCACTATTTCAGTAGATGATGAAACCGACATTTAATCTTCATTCTTTCACCAACTGGACAACTAAGGAGCCTGGTGCATGCTCACTCGAGCACTTGGGCACCACATGGACGCCCATCATCCCATGTGGTCGGTCCGTCTATCACTCAGTGATCTATTTTCAGCACTTCATCAATTGACGAACAATTGATCAAAAATTAGGGTTTCGAATAAACGCTCCACAAATCATCATTCTGAGCAAGTTCAAACACTAATAAATTTATGATTGGTCAATAAATCAACATCTGAATTAATTACATAAAATTTGGTAATCTATCAATTTTTTAATTAATATTTTATTGGGTCACATTACCAATAAATAATTCGTCGAATTGAGCAATACTTGCTCAGTTGCTCGAATATTGATCAAACTATCAATATCAATATTCAGTAATTTATCAGTAATTTTTCGAATCGAGCAATACTTGCTCAGTTGCTCGAATATTGATCCAACTATCAATATTCAGTAATTTATTAGTAATTCATCGAATTGAGCAATACTTGCTCAGTTGATCGAATATTGATCCAACTATCAATATTCAGTAATTTATCAGTAATTCGTCGAATTGAGAAATATTTGCTCAGTTGCACGAATATTGATACGAATATCAATATTCAATTCAGTAATTTATCATTCTTTGAATTGAGCAATACTTGCTCAGTTGCTCGAATTTACAATATTCGCTCAGACGAGCAATATTTTCCAAATTTATCATGTTGATCCAATTATCAACATCTATTCAAGAACTCCACATGTTCAATCCATGAATCGCTGAGCATTTGTCAAATCATGCTCGATTCAACAAAACTCAGGCTTATTGTCTAATCAGTCAACAACTGACCAACTAATCCACATCTGCCTTGCAGACTCCATGATCGTGAGATATCAATCACGTCACAAATGGGGGATATTCACTAGGGTTTTGGTCTGGCGGCCTATGGAGCGCGGATTCATCCACGATGAGAAATATGAGTAAGTCGTGCAACGGTTGAAGGAGTTACCAAAGTAGTGGGTGGATCGTTAACCAAGTCTTCGTATTACATGGAACTGGTTTCACCACGATCTCCACTCCACTCTTTCACTCAAGAAACCGCCACACTTACAGGGATCAGGGTGTTCATCATTCTTGCAATATAAATAAGTCCAAAATCGAGGACAACAGACATCATTATCAACATTCGTTCACTCAACCTGGATTAAAAACTTATTCACAAAACTCACTTCAGCAGTTCATCAATTTTTAGAAACCTTCAACACATCCACAATCCTTGATCATCATTGATCTCACACAATTCTTAGCTTCCCTCCTACAGATCAACGCATCTCCCTCTTTGTGACCGAATTTACTTTGAAACGTCTATTAGACTTGGTTTAGGCCGGAGTCTTACAGATTGATCTCTCGAATCTAAGCACTCCATTTGCATTGCATCTGTGTGAGGTTGAACAGTTCTCTCGGTTAAGGAGTCTCGACAACACGCTTGTCTCTTCAATTCTCTAAAAAACCAGCGAATCATTTTTTCCCATCCACAGATTGGAGACCACAGTGGGAGATCATTCTCTCGGTTTCAATCTCAATTTTCACAAAGATGGTTGATCTTAGGATCAGTTACAAATCCTAACACAAACCGCGTTAGTACTGATGGTGGTACTCCAGAAAATTCTCCTGCTTCCAACATCGACATGGGTGACACCACTCCTCCTCAAACCAACATCGGAGATAATCATATGTTTAGTCGGTCTCCTGAAGAAGTCATAATGACTTCACCCACAATCGCTGATCTCATGAATGTGCAAGAGACCCTTGCCAAAAATCAGATGGACATGGCTGCAACACAGAAGGACTTTTGCATTTATCTCAAGACTCTGACAGGCAAACTTTCGTCTGAGAAAGTCCCAGCCCCAAAACCAACCAGACAAAGGAAAAGCCAAGGAAACATCCCCAACCGTTGATCCTGAAGTCCCTCCAATTCACATTTAGACGATGATGACGCCCGCAAAGCTGCAGATAACCCACCAACGAAGGAACCTGAAAGTTTCATCACTCGTGAGGACCTATAGCGCTTTATGTAAATTCGAGGAAAGGAAAGTACACCATCTGTTTATATTTATCAACCTCCATATCCTACTGCTACGCAAAGAATTCCTCTCCTGACAAGCTATGATTTTCCAATGTTCACACTGTATAATGGAACGATGAACGCTCGAGAACATGTCTCTCGATTCCTGGAAGCATTAGGCGAACATGAACACAACCATGTCGTCCGTCTGAAGAAATTCTCGAAATCGCGACAGGACGAGCATACACATGGTACAACAACATTGCACATGGGAGCATCACTGGCTGGGAAGAAATGGTTAATTCTTATTACCGGAAATACTTCTTCGTCTCAGAGCAGATTACTCTCTCTAACTTAGGAATAATGTCTCAGAAGAGCAATGAATATCCGAACGATTATGTGAAGAGATTTAAAATCCAAGCTTTGGATTGTCATGACCCGAATGTCATTGAAGAATAATTGGTGGAATTGTGCATCAAGGGAATGATCCCGGTCTACAGATTCTTGCTAGAAAATATTTATTTCAGACTTTCTCAGAGCTTCATGAATAAGCTGGACGATCAACGACTATTGCACCTTCTTTACTGGAAAGAGCAAAGTCAGTAAGTTCGAGGAACCTCGAAGAAGCCGAATCCTAGTCAACAAGAAGTACAATATCCAACCTTCCATGAATGTTGCTGAAGGGATTTAGAGAAAAGCCGAAGTGCATCCACATAAGAACACTTCTCCAACATCCCAAGCTCCTCCGAAAGTGCAAAGAAAGGATAACCAATCTTGCACAATCCTCGACCCGGCGTCAACGAACGGGGAAATGATCAAACGGGGACTCAAACTTCCATATTCCCACTGAAGAAGTGATCGAGATACTAGAATGCTGGGCTCAAGATGATGCAATCTACTGTTTATCAGAGAGAGACAACTGAATAAAAATAGAGAATCCCAGGTACTATCATCTTCATAGATTCATCAACCATCCAAAAAGTAACTGCAATATTTTGAAGCACATATTCAAAGAGAAGGTTTATCCACAATAGCTTCAATGGGTAACTAAAGGAGTAAACAAAAACCCTCTCCAAATAAGAACCTTTACATCCTCTGAACAACCAGTCAAAGAAGCAGTCCAATCGTTGATCGAGCATATATGTGAAATTGCTCTACCTGTCTAAGGAACAAAGGAAAGACATGTTCATAACACCGAATTACATTGTGTCAGAGTCTGTCTATCCCAGAAATACTCCTTTAACCTTCATCCACATACAAGAAGATGCACGACTGGGGACTGCTTACCACAGTTCATCTCAGAGGAAACAAATTCGGAAGAATGTTAATCGATGCTGACACCGCCATCAACCTCGCTCCACTGAAAACCTCAAAGCCGCATGCATCACTCGACAAGAAGCTACTCGTGATCCCATCTCAATCAGAGACCTTAAATCTCGAAAATACTTATGGATACATCACTCTCAAAGTTAACATAAGTTCTACAAATCAAGTTTCACATAATCAAGAAGATCCAAGATATGACATGTTCTTTAGACAAGCGTGGATCCACGCTTAAAAGATGGTTACTGACAAAGCGCCTTTGGTTGCACATCTCTCCAACAAAGAAAATTATGATCCAGAGGGTTTGGTGGACATTCCATCATCAGAGCACTTAAGGGAGTTTCGAACTTTGACGAGGTTGAAGCAAGAACCTACAAAAGATGCATAGACATTCATCAAGAGGTTCCACACTCAGGTAAGTCTCATTACTTTCATTTCTGTGTCATTTATTTCCTCACATGATACCCTAGCATGGGACTCAATTTCTAGAAACTATGCAAGATGTTACGAATGGTAGCTTCACCGTGTTAGTACTTTACCGAGTGGTTGAATCTGACACTTCTCTGAGTCGAGCATTCAGACATTCATTACTGAGATGATGTCTGGCAGAGAACTCTTGGGCGTTTCTCCAGCCTTGCAGGAGTTTCATGTGTCCCACATATTCATAAATCTCTGATGAGTGCACAAATGTTGAATCGCACATCCGCAACGAAAGGAGTACTGTATCAACACAAGATACTGGTCCGAGACGATCAAACCTAAGACACTTGATGCTTAAGGAATATACGCTTCAACGCTCAAGCATCTAAGAAGCCTTCAAATTGTACTCCCAATCAAAGATTACACCTTTGACGCATCTGGTTTCAGCATAAATATCTCGACGATGACACACTGATTCAACAAAAACACGATCAAAGTGTAATTGAACTACAATAAATAAGTCTTCATTATCCCATGGTAAGACTTCTTGAGCAGATGCAACATCATTCATCCATTGATGGCACGAACTCCTTCAACATGCACTGGGACTTGATCTTATTAGATAAAATTCAAGGAATAAAAAGTCATTGCAACCTGATCTGATTCCATGAAACTTCATCAACGGATACTCTCTGCAGCACAATCCCCTGCATGACTGAGGAATTTCCTATATTCACCAATCACATCCAGAATACACACTGCCGCTGTTATATTCCACAACAACATCGATTCCTTGACGAAGCCACTTTACAGTAAAGTCATATTCTGAAGAATTTGGGTTGAAATCCTAGTACACCTTCATCTTAGGAATGCTCAACTCACCAATTAGTTCGTGCATGTAAAGGCTCACTGAATGAATGAGCAAAGACTATCCTTTTCGGTCTCAGCATCAACAAGAATTTCTGGATAAAATTCAATTGTGATCTCAAGCTTCGGTCTCAGGCGCAACATCCGGCTTCATCGACTATCCATTTTCTGAAGCGTTACTCTATGGATCGTACTTCTTCAATACCTAATGATTCATATCAAGATTTCTATACATCAAAACATGTTAACATGGACGTCTTTCCAAATATTTCATGACATACGGGCACAAACCAAAGTCTTCTACAAGATGTTCTCATCGCCTGTACAAATAAGATACGACATGCTTCAGGCCATGGGTTTACAAAAACGTACTAATATGTGAGGAATGGGATAATATATCCTCAAAAAAATATGTTATTCCATGTCTCTGTTAAGACATACCAAAAGGTCACATCAATCGGACATGCGGGCAGAAAGATATAGCTTCCACGCTCACGTTTACAGGATCTGAAAATTTGCACGGGATTACAAGTTATGAATGTGCATGCATAATTGGTTTCCCTACACATCTCCAAACTGAAGGATTATTTTTTCATATGATTCCTCAGTGTCTTAGTTTCGAAAATGGGGGTCAATCATCGAATTCTGACGTCGTATGAGGTTTCTACAGCTTACAGAGCATACAACATGCAAACAACAATTCATAGACGGGATTCATAACCTCCGCAGTTGATCGACGTCCACCAGGTCTTTCCACTAAGTATTTCATCAAGGTACTTCCAACTTCGACCACCTAGGTCTCTACATCAAGTTTTTCTACCTAGGTCCTCTATCCAGGTCTTGCCAGAAGAAGGGGAAACGAAAAGAAAATTTAACAAAAATACTGAGGACTGACGGTCCACTGATCAGGACGATCAGTTTCATAGTTCGAGATCCGTGACTGGTATCGGGGTCATCTGTGCTAATCATTCATCGTAAAATTAATTATACAACCATGGTCATCACCTCATCCTCTCTTGAGAAGCAATCTCAGCTATGGTCCCGTAAGCAGAATTTCAGAAGTGATGTTTCAACGACTGACAGAAACAAGAGATGGTACTGCAAGCACTCATGTATAAATCTATGAGTTCAAATTTTAAACAAATCAATGACATTGAAATACTTCATCAAGCGTCCAATACAACAATCAAATGGTCCAGAGATCAAATAAGACGTTTTACAACAAGCCCGGCTGAAGCCGTTTTACACTTCCCTTTACAAAGCGACGAGCTGGGAGAAATTGGTGAGTAATATAGGTATTATTAATATACCGTCCTCTTTGTATGGATGTTCTCTACAACATATCCAAAATTCACAGGAATTGTATAAACGAGCAAAGAGATATGGTCGAAACATTGACCATCATGTCAGCTGAAATTTTTCGGAAAACCTCCTGGATGTTTACTGTTTCATCAATTTAGGACCCAAAACTTGCTCAAAATCTGAAGAGATTCTCTGAAAAAGCTATTAAATTTCCCGACGATGGAAAAACATGGGTAGACCACGAAAATACGACATCGGAGGAAGATTCTACAACGTTTTTTGCTAAAAGACGGTATTCTGAATTTTCTGGTGACGTATTTCAGCAAAATTTCTCATTCATTCATATGGTTTCTCATTCATTAATTCAAAAGCCATCAATTTTATATTTCTATGAAGAAAGTACAATATGAATATTTACTTGAGTGGTCTCTAATCCCTTCGAAGGATCAATGTTTCCAGAATCAACGTTAGGAGCATTATTTCTTTCATTCGGTTCCGGGTTTCGAGCATTTTCCGTCTCACAATTTTTGAAGGATGAATGAGCATAACCAACATTTTTCCTATCCATGACATTTTTTTCCTGGATCCATCAACAACAAAACTTTTTCCTCCTCGTTGACGCTTGATTCATGGATTGCTTGCCCGAGTTGGAGGCCGTCAATACTTGATGGAGCAAAATTCTGAAACAAGGTAACCGATATTTGTTTTGTGATCCCAATTATACGGATAAGAAGTCATGATATAAGGAGCGCTAATGAATCACCAAAGAAACTACTGAAGACTTTACAGTATTTGGTATCATTTTATAAACCTTACTTCTGGTTTCTCCGTCCTGGGACTTTCTCCTACTTCCATAAAGTCCACATCGATCCGTGGTTTCACGACACGCTCATCCTGTGGTAAAATTTAATGTAACAATAAAGGTGCTCATCTTAACTACAAGTGTCTACAAAAAACGGTAACAATCCAACTCTTACTTGTTTACAATTTCACTAACAGTAGTGATTATAATTGGCGCCTCAAAACTTGCTCGTTTCTTCAAACCTGCAAAAATTTCATTATTCAAAAATCAAAATTTGATTTTTATAAAACCGTGAACAACTCACGTAATTCTCTATTATGAGAACATTCACTAATTTTACAAAACCGTGAACAATTTACATAATTTTTATCGTATCAACATCCATTGATTTTCTATCGTGTGAGCATCCATTATTAAATCATGGAAACTTATGTAAATATTATTTCATCACAAATATCACCATTTAATGCTTACTGCGGAACACGACTGTCCCTCACTAAGCAGGGGACTTAATTTAGATGGTGGATTTTTAACAAAGGTCAAATTGTAAAATCATGATACTGCATGTTTCTGACACGGCTTTCAGGCATGTGAAGACTCATATATTACGAGTCATGATGAATATGTTTCTCAAAAGGCCTCCATTAGCTGAGCATTCGATGCCTCGCATTTCATCATGACCTCTATGTAGAATAACGTAATTGGGCGGTTCTCCGTAAGATTGAGAGCACCAACACCTTCAGGACGTCGGTGACACTCACTGTTCCCTGACTATATAGAGAGACCGTGTATAGATCCATATAGTTCTCCATAATATTGAGAGAAATAACGCCTACATGACTTCGGCAACACTCGTTGTTTCTTGACTACGCACCTTTCAATATGGGTATGACACTTTGACTGGCTAATATCCCTTCTGTGATAGATTAATTCTTCCGTGACTTTCACCACTGAATTCCTAGAAGATAATCTATTTTATCTCATTACTCTGATTTCATGATCGAATCCACGACTGATCTCATGGAATGGTAATAGATAATATCATTACTCCGATTTCATGATCGAATCCACGGCTGATCTCATGGGATGGTAGTAACTAAGTTCATTACTCCGATTCTATGGTCGAATCCACGATCCCATGGAATGATAATACTCGTTTTATTACTCCGATTTCATGATCGAATCCACGGCTGATCTTATGGGATGGTAATAACTACTTTCATTACTCTGATTCTATGGTCAAATCCTCGATACCATGGAACGGTAATACTCATTTTATTATTCCGATTCATGGTCGAATCCACGGCTGATCCTATGGATTGATAATAAAAACTACTCACTTTTGTTACTCAGTTTGATGAATCATTCTCCACTGAATTTCATAAATTAGTAATAAATACCCAATAATCGGGCATCTGGACTATCACTGAGTAAGGCCTGTTAAATAGTGCAAGTGTACTCAGCAATGATGCACGAACGAGCGCCAAAAAATATGGACAAACGAGGAATCTTACACAAAATAGGAGAGAGAAAATAATAACATTAAAATAATGAAGAGGCGCCCACCGACCGACCAGCAATGCCCTAGCCGTGGCCGGTCCCATGCCTCTTCCATTATTTTTTATTATTTTCATGAACTCGTGAAAACTCCTTGAATCTAGCAATTTTCCTTGTTTGAGCAAAACTCACGGTTTCTCCATATTTTCATGGTTTCATGAGAAATAATAATATAAAATATGGAAAAGAGTCGTGGGACCGCGCAACCTAGCCGGCCGGCCATGCCTTGGCCATGGCCGGTCCCACACCTTGAAATCCCTTATCTTTTCATAATTATTATTTCCTTAATCTCATGAAACTCCTCTGTTTCAACAAAATTCATGGTTTCTCCATAGTTTCACGGTTTCACAAGAAATAATAATATAAAATAGGGAAAGGAGTCGCGCAATCGGGCAACCTAGACAACCGGCCATGCCTTGGCAGTGGTCGGTCCCACACCTTGCAATTCCTTGTCTTTTCTAATTATTATTTCCTTAATCTCATGAAACTTCCTTGTTTCATCAAATATCATGATTTCTTCATATTTTCTCAAATATTGCTCAAACCATGAAAAAACTACAAGGTCAAATGGTCACATGACCGACTAGGTATTTATGAGCATACTTGCTCAATCGAGCAAAAAATCAAGAATTTCAGTCAAGATCAAACTCTTCTGAAAATCCACAATATTGGTCAAACGCGCACCAAAAAATATTGAAACTCTCAGGATTAATATACGGACATTATGACAACAGGGACATGCTGCCTTGACCGACCAAGGACAGTCCTAAGGCTTGCAAATATCCGGCCCCACACATGTTCACAATTTTGACTTAATTTGCTCAATTACTCATATTGGGTCCCAAACTCTTTCCAACCGACTTGGAATATGCTCAAACGACCATCATCGGTCCCTTGACCATCAGGGGTTGGTCCCATGACCTCCTGGTCGGTCCTTCATTTTTCCATAATTAGGTTTTATCACCTAATGCTCAATCGAGAACTATTTCAGTAAATGATGAAACCGACATTTAATCATCATTCTTTCACCAACTGGCCAACTAAGGACCCTGGTGCATGCTCACTCGAGCACTTGAGCGCCACATGGACGCCCATCATCCCATATGGTCGATGATAGATGTATTTACTTGTCTATTTTCATCTCTATTGTGTATATTGTTAGTACCCATTTTTGTACTTATTTTGGTGTTTTATCTCTTTGTAGGTGTTTTTGGAAAATAAGCTTTTGCGGAGAAATTGGCTCGAAAAGCGATATTTGAGCTCGTGGAAGAAAATAAATAAAGACACCATTTATTTGGATAAGGGGCGCCTCAAATGATAAGGGGTACACAATTTCTATTCGCACCCCTTCAGAGGATAGGGGCACTCCACCTTCTACCTTTCATACGGATAGAAAATGGTGGGAAATGCTTTTGGTTTCTGCGTGAACTTCCGAAGATGGAATTGACCGAGATTTTTGTATATTTCTTCATGGGAATGATATGGTACTACCTTGGTTCATCAAAACAGGGTTGGTAAGTCTTGAAGATACGAAGAAAAAGGGAAAGAAACCGAGTTTAGGTAAAACAAGGAAGTTCAAGCTTTTCAATTATTTGCTGCTACATTTATGGAAGTTATGTGAAGATAAAGGGAGAATATTTTCCCTTTTGGATTGATTTTTATATTTGTAAGATTTTGTATTAGTCTGGGAGAGTTTGAACAAGGAAAAAGACGTGTACAAACATAAGGAAGGGAAGAAAATCCCGTAACCTACAGGAGAAGAAAAAAAGAGGATAAACCAAAATATTGTCGAGATTTAATAGACCTGTGGTGTATAAATATGAGATGTACGAGTCATAGAAGAGAAATCGAGAGTTTTGGGGTCGAACAGAGGCCGGAGAATTGAAGAATCAGAAGTTACATGAAGTCGTACCTGCTGGTGCTGAAGAACACAAAGAACATTAGACACAACGAAACAGTCGCAGACGAGTATCGTTGTACAACAGCAGGAGCTGAGTATCGTTTATAAACATCAGTTAAGCATTATTCCTCTTTGTAACAGATTTCTGCAACATTTTTATGTTGTTGGAAATCAGCTGCTTTATCCTTTTCACTCTTTTAACCAACTTTTGAGCATCAATTATGTATTTTGAGAACATGGTTAATATGATAAGAAAAACCCCAACACTGGGATGACGGAGGTAGCCCTATTTCACGCATGTGGTAATTTTAATAATTCTTTTATGACTTTTGCACTCATTAAAATTGAATTACGATTTTGATTAATTAGTTGCTATTTGATTTGATGGGTCATGCTTGCTTAAATGTTTTGATGTCCCATGCTTAGGATTCACAACTAATATTTTGAGAATCTACCTTAGGAAAAATAAGAGTCCATGTTTTTATTTATTGAGTTATAATTGTTAAAAGAATTAATATTTGAACCTCATGTTATGAGTTCGGTGAAATCCTAAGTCTCAGTAATCTCTCGATACTGTGAAAAAACTTGTGAATATATTTTCTTTATTTTTAGTGTTTTCTATTTTTGAGTCTGAAATCGAGTCTACACAAGTCTGAGTGAATGACAACCTTACTTACCACTTTAAAATCACATCAATTTTTGGCGCCGCCGACGCAGACTTGTATTTAGATTTGTTTTAGTTTTTTTTATTATTTTTGTTTTATTTTACGCGTTTTGGTATTTCTCGTTGCTTTCAAATTTGGAGCTGAGCTAAAGGAAAAAAAAAAAGAAAAAGTGCTGAAAAGAAAAGCGAAGCCAAAGAAAAAAAAGAGGAATCCAAAAGGAGTGAAGAAGAAGTTTCGTATATAACTATTTTATTTTTATAAATTGTAAATAGGGTCTTATTTTTCGTAATTTTTTGTAATTTTTGGACTTTTCTTTGGATTTTATTTTTGGGACATTGGATATTATTTTTAAAACCATGAGGAAGGTTAAAAAATTAAATAAAACTGTTTGCAAGGAAGGACGACGATTACGATATCGTCTCGGCCCCTCAGGTTCACACATTGACATTGGAGTCGGTGGCCTGAGTCGACTTCAACGGTTCATCGCCCGTCTGGTACGGGAGATAAGACTCTATCCACACATGAATTCCCTGTCAGTGGGTTTATTTAACACAACAAACACCCGTGCAAATAGAATGTCGAACTGGTATTACAATAGCCAATATGACTTATATCCGACCGATTTTCCAAATGGACATTATTCACATTACGACCATAGTGTGAATAGTAGTTGGGAACGCCAAACTTTTCAAGGTTATGGTTCATATCATGGTTAGCCCAATTACTATCCACGCACACACTGGTCATACGAGCAAGAAAATAAGGAATATTATAGTACTAGTTCCTTGTCTTTGGACATTATAATGAAAATGTTGAAAACTACTCCTTATTATGATCCTTCTGAACCTGTTATTCCTCTAGAAGAGTCTCTTAAGCAGTTAATAGAGAATACAAATAGGTTTGTGTTAGAAATGAATAAACAAACTCCACTCATGAGTGAGCCTTCGTTACAAGATACTATAAGGAATTCATGTGAATCGACTCAAAAGCTTTTGTTTGAGGCCCAAAAAGGAACTGCTCGAAATAATCTTAATTTCCACTATAATGTTTCCAATAGTACCCTTGAGGATAGTTATCTCCATAATCAGGATGACGAGGTTAGAATTGGTGACATTACTTTAGATGAGGTTCAACCATTTTCATGCTATTATAAAGACGATTATGATGAGAATAGTGCTGATGAAGAATCTGAAATATGTAGGCATAGTGATCAGGAATTTGTTACCCCAGTTGAGCTTTATAATGATCATGCTATTTATAGTTCAAATCCAAATAATTTTAATAATTATTCACCTATTCAAAAGGACGAGGATTTGACTAAAGATACCCCCGTTTTAGACGATGTAGTATTTTCTTTTTACGAAGCCGATAAAGGTTTAGAGGAACGGGTTTATCCTAAGAATACTGTTTAAAGTCATACGATTTAGAAACAATAGTCTTAGATGAACTCATAGAAATGAGTGAGGATGCACCGCAAGATTATAACTTAGAAGAATCAATTGCCCATTTTCAAGAATCTGATGACCTAGAAATTAGGGAGATTGTGACTAGTTTAACTAGAGACACTGAAAACTCTAAGTTTGGGGGTGATTATCATTCTCCATGTGCTTTATCTCTTAGAAACATCCCTAACTTGGGACTTGAGATATGTACCTCTACCATTTCACATGACAGCTGCCCGAACCTAATGATGTTTATAAGGAACTTCAGTCGTTAGAAACCCATCCTCTGGTTGATGTGGTTAGCCAAGGAATAATACCAAGAATGAATTTTTTTTCCCACCAAATAGTTTTCTTTCAATTGTGGGAACATATAGGTTTCAGATGTGTCAATTATTAAGTTTTGAGACTTAACCTAATTAATTAAGGATATTAGGGTTGACAAATTTGTTAAAGAAAGAACACCACTCTTATTGTGGTCAGTTGTGTAAGTCAAATCTGATTGACTTCAAGGATCCGCAATTATTCCGGTTATTTTTATATGTTATATTTAAGTTCTTCCATACTGAATAACCTGATAATTCAGAACTTACCTATGAGGAACACAAGCCCAAATAAATTTATTTAGACCCTTTCATAGTGCCTGAACCTGATGTAGTTGTCTTAAACAGGAAACTAGATAAGGGTATGCATTACATGTTCATTTTCTTGGCTTGTTGCAGGTTCCTTTTATTTGTGATAGCTTTATTTGGTTTTGATAACCCACAATTATTTAGGATATTTCTATATGATTCGAGGTGACTAATCCTTCCCAACGTCTGGCTGAAGACTTTAAACTTAGAATTTTTTGGGAGGTAACCCATTCTTATGCAACCAGGTAATATCTTTCCATAAATCTTTTTCTTCAAATGGTAACAGTTTCTCCTTATTCATGCTTTTAATTTTATCTTTAGAATATTGAGGAAAATGTTAGATTTAAGTTTGAGGGTATGGGGGAAACTTTTTAGTTGCAATAAATAAACTTCAGAGCCTATAAATTTATGCCTATTAAGGATGGAACTAACCAATCTAAGTGGATGGAAGCATTTTGGTTTTAGGAGTTGAGGGACCAATCTGACTATAGATGGAAACATCTAAAGAGTCTATTCATAAAAGCACATAGCTCAGGTGTTAGAAATAACATGATAGTTTCGCCATATCTCGTTGAGTCCTTTTCACTTCTGTTTTTATTTTATTTTCTTTTTAGAATATGTTTCTCTAAGTTATTAGGTGGGGATCACGATTCAAGTTGTTACCACTGCTAGGGTGAAATAGAGTGATTGAGATACAAAAAAAATATGAAAGAAAAAAAAAGAAAAAGAAATTGAGACCAGACCATTAGATCAAACGGAATAAAACTCAATAATTCCGACCACTGGTACACTTGTATATGCCAGTTGTGTTGATCTAAAGTTAGGATTATCGAACACTGGTTCCCTTGTATATGCCAGTTGTGCTGATATTAGTCAAACCAGTATTTCAGTCCATTAAGATAGGTTCATTTTGGCAGTGACCTTCAGACGGATATGAGAAACATCGTTCACTTAGTCAACATCAAAACCATCTATGTTTTTCTATATCCATCTCTTAATCTATCCATATGATTTGTTGATTCCGGATATTGATGTCCATAGTGCGACTATTTGAGTAGAGCTTTGTCACTTATATATGAATTTTAGTATGCTTGAGTGCAAACTCATGTACACCAATTGGAATTTCGCATCAGGGTACTTCATCCCGTAATCAATAAGTATGCCAACCAATGAGGTTTTTAGTTCCATTCCAAGGTTCTGCGTAGATAGCTAGGGTATGCAGTAAAGGTTTTGTGGGTATACCTCTTGTAATACCTTCTGATACTATAACTGGACACTAGGTACACCTAGGGGTTTAAAGGCTTATTGCATATGTTAAATGCAATCGACGATGCCTGCGACAGTGAGTTAGGATTTTATTTCGTAGTTTTGATTTGCTCAGGACTAGAAAATAATATGTTTGGGGGTATTTGATAGACGCATTTACGTGTCTATTTTCATCTCCATTGTGTATATTTTTAGTACCCATTTTTGTACTTATTTTGGTGTTTTATCTCTTTGTAGGTGTTTTTGGAAAAATAAGCTTTTGCGGCGAAATTGGCTCGAAAAGCGATATTTGAGCTCGTGGGAGAAAATCACTAAAGAAACTTTTTATTTGAATAAGGGGCACCTCAAATGATAAGGGGTACCAATTGCTATTCGCACCCCTTCAGAGGATATGGGCACTCCACCTGCTACCTTTCATACAGACAGAAAATGGCGGGAAATGCTTTTGGTTTCTGCGTGAACTTCTGAAGCTGGACTTGACCAAGATTGTTGTATATTTCTTCATGGGAATGATATGGTACTACCTTGTTTCATCAAAACATGGTTGGTAAGACTTGAAGATATGAAGAAAAAGGGAAAGAAACTGAGTTTAGGTAAAACAAAGAAGTTCAAGCTTTTCGGTTATTTGCTGCTATATTTATGGAAGTTACGTGGAGATAAAGGGAGAATATTTTACCTATTGTATTGATTTTTATATTTGGAAGAGTTTGTATTAATCTGGGAGAGTTTGAACAGGGCTGAAGACGTGTACAAACATAAGGAAGGGAAGAAAATCCTGTAACCTACAGGAGAAGAAAAAAAGAGGATAAACCAAAATATTGCCGAGATTTAATCAACCCGTGGTGTATAAATATGAGTTGTACGAGTCATATAAGAGAAATCGAGAGTTTTGGGGTCAAGCAGAGGTCGGAGAATTGAAGAATCAGAAGTTACAGGAAGTCGTACCTGCTGTTGTTGAAGAAGAAGCTGAAGAACACAAAGAACATTAGACACATCGAAACAGTCGTAGACGAGTTTCGTTGTACAACAGCAGGAGCTGAGTATCGCTTATAAACATCAGTTAAGCATTATTCCTCTTTGTAACAGATTTCTGCAACATTTTTATGTTGTTGGAAATCAGCTGCTTTATCCTTTTCACTCTTTTAACCAACTTTTGAGCATCAATTATGTATTTTGAGAACATGGTTAATATGATGAGCTAAACCCCAACACTGGGATGACTGAGGAAGCCCCATTTCACGCATGTGGTAATTTTAATAATTCTTTTTATGACTTTCGGACTAATTAAAATTGAATTACGATTTTGATTAATTAGTTGTTATTTGATTTGATGGGTCATGCTTGCTTAAATGTTTTGATGTCCCATGCTTAGAATTTACAACTAATATTTTGAGAATCTACCTTGGAAAAAATAAGAGTCCATGTTTTTATTTATTGAGCTATAATTGTTAAAAGAATTAATATTTGAACCTCATGTTATGAGTTCGGTGGAATCCTATGTCTCAGGAATCTCTCGATACTGTGACAAAACTTGTGAATATATTTTCTTTATTTTTAGTGTTTTCTATTTTTGAATCTGAAATCGAGTCTACTTTAAAATCAAATCAGTCAGTCCCTCTATCACTCAGTGATCTATTTTCAGCAATTCATCAATTGATGAAAAATTGATCAAAATTAGGGTTTCGAACAAACGCTCTACAAATCCTCATTCTGAGCAAGTTCAAACACTAATAAATTTATGATTGGTCTATCAATCAACATCTAGATTAATTAAAATATTTGGTAGTCTACTAATATTTTAATTAATATTTTATTGGATCACGTTACCAATAAATAATTCGTAGAATTGAGAAATACTTGCTCAGTTGATCGAATATTCATCCAACTATCAATATCAATATTCAGTAATTTATCAGTAATTCGTCGAAGCGAGCAATATTTTCTCAGTTTCTCGAATATTGATCCAGCTATATATTCAGTAATTTATTAGTAATTCGACGAATTGAGCAATACTTGCTCAGTTGCTTGAATATTGATCCAACTATCAATGTTCAGTAATTATCAATAATTCGTGGAATTGAGCAATACTTTGTCGGTTGCTCGAATATTGATTTGACTATCAATATTCAATTTAGTAACTTATCATTCGTTGAATTGCGCAATACTTGCTCAGTTGCTCGAATGTACAATATTCGCTCAGACGAGCAATATTTTCCCAATTCATCATGTTGATCCAATTATCAACATCTATTCAATAATTCAATATGTTCAATCCATGAATCGCTGAGCATTTGTCAAATCATGCTCGATTCAACAAACTCAGGCTTACTGTCTAATCAGTCCACAACTGCTAACTAATCCACGTCTGTCTTGCAGACTCCACGATCGTGAGATATCAATCACGTCACAAATGGGGGATATTCACTAGGTTTTTGGTCTGGCGGCCTATGGAACGTGGATTCATCCACGATAATAAATGTGAGTAAGTAGTGCAACGGTTGAAGGAGTTAGCAAAGTAATGGGTGGATGGTTAACCAAGTCTCCGCACGACTTGGAACTGGTTTCACCACGATCTTCCACTTTCCCACTCTTCACTCAAGAAACCGCCACACTTATAGGGATCAGGGTGTTCATCATTCTTGCAATATAAATAAGTCCAAAATTGAGGACAACATACATCATTATCTATATTCGTCTACTCAAATTTGTATTTAAAACTTATTCACATAACTCAACTTCAGCAGTTCATCAATTTGCAGAAACCTTCAACACATCCACAATACTTAATCATCATTGATCTCAAACAATTCTCAGCTTCCCTCCTATAGATAAATCCATCTCCCTCTTTGTGACCGAATTGGTTCTGGAACGGCCATTGACTTGGTTTAGTCCGGAGTCTTACAGATTGATCTCTCGAATCTAAGCACTCCCTTTGCAGTGCATCTGTGTGAGGTTGAACAGTTTGCTCGGTTGAGGAGTCTCGACAACACGCTCGTCTCTTCAATTCTCTGAAAAACAGTGAATCGTTTTTCCCCATCCACACTATGCATGCATGCCAGAGGTTGGTCGGTCGGTCCCTATAGGAGATTGGCGTAAAGTGTCACTAGCAATTGTACAATCATCTAGATACCAAGAGTGTAGATCGAGGTTACATTGTGAGGCAATCTGCAGGACAACGGGGTGTACACTAAGAGCAAATAAAAGAGGACCTAACGGATCACCCTGTTGAATCCCTTTAGCAAAAAATATGACAACATCATTGTAATATATGCAAGAAGGATTAGAGTAGCGAAATTCGACCCATTTGGCGATGCTTGGGCAGTGTGTACGAACCTCATGGATCAAAGTGGATCTATCTACCAAGTTAAAAGCATTGTAAAAATCAACCAGCATCATGGTAAGAGTGTTTCAATTACCTTTTAACTTAAGCAGTCGATTAGCAGCATGTAGGATGGCTTCACCTCCACAAGGAACCCCTACTCCAAATTGATGTGTGCCAAGGCAAGGTACGATGTTCTTGTAGACTGACACAGCAGAAATCTTAGAACAAAGACGCCTTCGGATTGTACCTACGGCTATAGGCCTTACACCGTTATCTGGTTTTAGCAGAGGAGTTAGATGTCCGCTGGAGATATACTCACCAAGAATGGGAGGGCATGCACCAGACATCCATAGGTTGACTACGCGTGTTATTGACTGAAGCAAATTATCTGCAACAACATCGATATTTCCACTCAATGTGTCGAGAAGGTGTTGAGATCTAAGCCCATATCTACCACATGACATGCCTTTGGGAAAGCTTTTCGCAACAGTTAGTACAGCCTTTGCATCCATATATAAAGAAGGGGAAGAGATGGATTCAACAGGTATGTGTAGTGGTGAGCCATCTGGGTGTTTTTTCTGAAGTTGGTATAGAGTATTTGGGTTGTGGGGAGCAATGCCATTGGAAGAAGGATCCTAATTCCAATAGTGTAGTGGCCATAACTCAGTTTCTTCCTACAGGCTTCAATGTTGGTTGTGACTTTCTTCTTCTTTATCGTGCTAGAATGTCTCTGTTTGTTGTTTTGTTGTGTAAGTTCCAGCACTTTCTCAATCAAAGCGACACAACCATTAGGCTCGCATAATTTGTTCAATGCCTGATTAACTGTAGTTGTCTGCAGTTTCCATATTCACAAGACGAGGGTACCTAAATATACCTCAATCTTGTATTTTGATCACAACCTATATAAGACCCACTGTGTATAAACCTCTTGGAGAAACAATCACTCAAGGAATATTTCAACACAGTGTCCACTTGATATAGGGTTAGTCCGAAGTTGCCTAACTTTTGAATTAAATATCAAAGGAAAGTGGAGAAAACCAATACACTTTGTGTGGTTGTCTATGGATATGAAATCGAGACAATACGACAACAAAGTGATCACTTGATAAAAGGTACAGTAATGACCGAAACCAATGGAATCAATATCAAGTGCCATGTTAACGAACAAAGTGCAATTTACTTTAATTATAATAAAATAATTATAATGTGGAAATTAAAAGTAAATGGCACAGCAAGATTTTGTTAACGAGGAAACCGCAAATGCAAAAAAAAATCCGGGACCTTGTCCAGAATTTAATAATCTCAGGATTAAGCCGCTATAGAAAATCTAAACCAACTTCGTATAATTGAGACCAAACAACTAAGCCTATAGTTCACCTAGTTACGTGTGTATCCCTGCGCCTCCAACTTGTTAATAAGTCACGCACTTGGAAAAATTCCTTTGGTTCGTATTCCAAACAGTAAAGGAACAACAAATCTATTTGGTAACAACTCTTTTCAATCAAGTGATATGAGTTCGAAAAAAGGCTCTTCCGTTTATCCCGATAAACTCCTTTGCCATGTCCTTAGATATATCCTATAAACAACTAGCAAAGTAATTGTTAAGATTTTTCAATCAATACTTTAAATCAAAAGGAATTATATTGATGCCGATCTACTCAAATAATCAATCAAATCTATCACAAAGATAAACTGATTATGTTTGGATCCTTTTCAGCCGCAACAAGTATTGTGCACATCAAAGATTATGAACCCAAATCATAAATCTTCTTCGTCTTCAAATCTTTTTAGATCTTCAATAAACACCTGCACACAATCAACTTGAATCTCTTGTGATCAATCACACACAGAATGGAGTCTGTTAACAATAGATTATCACAATACGTCTTTAGATCTACAAACAGTCTAAAGATCCCCATCGAAACTTTAGTTTGAGTGAATCTTATATTAAAAGAGAAGATTCTCAAGCATAAACAAACTAGGTGCAATCAAAGTTCAACAACCGTTAAACAATTAAATCAATCGAAAACTAATAATAAACCGCAATTATCTAGTTTCCCACCGACGGTACTAATAGAGCTTCTCAATCCCAAAGAAATCTTTAAACCGAGTGGTTGTAAGATATTTCTCCTAATTATGTTACTTTCCTCTCCAAATAGGCGGCTCCACCAATAACAACACAACTAGGTAGTTTGCTGGCTCTGAGGAGTAGTTTGCTCGAAATGCAAACTTTGATATTTATAGACCAAGGAAGTTTGGACACCAAGGAATTTCCAAAAACGAAAATATTCTCAATATATGCAATATATTTCCAAATTAGGTTTCCATAATTCCTGGAAAATCTCTTAGAAAATCCCCAACTAGTAAATGCACATTACTCATTTTTATTTTCTAAAGTTATGCAAAACTAACAACCTTAATTAAAAGATTCTTAATTTATTTCGATCCGGGATTCTCCTTTAGCTGTTAAGGAATATCTGTGAACAATAAAAGATAAGCGTTACTGCATATATTCAAAGTATGTCGACATCTTTACTTAGTAAATCGTCTTTCATATTTACTATCTTGGAACCGATTTTCCACACTTCCAAACAAGTTTATAATTGGTTCATCTGACTTCCAAGAACTATGTGATTGATTATCCTATCAAATCACCAAACATGGGTTTTACAGTTCTACCGAAACAAGTTTCGGTTCTACCTCCATGTGGGTACTAGAATTAGTCACGCTAGTTACCAAAACTTGGTTGAATAGGTACTAAGATCGGTTCCCACATATATATAGTATCTAACTTGTATTTGTTGCACATGTCCATAGGATCGGTTCCCAATAACTAAAAACGTGTTGCACATGTTCATAGGATCGGTTACCAATAACTAGAAACTTGTTGCACCTCTTACAAGGATCGATTCCCCTTTTGTGATCGGTTTCACCTCTTACTAGGATCGGTTCCCCTTTGCCTAGACTTGGTCATACCAATTACAACAAATCGATCATACCATCTCAGGTGATTATTTAAGATCGATTTCACTAATAAAAGTCATACCAATACAAAAGTCAAGCCTTGTGAATATTTTTACCAAGAACATAATCAAGTCATGAGCGGTTATACTAATCAAACATATTGGTAATTCAAAAGATTTGAAATGAATAAAAAAAATACCAATAAGCCTGGCGATTTCCCTTTCGGTTCACATAACAAGTTCATGAATTTACTTCCTTTAAACGAATATAAAATATTATTTCCTATGATGAAATCTTCACCTCATACCCATACACAATCACAATAGCATTCGAATGATTATGTCGATGTCTTATATACGAAGTTCAAAACATAAGAGTTATACTTAGTATTGTATTCCTTGATACTACGTCTAACTAGAGTATAATCATTCATAGCTTCGCAGTTATGTTTTAAATATGCACGACTTGGCACATACGTTAGGGAATGAAACAGTTCAAGTCAAATATTATTAACCTCAAGTGGAAGGATGATGTCGTCGTTGTAGCTCCGTACTTCTTCACATTCTTCAAGTCTTCACGTAATACTTGTAATGTCTCATATCTAATACTTTCAAGATAACCTATATGAAGTGGACTCTAGTATATAATCAAAGGACTCTTTAAATGAGTTTTGGTTAACTAAAATATGACAACCAAACTTGACATACCAACGCTTGGTGGGTTCAACGGAGCTATGCTCTAACACACCTCATTCCAGAACGCTTCTCCATAGAACACTTAGGTACATAGAGGTTTAGGTTACATGTTGGAAGCAGAAGAATTTTTAACCATGCATCCAAATTTCTAAGATTGGGTATCATATTTTCCAGAGCATGCTTAAGGGATCTAGAAAAGTGTAAACGATATTGGGGTGGTATACTCACAATGGTTGTGATCTGTTTTTGGAAGACCATATTAAGCATATCAATAGTGAAGCCATCAGATTCCACAACACAATTAATTGGATCATCATCTGAAGTTGTAGAAAGTTGGTGGTTTTTCCATGTCATGTATCAAAAAGTCAGCACCCAAACCATTATACAGACCAGCGATGACTTCAGCAGGAAGATGATTCCTACAAGGTTTTATCCAAGCATACGTATGCATGCATTTAACACATATCCAAGATTGTGAAAAGACGAGGGTACCCAACTATACCTCAATCTAAAACTTTTCCACCTACAAGTCCTTTGTCCGAAATTGATTGTCTATGGACTGATTCGAGACAGTACAACTAATCGGTTCACACTTTGTGTGATCGTATATGGATACGAGATCGAGACAATACAACAACGAAGTATGTTTACTTGATAAAGGTTCAGGCTTAACCAAACATAATAGGATTACTATCAAGTAAATAGGAATTAGCGTTTGTGTATTTTACTTCTAATTATATCAAAAAGAATTATAATTACGGAAATAGAAAAGTAAAATACACAACAAGATTTTGTTAATGTGGAAACCGCAAATGCAAAAAAACCCATAGACCTTGTCCAGAATTGAATACTCTCAGGATTAAGCCGCTATACAAAATCAGACCAACTTTGTATAATTGAGACCAAGCAACTAAACCTATAGTTCACCTAGTTCCGTCTGTATTCCCACGCCTCCAACTTATAATAAGTCACGTACTTGGAACAATTCCTTTGGTTCGTATTCCAAATAGTAAAGGAACAACAAATCTGTTTGGTAAAAACTCTTTTCAACCAAGTGATGTGTGTTCGAAAAAAGGCTCTTCTGTTTATCCCAATAAACTCCTTTGTCAGGTCCTTAGATCTATCTAATAACAACTACCAAAGTGATTGTCTAGATTTTTCAATCAATACTTTGAATCACAAAGAATTGTATTGATGTTGATCTACTCAACTAATCAATCCAATCTACTACAAGGATAAACCGATTATAGTTGGATCCTCTTTAACCGAAACAAGTATTGTGCGCACCAAAGATTATGAACTCAAATCATAAATCTTCAAAGTCTTCTTTGTCTTTAAATCCTCTTAGATCTTCAATAAACACCCGCACACAATCAACTTTAATCTCTTGTGATCAATTACGCACAGAACGGAGTCTGTTAACAATGGATTATCCCAAGACGTATTTAGATCTACAAATAGTCTAAAGATCCCCGTCGAAACTTCGATCTAGTTTGAGTGAATCTTATATCAAAAGAGAAGATTCTCAAGCATAAACAAACCAGGTGGAATCAAAGTTCAACAACCATTAGTCAATCAAATCAATCGAAAACTAATAATAAGCCGTAATTATCTCGTTTCCCACCAACGTACTAATAGAGCTTCTCAATCCCAAAGAAGTCTTTAAACTGAGCGGTCGTAAGAGATTTCGCCTAATTAGGCTACTTTTCTCTCCGAATAGGGGGCTCCACCAGTAACAACACAACTAGGTAGTTTTGCTTGCTCTGAGGATTAGTTTTCTAAAAATGCAAACTTTGATATTTATATACCAAGGAAGTTTGAACACCAAGGAATTTTCAAAAACCGAAAATATTCTCAAGATATGCAATATATTCCAAATTCGGTTTCCATAATTCCTGGAAATGCTTTGTCCAAACATTGACCGAAAATCTCTTAGAAAATCTCCAAATAGTAAATGCACATTACTAATTTTCATTTTCCAAAAATAAAATTAAAAGATTCTCAATTATTTTTCGATCCAGGATTTTCCTTTAGTTATTAAGGAATATCTTTGAACAATAAAAGATAAGTGTTACTGCACATGTTCAAAAGGATGTCGACATCTTAACTTAGTAAATCATCTTTCATATTTACTATCTTGGAATCGATTTACCATACTTCCAAAGAAGTTTAGAATTGGTTCATCTGACTTTCAAGAACTATGTGATTGATTAAGAACACTCAATCACCAATCATGGGTTTCGCGGTTCTACCAAAAAAAATTCGGTTCTACCTCCATGTGAGTATTGGATTTAGTCACACTAGCTTTCCAAAAATTCGGTTGACTAGGTACTAGGATAGGTTCCTACATATATGTTGTATCTAACTTGTATTTGTTGCACATGTCCATAGAATCGGTTCCCAATGTATAAAACCGTGTTGCACATGTTCATAGGATCGGTTCCTAATATCTAGAAACGTGTTTCACCTCTTACAAGTAACGGTTCCCCTCTTTTGATCGGTTGCACCTCTTACTAGGATCGGTTCCCCTTTGCCTAGATTGGTCATAACAATAATGCTAAATCAGTCATACCATCTCAGGTAATCACTTAAGATCGGTTTCACTAATAAAAGTCATACCAATACAAAAGTCAGGCCTTGTGAATAGTTTTACCAAGAACATAAAAAATTCATGAGCGGTTATATTAATCACACATATTGGTAGTTCAAAAAATATGCAATGAATAACAATACCAATAATCCTAGCGATTTCCCTTTCGATTCACAAAACAAGTTCATGAATTTACTTCCTTTAAACGAATGTAAAACATAGTTTACTAGGATGAAATCTTCACCTCATACCCATACATAATCACAATAGCATTCAAACGATTATGTCGATGTCTTATATACGAAGTTCAAAATATAAGCATTATACTTCGTATTGTATTCCTTAATACTACGTCTAACTAGAGTATAATCAGTCATGCTTCGCAGTTATGTTTTCAATATGCACGACTTGAAAGATATGTTAGGGAATGAAACAGTTCAAGTCAAATATCACTTACCTCAAGTGGAAGGATGATGTTGTCGTTGTATCTCCTTACTTATTCACTTATTCAAGTATTGTAATACTTGTAATGTCTCATATCCTAATACTTTCAAGCTAACCAATACGAAGTTGACTCTAATACATAATCAAACGACTCTTTAAATGAGTTTTGGTTCACTAAAATATGACAACCAAACTTGACATACCAACGCTTGGTGGGTTCAACCGAGCTATGCTCTAACAGATTGCATGTCATTCAGGCTTTTCTCCCACGCAATGAAACAATCCAGATTATTTCGAATTCACTCTTTGCAGATATCTTTGGCTTTCATCGTACCGAAGTGAGCATCGGTTAAGTGACGATATATTGCACTTCTAGCATATCCCCTTCCCCCTCTACCACTCTGACAACCATCATAATTTCAAAGGGGCAAAAAATCTTACCATCTAGAGATGATGGTACGATTGAATACTAAGAAGACAACAAAGAACGGGATGGAGAATTTGTGCCTCATCTTTATCAATGAGTTGAATTATTGGGGTGTAGGAAGATGAATATTTGGTTGTAGGCATAGTTCTTCAACTAGAACATCACAATACAATTATGAATCAAAGAATGGGAAAATAAGAGTTTAAATTAGGCAAACTACCTCAATTGAAAACTTAGAATACCTTTCGTTGAAACACTAATTGGAAGGAAAATGCAGTAACTTGACTGGATCTTGAACCCACTGCAATCACTACACAAAAAAAATTATTGGTTCTTCAATACACGACTTCTGTACCACACCAAGAATAACAAAAATCATTACACAAAAGCAAACCCATTGCTTCTATTCTACACCATGAATAAAAAAAACAATACACACTACTGCTTTTGTATTACACCACGAATAACAAAGTACTACACTAAGGCAAACCCACTGCTTCTTCAAAATGCTGCTTCCGTACTACACACCGAAATAACAAAAATCCCCTGCCACAGCTTCAAAGCTTACAAGTGTCTAAAGGAAATCTAATTTTCCAAATAAAACTGCTCGAAACTATGACTTTCACAAAGCACACCGAGAGCAGAGTCTTCAATAATTATTCAAAGAAACACCTAAAACTTAAGAGGAGAAAAAAGTAACACAGAGAACCTTAATCCAACTCTCCAATTCGAAAACCCCGTTACACAAAGCAGGGTGCTTCACAATGAAGAACAAAACCCCTTGGACTGCTTCACCAAATATTTAATTGGAGAAAACAATGAACATAACCCTAATTCAACACATCAATTAAAAAATTTACCTCCTGCAACATCCAATCGTATAACCCAAAATTCAGAAGCTACAAAGTTGCACAAACAAAGCCCCAATATAGATATAAACATGATGTTGAAGTTCGGAAGGGATATCCCACAGGTTGAGTATAAACATGTTGGTAATACTGGATCGATTCGATAATAGTTGTACGATGTAAGGTAAGACCTTAGAGGTGTTGGGTTTGTGCACAAGATGTCAGGTAACAGTACTTAAATGTATCGGCCATGGTATAGACCCCCAAGCCTCCATCTTTAATAGGTAATATTGACATACGTTATTGGAAAACACCGAAGCCAGCACCTTCCCCAACTATCAACAAGCGTAAATACTGAAGCAGGTGTTGATAAAAAACTTTCATGGCTTCTTGCAAGAATTGAGGACTCGTCGTGCACAGCATGAAGTACATCCTGGACACTCCTGTACAATTACGGAGTAGAAGTAGCTCTGATTGTGGGTCCGCAGTTTCTGAATGGACTGCACCATTTTTGTGGTTTTATGAACTCGGTTCAAAACCATGTTGCTGCAATACTGTTGGTTCAAACTAACAGGCCTCCCAGTACTTTCACACCGTCCACCGTCTTGCTAATACTGGACGGGAAAATTCCAGCAATTTCTATTCTCGGTTCAGGGGAAGGCCAGTGGATCTCAGTTTTGCTAATGTTCAAGTATAAACCCCTCGTAGGGCCTTCGAGTTGGATAATTCTCGACGCTTTCGCTACTTAAAAAGTATCACCGGCTATGGTACCATCAAACTCCTTCATGTTTTTGGATGCTCCTTTGAGCATTATTATAAATACACCCGTGTATTTTACTCGGGGCTTACTTGGAGGTTCCAATAATGCCCGAAAGGTAAATATCCATCATCGAACCTAGAAAAGTCAAGGATTGTGAGTAAGTGAATATTAGGGTTTAATTAATGTATTTTGTCTATCAATTCAACCGATGAATACTAGAATTAATTAATTAGTTGCTCTATACTAGCATAAATATGTCTAGGAGCATTTTCATATGATGTAACCAGCATCATATATTATTCTTGGTAAGTTCAGGCACCGGAGGTGGATTCTGAATTCAAATAAGAAATGCTGAGACTTTCAGCTTAACTGTAAAATACATGGAATATTGAAAGTCCTACCTCAAAATCCTTAATATTGTCGTCATATATTATTATTATTTAATTACAAAATACATGGAATATTAAAAAAAATTCCTCAAAAACCTTAATATTGGTGTCATGTATTATCACATCTGGCGAGGTCACTGAACTACGATTCACTTCTCTTGTGGAGACATAATCCTCTTATGATTCTTATGACGCCGCTCAGAGATGTATGACTTTCGATGTGATTTTATGAATATAACCTTCGTCCAAAATCCATCATCAACATTAAGTATCATGCTTAGTATGGAACAGTCATGTGCCAGAGTATGCATACAACAGTGATTTTTCATGGTCGAATAGTCGAAAATCCATGTGGATGAATGAGCAACTTCTTCATGACCCGTTATCAGAAAATTTCATAAATTATGGCTTTCTAAAAAACAGTGTAGAATCTTCATGCGACGTCCATTTTTGATGATCCACTCCAACTTTCTTATGCCCGGAAAATTTCCTATCCATTTCAAAGAATATTTTTAAGTTTGGAGCACGTTTAGGGGCTCTAATCGGCAAAACATAAATGTTCCAGGAGAATTTCATGAATTTTTAAGCAGTGATGACGTCCAATGTTTGGTCCACATCTGCTTACTCGTTCATCCAATTGATATGAAATTTTTATGAATCTTATTATAGGGGATCCGAGTAAATGGTTTTGAGATCTCTTATAGATTCAACTTTCTTAAATGTGGATGAGGGGGGACTTAATTTATTATCAAAAATACTTTTTGATGAAAAAAATAATTACCAAACCTAAATCTAAATAAATCAAAAACTAGACCTAACCCCCCCCCCCCCCCCCCCCCCACCCACCCACCCAAAAAAAAGTCTCTTCTTCTTCCTTCATCACCTCTTTTTCCGTTTTTTTCTCCTTCAATGACGATTAATCGTTAATTCTCAGTCAGTAATAACTTTAATCGGGTAAGAATCGAAAATCAAACCTTTATTTTTATTTTTTTTGATCCCATGAATAGGTTAGATTTGATTAAATAAAAGATTGAAAAATTAGTTTCGAAACTGAATATGGTTGTGAAATCAATATTTCCCAACCATAAGAATGATTTATGGTGGGAAAATATTGATTTTCTTACCGTATAAAATTTTTACGGTTGGGAAAATATGAACTCCCAACCGTATATATCACAATTTTCCAAACCATAAGTTAACTAACTTTGTATACGGTTGGAAAACCTAACCGTAATTTACACTAACTTCGTACACGGTTGGGAAAATATGAACTCCTAGAGATAGGGTCACACTTAAGAGTATTAATCTCTATTTCTTTTAGAGCCAGGATTCTAGTGAATTATCACTAAGACAATCAATCTCAAGATTTTTCACCTGAAGTGATGATTCAAGTTTCTCCAACGAAACCTTTAGCTAAGGATTTTCTTGGTGAATTTCTTCACTTTTATCCAAGAATTCCAAAATCTCAGTGTGAGAATAGAATCGAGTTGGTGGAAGTTTCTGCCGCGAGAGCTGAAATTTCAGTACAAATATCGGAAGTATGCATATTTTTGACAAACTGAAATGTTTTTTCTTGTATAGAATCATCTGAAGCATCAAAGAGAGAAAGACAAGGAGTCGTTCCTCACATTTTTTGCTTCTATGCACAATATCCTTGATCTTTTGTGTAATCAGTGATATATCAAGATCAACATGATTAGGACAACATTCATCAACCCAAGACAAGTTAGGAGAATCACTTGTATTGGTCACATCATTGAACACAGATGTTCTGATTGTGTTTTGATTATGATCAAGAATTTTGAACTTTCCAACAAGTTAATTTCTGGAAAGTGTTTCAATGTTATTTCCTTCAACGATAGCATGTTTCTTAGAATCGTATTTGGTTGGAAATGTGAAAAAGCGGGGGTCTAACAACGTCACGCAATATTTCGTTTAGCAATTTGTATGGACAACCTCCAATATAAATCCAAGAGAATCTACTAGACAGTCAGACTCAATCAATGGAAATATATCCAAGAGTTGTATCTCTATTTCACAATGTAATCAGCAAATCAAACAGATAGAAATCCGCGAGCCTGATTATTATGTGAAACAACTTGAATGGTACCAAAGATCAATGTTCAAGTATCAATAAATTTATATCAATAACCAAAGGTTGGATTATCTAATTGATTGAGCTACGCACAACCTGTGATATTTAAATTATACATAAAATATAATGCGGAAAAGAAATAACACAGACACTAGAAATTTTGCTAACGAGGAAACCGCAAATACAAAAAAACCCGAGACATAGTCCAGATTTGAACACCACACTATATTAAACCGCTATAGACACTAGCCTACTCCAAGTTAACTTTGGACTGGAATGTAGTTAAGCCCTAACCAATCTCACACTGATCAAGGTACAGTCGCGTTCTTTACGCCTCTGAATCCCAACAGGACTATACCCACTTTGTGACTACTAATTTTGCCATAGTCTACTAATATGAACATATTAAAGAATCCAATACTAAGTAGTATGGATACCTCAATTGAACTGATATTGTTGAGTAATAAAAGGTACATTCGTAATGATATCTGCTCAGAAGATAATTTACTAAGTAAATAAAGATACTTCGATATGGCAGATGCTAAGAAAACAATGGTATATCTGTAAAAAAGATATGAGTAAGCAAATAAGATAAATAAAGAGATATCTCAGATGAACAGAGACAACCTAGAGAATAGAGATAACTTGCAGAACTCAGAAAACAAATATAACTCTGCGAACAGTGATAACTCAGTAAGTAAATAGTTAAGTGAGAAAATAATGTAAGTGCAACTAAGTTAATAAATCACACAAGAGATTACGTGGTTCGGTTAATCTTAACCTACATCCACGGGTAAATACGATAAGTTCATTATTGATCTTGTTACAAATGGGTGGAACAACTCCATTAAAGAGAGTATGAAGCTCCTAAAGTAAAACAGTAAAGAGAGAGATAGAGTCTTTCCCTAATTCCTAACCAACCCAATTGCCCCCCTTCTCTTGAGACGATGATGGGTATTTATAGCTCCACATGCATCACGGATATATTTGTTGTTTTATGTTCTATCGAGATATGATGGTCATTGGTCAATCTAGTACCTTCGTTGGCCGCCCACAATTTCCAATCAAATGATGCCACCTTAGCTTCCCCCACGCGCCATCGTGAACTGTGAAACCTCGGTACAAGTTGTACCTTCGCTGGCCTCGTACCTTCGCCAGTTGAAGGATGCCACGTGCCATCGTGAACTGTGAAACCTCCGTACAAGTTGTACCTTCGTTGGCCGCGTACCTTCGCCAGTCAGAGGATGCCATGCACTCTGATCCCACATGATTGACAACTGCTCCTTCGTACTAAAAGCTGTGCAGACTTCTCAGCTACCTCGGGCAGACAGACACACCCATGTGCCTATACTACAACCTATTGCTTAATAACTAAACAACCTTGGTAGTGATTTGGTGTACTATGATGTAGCATACTTTGATACTCCAACCTTTAACAATGCGCCACACATTAAGAGAGATAACTTCATAACTTAACATCCTAAGGAGAGATGTAGTGTGCGTTGTTGTAACATAATAAGTTACTCCACCTTTAATGTTGTGCCACATGGCACACCAGATTTTTGGTAATCACACACTTGATTCCCTTAGATGATCTCACCCACAACTAACAGTTGCTATGACCCAAAGTTGAAGACTTAATAAATCAATATGTCTCACACAAAAAAGTCTACTTAAAAGATAAATCTGTCTCCCACAGAAATACCTATGAGTTTTGTGCCTTCTTTTGATAAATCAAGGTGACAGGAACCAATTGATACACCAGACTTATATTCCCGAAGAACAACCTAGTAATATCAATCACCTCATAATAATCTTAATCGTATGGTAGCGAAACAAGATATTATGGAATCACAAACGATGAGACGAAGATGTTTGTGACTACTTTTTATCTTGCCTACCGGATATTAAATCTCGAGCAAATATTAGAGAAGATAGTACTAAACACGATAGAAAACAACAAGATCAGAACATGCAACTACAGAGAAAATTGTTGGGTCTGGCTTCAGAATACCAATGAAGTCTTTAAGTCGTTAACCTATAATGGTTTTAGAAAAACCTAGGTTAAAGAAGAATTGACTCTAGTCGCAACTAGTATCCCACAAGAGATGTGTGGATTAGGTTTCCCAATTTTCAGAGTTCTCCCTTATATAATCTTCAAATCAGGGTTTGCAATCAATGTTACCTTAGTAACAAAGCATTCAATATTCACTGTTAGATGAAAATCTGATTAGACTAAGCTAATATCTCTCAACCATTAGATCGAACTTAGTTTGTTCCACACAAATGAAAAGTGAATTCATTAGGATATGGGTAATTGTACCTAAACGTGTACATCTTGTTGGCTCAACAATAGTTAACCGAAGTTAGCCATATGAACACTTTCATATCAACCTTGTTCATCTTAACACAACTAGTTCCAATGACTCAAATGAAACTAGTTATAGAGTTGTTCAATTGTTTATATTCTCATAGAAGCATACAAGACACAATTGAAGCAAAATCGATTTTGATTCACTCGAATCAATTCATCAACATTATAGCCATGGTTTTCAAAAGATTCTTGTTTACCATCTCTTCAGTGTATGATTCTTATTGCGAGTGTTGATGTTCTTGTATTATTGTTCCCCTGCTAGTTTTAATTCCGCACCTTGGCTAATCCCATTGTTTAGGTGCCAGAGATTAAGTCCTGGAAAAAAAAATCTAGAGTGAAATCTAAAAATCTAAAAATTAATAAATAAATCAAATAATTAATAAAAAAATGAAAAAATAATGAAAAAAATAAAAAAAATCTATAAAAAAACTAAAAACAAAGTACTAAATAAAATTATTAAAAGAAAATATGACAACTAAAAGCTACCGACTGCTCCTCGGCAGCGGCGCCAAAATTTGATGCGCGTCGTTTACACAACAAATTAATTCACTTCTTTCCACACAGTTAACTAGTAGTATAATGGCAAGGAGTTCGTGCCCACGAAGAGCATGGAGATTTTAGTTGTTATAAAGTAATCAAAAAGGGGTTTTTTGTTTTAATCAAAGTAACTAATAAAAGAAAATAATAAGAAATTGTTGGAAACAATAAGATGATAGGTGACTAGGGAATCCTTCATTGTCACTGAACCGAAACTTAATTAAATACAAATTTATTTCTTGCTGAACTTATATTGTTACTAATTGTAGAATAGAAATACGCTCCGTTATCTCCCGGATTCCTGTTGTCACTGGATACGAAAGCGCTCGACTATCAGTTCTTATCCAACTAACCCACCAAGAATAAGTTTTCAAGGTGTAAATTAATCGAATGCTTTACACTATGTGATCAGGTTGATCCTATCATCAGACGCATAGGCTCGACCCTCTTGGTAGTGTAATCTTTATACACAATTGCTTAACAGAATCCCTCTATCAGCTCTTGCGATTTACTACTTGTGTAAGACTTGATGTGATAATTACACTATCACACAATCCTAAACTAGTAGAAGACATATTGATCGGTTAATTTAATTGATCACTTTAAATAATCCCTCAATATTATTAAACATTAAAAATAATAAAGATAATCAACAAATAAATAAAACTTCAAATAAATTTGGTTTAAGACTTCATTATTTTAGAATCATCCCTATTTAATAAAAAGTTTAGCTACTCATAACTAAAAAAGACTAACACTATGTTTGTTTACTCCTGACTCATCTGAGTCGTCTGGATCTAAGTCATCTGGATCTGAGTGAAATCACCTGACTCATCTGGATCTGACTCAATATGTTTGTTTTGAGTCAGATCTGACTCATCTGACTCAAAAACGTGAGTCAGTGATTTGGTCCCGTGAGTCAGGGGTATTTTGTTACCTTGACTCAAACGGATCCGAGTCAGGAATTATGTCTGAGTCATAGGTCAAGTCAGATCTGACTCAAAATGCAAAACAAATTGTCTGACTGCTGACTCGGCCCGAGTCAGAGGTTGACTCAGATCCAGACGCCGAGTCAGCTGCAAACAAACAATATCTAAGAAAGAAATAAAGAGTAAAGAAAGAAATTGAAACTAAAAGTAAAAGCTCACAAAAAAAATCAGGGACAAAACCTTTATTTTTTTTTCTATTTCTGTCTTCTAGCTACAAAAGTAATAATAGAAAAATAATTTCTTTTTTTTTGTTGGTTTTGGCTGCTATTTATAGCCTTCAGAAACCCTAATAGATCCAAAACCACGTACAAGATAAAGATACAAAATCAGTTAAGTTTGTCCAAGTGCAGATTTGGTGTAACGAAGCGCACACAAGAAGTGTGCAAAACGAAATATAATCCGTTCGATCATCTAGGGACCTCATATTCCTTCATCTACACCATTGATATATCCTTCTTCCGTGCACCATTTAGTACCTAATTTTCACACCTCCAAAACGCGTGAAAGCTATACTGCAAACATAGCTCACCACGTGCTCTTCATCTTTCCTTCTGCTGCACGTGAAGTAATACGGAAGATACCCCGCCACGTCATGGAAAAAATCCAAACTCATGACTACATTAATCATATTCTTCTCTATATCATTACTCATCTCCCCGCCGACCATCACTGATACTCTCATCACCCATAGCTACATCTTAATCACCAAACATCATCTTCTGGCAGAAACCCAACTCGACATTCTTTCTTGCTCACTGTTCTTGAGTTCAAAAACCATTATCAAATTGAACCTAGCTTTCACCATCCTTGCCATCGTACACAGCTTCGAGCATTGTTCTCCATCATCCTCTCTGTGTTTCAAAACTCGAACTGAACTCCATCGTAACCACCAGAAACAATCACAACTTCATCAACTCATTACCAGCAGCATCGAAATCATCACGAACATTATCATATCCCTGAACTTGCTCGAGCCCATTGATTTGGGATCAGGCTCCTACCCAAGTTTTCCATCATCTCTAAGAACACAATGATGTATTCAAATTCGAATATCACTGATGCCAAAATTCATCACCGTCGTGATCATCATGATCATCAAGATCCAACTTCCATTGCATGTGTGTTGTTTAAGAATAGAGAAGAGGAAGTCCCCTGAGTAATAATTCAGGTGCCTTTAGTATTATTTGAATTTCGGCATCCCTTATTGTAAAAGACCTGACTGCCTCTAGCAGTAGCTTTGAACTTGATTATCCCTTAACAGGAATGTGTCCCTTAACATTCGGTTAGGATGCCAATAACACTTCCCTTTGAAAATGACCATTTTATCATTTTAGTGTTCTAAGATCTTGCTCAGAATGACTGAGTTATTTCGCCATTGCCTTTGTTTTCTCGTCATCTACAAAATGAAAAGTAGAAATCTTGTACTGGAATGAGTTCCACTTGGTCTTTGGCCCTTCTCCACTCGTACCTAGCTTCTTTTATAGCAAAATTAAGTGCTAATTTATTTATTTTGGATAATTTACCTAATAAAACACAAATAAGAGATAACAAGCGTAATATACAATAATTTGCAAGAAAACCAACAAATACTAGTATGGAATTGACACCAAATATATGTGAAATATGCACTTACCAAATTCCCCCATACTTGCCTTTTGCTAGTCCTCGAGCAAACTAAATAAACTACAACAATTCCCTTTCGTTGAGGACACGGTTGCACTTAGCATATGAAACAAGCCTTTAAACCCCTAGGTGTCCTTAGTGGACGAGTTATAATCTCGTGAGAGTTTACAAGAGGTATACCCACAAAACATACTTTTCCAACTTACAAGTTATCTGAAATGATAGTATCCAACGTGCTAAGAAGACATAAAGATTCTGCACACTAGTCATAAGAAGTTACACATATATATGAACATAATCTCATCCTTAAAAGTTGAGAGAGAAATAAACATCCCTTATCGAAAGAATCCGGGTTCGAGAGTGATCGAAAGTCTCGGCTATGCCTCACCAGAAAGGGTTTTATGAAGTTGCTCTCAATAATAAACATCTTTTTTATAGGTCACACATGTGTCCAGGTAGGAATGAAGAGAGAGTCATGTGATACGTTGAATAGTAGGAAGGAAAAACCCTCCGAGCTGTTTTGAAAACCCACATCTTTTATCATTTTGAAAACCATTTTTTTTTTCTGACGATATCTAAGAACGGAAATCAACCACTTAACGAAAGTGGGATATGCTTACTTACCTCGTTATCAGTCCGACTTGCAGTTAGCACCACTCTCACAACGTCCATAGAAACGTCTTCGGTCTTCAATCCTTGTCTTCATCTTCGTCCTCGGTCTTCAACTCTTGAACTTCGTAGAATATTGACAATGTGATTCTTTCCTCAATTTCCTTGTTGCTTGAAACTTTATTATGGACTAAACAAACCAAAATATGATGCAATGAATTTTTCATGTCTTTTTTTCTTTTTTTTTTCATTTTTTTTATTTTTTATGAAAAGATGCCACTACAGGCTTTTATTGAAAAACACAGAGTAATATTTACACATGAATGGGTGGGAGTCGAGCCACAATCTGTGCACTAACTCTTTTATGGATAGCTAAACCTACCATATGAAAATAAAATAAATGCAAAATGAAAACAAAACAAAATAACAAAACTAGTAATGAACCTAACAAAATTTTCTCTTGTCTTTTTTTTTTTTGTTTTTTTTCTTCATTTTTTTTTTGGCAAGGGACCTAGCATAGTGATGACTCTGTCCTTTTTTTTTTCTTTTTTTTTTAGACAAGAGAAAATAAAATACAAATAAGATAAAATAAAAATGCAAGTACAAAGGCCATAGTGTAAGTACTTTACCGCTTGATTCTTCACAACGTGTATGTCTCGATATCATAAACTTCTTGAACTCTCATTTTGATAGTCTTCGCTCTTGTACATAATTCTTCAACTTGATTTTTTTTGCTCATCGTCTTGTTGCTTTACTTGAGTATGAAATCTGCTCATTTATGTACCATTGCTTGTAAACCTTGAACATCTTCAACTTTCCTTCGAATTTGTGATGCTCTGCTTGTTGATGATGATGGTGTTTCTATGGACCTGTTGGTAGAGAGAGATAAAGTGGATGGTGCTAACTGTAAACAAGATTACAAGTGGTATGTAAGTTAATAATCCGATGCCATCCTCATCATTGATAAAATAACACTCAAGATATCAAAGTAGTACTTTTATTGGTAGGAGGTTGGGTAGCTCACTATTCTACCCGGAATTAACGTACGATGACACACACTCTAAAAGCACACATTTATACACGTACAAAGAATTGAAGGTCGATGCCTCACATGGTGTAGAAATAGGTAGTCTCCACTATATGGGATCACAACTCTAATATCAAATTCAGTCTGCACCTCATTTGCCGCTGGCATGGCTAAATCTAACTTTAACTCTCAAACAAGCAAGAAACCCGATCACATTCTCTGGCATATTTAAGTTCAGTCACTCTTATGAGAATTTCAATGTAATCTTAGCAACATGTATACTATGTGACTTTAAACTAACTATAAGTTGGAGTTTTTCATGCACTTATTTACAAACAGAAATTGAAAAAATTTACAATGCAAATGCTTAACCACTCCCCCACACTTAAACTTTACATTTTCCTAAATGTAATTGACTCATCATAATTAAAATAAGGCAGGAAATCAAAATATGATATGTAAAACTAAAAACAAAAGATATAAATAGAAATACAAAACCAATTGGTTGCCTCCCATTCAGCGCTTAGTTTACCGTCCTCAGTCTGACTTAGCACTCATTCAGATTACTCCTCCATAAGGAGCGAATCACGAATCTAAATCTCATCAATATCCATTATAGTGAAGTTTTCGTAGTATGGCTTCAGTCTATGGCCGTTGATCTTGAAAACGTTTTCATTTTTCGGACTAGATACTTCAATTGCACCATGAAGAAAGACATTAGTAACAACAAATGGTCTCACCCATCGGGATATTAGCTTTCCAGGAAATAACTTAAGACGAGAATTAAATAAAATAGCTTTTTTCCCCACAACAAAACTTTTTCGAGAAATCATTTTGTCGTGAACTAACTTCGTCTTTTCCTTGTATATACGAAAGCTCTCATAAGCATCATTACGTATTTCCTCTAGCTCATTGATTTGTAGCTTCCTTTGTTTCCCACCTTCATCATACTCCATGTTGTACATCTTTACCAACCAAAAAGCCTTATGCTCAAGTTCAACTAGGAGATGACAAGCTTTGCCATATACCAGAAAATATGGAGATATACCAATTGGTTTCTTATACGCCATTTTACTCCCAAAGAGGATCATTAAGACTAAAGATCCAGTCTTTTCTTGTCGTATTGAAAGTTTTCTCCAGATTGGACTTGATTTTACGATTTGAAATTTCAGCTTGCCCGCTAGTTTGCGGGTGATACGGCGTACCAACCTTGTGTGTAATTTTATACTTCTTGAGGAGAGCATGAAAGGATTTCTTGAAGTGCGAACCTCCATCACTGATAACTACTCGTGGTGTACCATGTCTAGAGAAAATATATTCCTTCACAAACTCCCAAACAACTTGAGATTCATTAGTAGGGGTGGCTTTAGCTTCCACCCATTTAGAAACATAATCCACAACAAGAAGTATATAAAATTTTCCATTTGAATTAAAAAAATGGCACATAAAATCAATACCCCACACATCGAAAATTTCTACAACAATAATCGATTTCGAGCACCTAGATTTCCCGTTCGTCGACATCTATCACAAGATTTGTAAAATCATATGCATCCTCAAATATGGTAGGACAATAAAAGCCACTCTTAAGAACTTTGAGAGCGGTACGTTTAGAACCAAAGTGACTACTACAAGCATAATAATGACAAAAATATAGAATTGGTTGAAATTCAGAGTTGGGTACGCACCTGTGAATAATATGATCAGCACCATATTTCCACAAGTAGGGCTCATCCCACACATACGGTTTGGATATCTTCTTAATATTAAGTTTTTTAAAACTATACATGGTACTAGGTACTTGCCTTGTAACCAAATAGTTCACTATATCAGTATACCAAGGTGTTGATTTTTCAATTGCGAAGAGTTGTTCGTCTGGAAAACGATCCTATAAGGGAAGTTCTTCTTCGGAAATAACAAGTCTACTAAGATGATCAGCAACAGTATTCTCAACACCTTTCTTGTCTCTAATATCAATATTTAATTCTTGTCGCAAAAGAATCCATCTAATGAGTCTTGGCTTAGCCTTCTTCTTTTTCAATGGGTACCGAAGTGTTGCATGATCAGAATATACAATCACTTTTGTACCCACTAAATAAGCTCTGAATTTTTCTAATGCAAATACTATAGCCAGCAACTCTTTCTCAGTGGTTGAGTAGTTTATTTGAGCTTCATTAAGGGTTCTTGATGCATAATAAATCACATGTGACCTCTTGTCCACTTTCTGACCCAAAACAGTTCCGACTGCATAATCACTTGCATCACGCATTAACTCGAACGGTAAACTCCAGTCAGGTGACTTAATAATTGGTGCAGTAGTCAACATCTCCTTCAATTTTTCAAAGGAATCCTTGCACTCCTGATCGAAGTTAAAGGCAACCTCCTTTTGCAACAATTTGCACATCGACATTGAGATTTTGGAGAAATCTTTGATAAACCGCCTGTAAAAACCTGCATGACCAAGAAACGAATCTCCCTCACTGAAGTGGGGTATTTTAAGTTTTTAATTAATTCTATCTTTTCCTTGTCTACTTCGAGCCCTTGAGAGGACACGATGTGACCAAGCACAATTCCATGATTTACCATAAAGTGGCATTTCTCCCAGTTTAGAACAAGATTAGTGTCTATGCATCTTTTAAGCACAAGTTAAAGAATATTTAAAAAAATATCAAATGAATCACCATAAACACTGAAATCATCCATAAATACCTCAATTATGTTTTCCACATAATCAGAAAATATACTGATTATACATCTTTGAAAAGTGGTAGGCGCATTGCAAAGACCAAATGGCATTCTTCAATATGCAAATGTACCAAAAGGGCAAGTAAATGTAGTCTTCTCTTAATCCTCTGGTGCAATAACTATCTGATAATAACCCGAATAACCGTCCAAAAAGCAATAATGAGAATATCCCACTAACCTTTCCAACATCTGATCAATGAAAGGCAAAGGAAAGTGATCCTTGTGGGTAGCCGAATTAAGCTTTATGTAGTCTATGCAGACTCGCGATCTTGTATGAACTCTTGTAGGAACAATTTCATCATCTTGATTTCTAACAACAGTGACACCAGATTTCTTAGGCACCACTTGCACCGAACTAACCCATTTGCTGTCAGATATTTGGTAAATCACCCCCATACTTAGCAATTTGAGGATCTTCTTCTTTACAACCTCTATCATTGGGGGGTTAATCCTACGCTAAGCATCACGTACTGGCTTGATATCATCTTCCATAAGGATTCTATGCATGCACATGGCTGGACTAATTCCTTTGATGTCAGCAATTGTCCAACCAATAGCCGTTTTGTGCTCTTTCAGAACCCTAAGTAAGCGTTCGTCCTGTATAATTGTGAGATTCTTTGCAATAATTACAAGAAGCTCTTCCCCATCACCCAAGTAGGCGTACTTTAAGTGATCAGTTAGAGGCTTTAACTCTAGTTTAGGTGCCTGCACAACATAAGGTAAAGAAACTTTATGAATTACAGGTAAAGAGATATATGAAATAGTACATGTTCTAACTTCTTGTGATATTGTTAAAGCACCACATGTCTAAGAAAACTCCTTGGGTATATCAATGTCCAAGTTAGGCATGCCATGGAGTTCCAAATCAATATTATTTCGTAGCACAGATTCAAGTTCATCTTCATTGTTCAAATCAAATATTTGTTGTGCTAACGAACCAATAACATCAACAGAAAATGCAGAATGGATATAACTTGGATAACGCATAGCTGCAAAAATATTGAAGTGTATAATCTCTTTTTCAAACTCCATAGTGAGTGTTCCAGTATTGTAATTAATCTTCGTCTTATCAGTCTTCATAAATGGTCTCCCAAGAACTAATGAAGTATACGAACAATTATCTCCATTCTGCATATCCACGACAAAGAAATCAACCAGAAAGATCAATTCATTCACTTGTACCAAAATGACTTCCACGAGTCCCTTAGGATATATGTTAGACTTGTTATCTAATTGAATGATAATCCCTGTCTCCTTTAAAGGTCCCCGATTCGACGAAGCATAAACATCGGATGATATTACGCTTATGGAAGCTCACAAATCAAGCAAAGCATGCCCAAACCATCTGTTACCAATAGAAATTGGCACAGTAAAACCACCAGGATCTTTACACTTTGCAGACATCTTCTTAACATAGCTGAAGCACTTTCTTCCACCCGAGTGACCTTGTTAGAAATCAACCTCTCCTTCCTTGTACACAATTCTTTCAGAACCTTGGCATACCTGGGTACCGTTATGATGGCCTCAAAGAATGGAATGTTGATATGCGCCTTGCTGAAAATATCCATAATCTCCTTGTCTAAAACTTGCTTCTTTGACTTGGAAAAACGATTAGGAAAAAAGGTGGTGTGGTAAAATATGAACTGTGTCTTTAGGTTGGCCTGTTGAAGTTGGATTTTCCTTTGGAATAGTTTCCACCTCTACTTACTTTTTCTGAGTCGTAACTAACCTTTTCTTGTTGTTTTGGCTCTTTTATTTTCTTTCCACTCCTCAAAAGCACTGCATTAACATTTTCTCTTGGATTCACAAAAGTTTGTGATGACAGCTTTGTCAATGCTTGTGCCTTCAGTTGATTAATCTCAGTTTCCATTTGCCCCATCTGAGTATGTAGATCTCTAATCGCATAGTCGTTCTTCTGCATATGTTGATCGTCTTTCTGTTGGAACATATATGAGATACCTTGCATCATAGTAATCATCTTCTCAGATGTGTCATCCTTGGGAACTTGATATTGCGACTGTGACTGGAATTGTGGTTGTTGAAAACCACCTTGCTTGTTTGCGTAGCTGAAATTCGGGTGATCTTTTCAACCTGGATTGTAGGTATTAGAGTACGGGTTATACCTTGGCCTTTGATTAGGGGACACAATATTCACATGTTCAGACTCTTCTTCATAAGTAAGAATAATCATTGTTGCCATTCTTTGCACTACCTTTTCGATGTTGTTCATCCGTTGCTCTGATTGTGCAGATTCTACTATCTCGCGAACTCTTCTGACACTTAAGTTGTTTCTTGTATAAAATTATTGAGCGTTGAAGTTATACTCTCGATCAAACTAGTTGCCTGTGAGATCGTCTTCTCAGTAAGTGTACCTCATGCGTCTGCATCAATCAAGTTTCTGTATTCTTGAAGTAATCCTTCATAAAAATATTGAATGATGAGTGTTGAAGATATGTTGTGGTGTGGACAGCTTGCCAATTACCTTTTGTATCTTTCTCAGTATCCATAAAGAGACTCCCCAGTAATATGCAAATGCCACTGATTTCTTAATAAAAAAAGGTGTCGCTTTGGAAGATGGAAAGTACTTCTCCAGAATCAACTTTTTCATCTTTCTCATGTTGTAACACTCCCTGAAGGAGAAGATAATACAACCATTCTTCTGCCAAGTCTGTTAACGAAAATGGGAAGGCTTGGAGCAAGCCGTATCTCTGTCTGTGGTTGTATGCCTTAGACTTGTCATCGTGTTCTGGAACTGTTGAAGGTGTCGATTTGGATTTTCACCTGGATGTCCCTTGAACTTTGGTAGATGATGAATTAGATTTGACTTCAGTTCCACTGGATTAGTGATTGTGATGCACAGTGGTTGCGAATCAAAGCACGGGGAAGTTAACTCTCCCAACTTCTTTTCTGGAGGTGGAGGATCTCTCTCGTCGGTATTAACCATCTCTCCATTAGATGAGTCTTGTTACACTTGTTGATGTTCTTGTAGTATTGTTCCCCTACGAGTTTTAATTTTGTACCTTGGGTAATCCCATTGTTTAAGTGGCAGGAATTAAGTACCTGAAACCAAAAAAAATCTAGAGTAAAATCTAAAAATATCAAAATTAATAAATAAATCGAATAATTAATAAAAATTAAAAGAAAATAAAAAAAAACTAGAAAAAATTCTAAAAACAAAGTACTAAATAAAGTTATTAAAAGAAAATATGACAACTAAAAGCTACGGAATGTATTTGAACCCAAAGGTTCCATAACATTTTCAGTATAGACATGTTCTTCTAACATAACATCATAATCATCATCATCATCATGATAGGAATTTTGCAATCTAGGATAATTTTCAATCCTAAGGTCGGAGCTATTACAAGAATAAAACTCTAATTCATGAGGGTGATTCATATCATGTGGTGTTGTTCCTGTTTCCCTAACGGATTCCCATTGATGGGTTTTTTCTGCAATCTCGGCTAAAAAATTCCATGCATCATCCACAGATTTATCAATAAACTCACCATTACACATAGACTCAACCATGGTTCGAGAGTTAAAGTCTAGTCCCTCATAGAGGATGACGACAAGTCTCCACTTCTCAATTCCATGGTGCGGACATTCACTCAACAAATCATTAAAACGTTCGAAATAGTGAAAAACAGTTTCCTCATCCAATTGGACAAAACAATTGATACTTTGACGAATAGCGATGGTCCTATGGTGTGGAAAAAATTTTTGGAAAAATTGATTAGTGAGTTGTTCCCAAGTGGTGATTGATTGTGGTCTCAAACCGTAAAACCATGTTTTGGCCCTTTCCTTTAAAGAAAATGTAAACAAACGCAATTTCAGAGAGTCTCGGACAAATGATCAGGTTGCATAGTCCGACAAATTTGTTCAAACTCCCTCACATGAGTATAGGGGTTCTCAGAATCGAACCCTCGAAATATAGGAAGTATTTGTATCATGCTTGCATTTATTTTAAAAGGGTTATTGGTTTGAGGTAAGACAATACATGATAATGGAATTTGTATTGATGGATACATGTATCATGGAGAGCACGAGGTTGGCCCATTTTGAAATGACACAAAGCCCACTATTTGGTTTTAATGGGTTTTAAAAAAATTTGGTTTTTGATGGGTTTGGATTTTTGGGAAAAATTTGGTTTTGGTGGGAATAAAAGAAATTTGGTTTAAAATTGGGAGCAAAAGATTTTTTTTTTTTTTTTTTTTTTTTTTTTTTTTTTAAGAAAATAAAATTTGGTTTTTGAATGGGAGCAAGCCCACTGTGCAAGCCTCTAATGAAATGGAAGCTGCGGCCTACGAAAATTCAAGTTTTAATTTTGAAAGTTTAATTTGGCCCAGTTGGTTAAGGCCCGACGTTTGTTTTTAAAACTTTGGTTTCGAGCTTCACTTACAAGTCCACAATCAGTTATAAGCTCAGCTGGGTTTAAACCCAGAGTCTAAAATACAAGTCCAATGAAAGAATTTAAACAAGCCCACACAAAATAAATACAAGCCCACAAATTAAACAAACAAGCCCACAAATAAATTATTACAAACCCAAAATAGAAAAATAAAAAAAGCCCAAAAAATTGGGTTAATTATTACAAGCCCACAATTAAAAATTTGGAAGCCCACAGGTTGGGTTCTCTCAATTGAATGGGTTTAGGCTTACCTTTTTAGCACAGCCCAGCTGCTCTGATTTGTTGCAAAAACCCTTGGGTTTTGGTTTCTTTTCCTTGGTGGCGTCCCAGCAGAGGAAAAACAGGTTCAGAATCAGCAGGTCCAACCGCAAATGAAATGAAGCAGATGCAGATGCAAATGCTATGAAATGAAATACAAAATAGCTAAAGAAAAACACAGATAAAACACAGCACCAATCCCCGGCAACGGCGCCAAAAACTTGGTGGGCCCGGAGATGTGTATAAATTGAGCGTATGAAACGCGGGCCTACAGTAATACCGCAAGTGCACGGTCGTCAGTTGTAGCTCGTGCAAGTACGGGTCGATCCACAGAGATCGGGTGTGTTTCGGAAGTGTTTTAGCTAAATTGGGTTCCTAGATTTGCTTTGGGCTTAGAAGCCCTTTGGAAGTGTTGGGCTTAATGTACTACTGGGTTTAAATACCCTTTGAATGGATTGGGCTTAGTTGGTTTGTTAAACATAAAATGAACTGAGCTTGGGCTCAGTTATCTTTAAAGTGCAAATGGGTTGTGGTTCTAGAAACTGGTCTGAGCTTTGGGCTCAACAGTTCAACTAGGAGTTGGGCTTAACAGTTCACTTGCAAGTTGGGCTTAGTAGTGAACTAGGCTTTTGCCTTAACTGGGCCTTAGTGAACTAGACCTTGGTTTTGGTCTTACAGTTGAGAATCAGGGCCTTTGGTTAAGCCTGAATTGGATTGGGCTCAACTTTTGAAGTGAGCTTTGGGCTGCAGGAACTGTGGACTATGGCTTTGGAGCAGCAGCAGCAGGAGCAAGAGCTGCAGCAGTTTGGCAGCAGCAGCTGCAGAAAGGCAGCAGCAACAGAAGAATTGGCTTGGCTGCAGGAGAAGAAGGGGCAGCAGCAGCACCTTGGCAGAGCAACAGGCAAAGAAGTGGAAAACAGCACAAGGCCAAGAAGAGGGAAAAACAGTGCAGCAGCACAAGTGCGCGCAGCAGTTGCAGCAATAGAAGAAATGCAGCAGGGAAAGCAAGTAAGCAGTGAAAATGCAAAACAGAAATGCAAGTAGTAATGCAGCAGTGCCAGGTAAAGCAAATGAGAAGTGAAAGTAAAACAAATGAAAGAAAACAAGAAAGCAAAGTTAAACAGTAGAAGATGGAATTGTGGATGAGAATGAAGGTTGATGGCAAACTAGGGCATTGATTCCACCTCTTAACCTAGACTAAGTCGGATATTCCAATTGCAACCAAATATCCTCCCAGGTACTAGCTATCTGATTAGAGCATAACTAGTCTGAGGTTTGGACCATAATCAATTACATGGGCTGCTGCACTTTCAATCACAGGGGTATCCTAACTACAATGTATGCCTGACATACAATGTGAGAGCAAAGTGATGAGAGGCCAAAATTGTAGTCTCCTACACAGTGGCATTAAGGTTTCATCTTCCCTAGGGTGAATTAGAACATGCTAACACCTAGAACTAAACAGGAACAATTACAAATGAACAGGAGCATTAAACTAAAACCATCAACAATTACACAACATCAAACACAACACAGTGAACAAGAAGAAAAATATGCAAATGATGAAAATTGACAGTGAAATTAAAATCAAACCTAACCACAATTGGGTGGAAACTTGGCTAGTCCAGAACAGTTTACATCTCCTACACATCCCCTTTATAGTTTAAATCCTAAAATTTCTACAAACCCTAATGTTGATAACCCTAAATTGATTTTTGGGGAAAATCAAATTTGACATACCAATTGGATAATTTCGACCCAACCCATGCTTTGTACTGGCTTTACGCTGCTCGAAATCCCCTATTCTTCGTCTTCTTTGCACTGCAACCCTATCTTGGAGCGAACCCTAAGCCTGCCTCTCTTAATCTTAGCACCTATGTGAGAAGAAGCTATGAGGGAGAGAGATAGACTAGGGGGTTCGATAGGTGTCTTGGTCGGCTGGTTGTGGAGGTGGTGATGGAAGAGATGGTGGTGGCAGGACATGGTGTCTCTGCAAATGTCGGGGGAAGAAGAGAAATTTGGGGGAAATGAGTTTTGGGGAAGAAGAAGGTGGGTGTTTGTTTGGGTCGATGGGTTTGATGGCTAAGGTGTTGATCGGGATCATCTGAAGTTGATGAGCAGCGAGGAGATCCGTCGGATGTGAAGATGGTAGGTGGATCTAACGGTGGTATGAGAGATGAATCACTTCGACCGTTGGATTGTGAAATACAACAAAGTTAACGGCGAAGATCGAGGTTAGGTGCTGTAGTGTTAAGCGAAAGTATCGAGATTTGATGAACAGCAAGGGAGCGACCGTTGGATTCAACTACCATCTAATCTGAAGGCTTGGAATTTCAGCGCTGTGGTGTTTGGCAGAGACTTCAGATTTTGATGATCTATGAAGGAGCGACCATCGGATGCTTCTGAGAACTGATCTGATGGCTGAGAACGGAGGCGTTTTTGTGTGTAGAAAATGAGGTTGTGCGCACCATTCTTCGCGGCTTCCTTGCGTGATTTCTCCCGGCTTTTCACTACTTTTCTGCTCTTTGCTCCGCAAGTCATCCAGACTTTATTTATTACCTAAAAATGCAAAATTAAGTAAGAAAAATATTTATTCTTGAAAACAATGAAAACAGAATATGGGATAAAATGTAGAATTAATGATCAAAAGATGAGTTAAATGCCAACAAAAAGGGATAAATATACAATATTTGGCACTCATCAAATACCCCCAAACCTGAATTTTACTTGTCCTCAAGTAAAACAGAACTAAGGAAATCCTAACTATACCACTGTCGCTGGTCTCTCGAATGCATTTAGCGTATGCACTAAGCCTTTTAAACCACTAAGTGTCCCTAGTGGACGAGTTGAAGTCTCGTGAAGGTTTACCAGAGGTGTGCCTACAAAACCTAAGGACAAAATATAAGCTCATATTCCATCAAATGTGACATGTGCAAAACAGTTTAAGCTCACAGCAAAATGGAGATGTCAATCTAGCTATCGAAGGCACAATCCTAGCACTGATAACAAATAAGGACATGTGATAAGAGTGTAAAGTGTATCTACACATGTGTAAAGAAAGATCTGAAGTCATGACTACTAATCACCAAGAGATAGTTTCTCAGGCTAAGAACTGAGGTCGAAATCTAGCTAGCTGTCCGGACTTTACGAGAATTGTGAATGAGTTGGAGGTATTTCACAATTACTCGCGTTGTACATCAATGGCATACACCCTCCTTGCTTATTACAAAGAAACAAAAATGACTCTTTACATGACTCTTATTTACATTGACTACTCTCTTTTATTTTTGGAACAAGAGATGATGGAATTGATAAATACTTGATTTTTTTGTATTTTTCTGATATTTTTTTTTTTTTTTTTTTTTTTTTTTTAAACAAGGAAACACTTTTGATACATAACAAAAAGAAACAAAAGATTACATGACACTTTGCAAGAGGTAGCCCTTTTTGATGCACCCAGTTAAATTCGATGGTTGTCTTTCTTAATGTAACCTCCACCTTCTATCCCCACCAACCAAAGAACAAGCTAGTCAAGTTTCGTTCAGTATTCTAAAGTGATTGGCAATCGTAACTTCCTATCCAACACCTTGAAGATCGAGGCCATACATGTATTGGTAGATCGTGCGCGTGCAAATTTCTTATCACTATGTGAATTATGCTAGAATCAGGGTGCCTAAATATCTAGACTAAGACTCCTAATAAAAATACATATTTGCACAAGAGTCAACATTTCAAGGTAGATGAGCTCCATTTTTATGATTTTTTTCAATTTTTAATTTTTTTTTTGAATTTTGATTTTTAATTTTTTTTGGAATTTTTCAATTTTTTCAAAAAGAAGAAGGAGTTCGTTTTCAATTATGGCAAATTATCGTGGTATCTACTCTATACCCCCAAACCTAAACTAAACATTGTCCTCAATGTTTCAAAATATGAAAAGAATTAAAATGCAACATATGGAAAGGGACATGCTGAGTAGAGTAAAAGGAGAGAGAATACCCGATTTCGGCGAAAGCAGAATTAAAACTCCGTTATTCAAGGCAAAAATCCAACATATTTCAGCCGAGATCATATTGGATTAGAAAATATATACAAAATGAACAAAATGGTTTTTAAAATTTATCTACTGGATTATATACAAAAAATTCACCATACACTAACAATCTAAAGAGTTGAGGATCAACCCAAAAGAAAAAGTGTAGAGACAAAGAAAGTTTCAAAACACTAAAATTGGACTTAAATGGGAGTGAGAGTGAAAAACCGAATGAATTACCCCTAAACCAAAATTTTTCAACAGGTTTACTTTTAAGCACAAAATCATTAATTTTAGGGGTTCAGGATTCAAAAGGTCTAACTCATAATGGACTGTTTTCGGGATGGGCAAACATGCAATTTCCAACTGTGGCTCTTTAAATGTATATATTTTGAAGCAAAATAGTCCAAGAGGACTTGGGAAGCACACAGTTCCAATCCTAGATTAGGAATTTTCAGAAAAATTGGTTTTACAATATGGGTACAAACCAAATCTAGGTTGGGTGGAAGGCCAACAGATTGTGACTCATGTAGAGAATAGGCATATCATTATCAAACAAATCAAAATCTTCTAACATCTACACATGTCACATCATGCTCACAATCATCAATCAAATTGGCAAGATCACAATCAGAATTATCAACATCATCAACAGATTTATTCTCGTGTATCGGCACATCAGGGAAACATCACATGGAATACTAGAAGAAATATCATGCATTAAGGTCGGGGCAGAGAAGCCTAATGTATTTGAACCCAAAGGTTCCATAACATTTTCAGTATAGACATGTTCTTCTAACATAACATCATAATCATCATCATCATCATGAGGAATTTTGCAATCTAGGATAATTTTCAATCCTAAGGTCGGAGCTATTACAAGAATAAAACTCTAATTCATGAGGGTGATCATATCATGTGGTGTTGTTCCTGTTTCCCTAACGGATTCCCATTGATGGGTTTTTTCTGCAATCTCGGCTAAAAAATTCCATGCATCATCCACAGATTTATCAATAAACTCACCATTACACATAGACTCAACCATGGTTCGAGATTTAAAGTCTAGTCCCTCATAGAGGATGACGACAAGTCTCCACTTCTCAATTCCATGGTGCGGACATTCACTCAACAAATCATTAAAACGTTCAAATAGTGAAAAACAGTTTCCTCATCCAATTGGACAAAACAATTGATACTTTGACGAATAGCGATGGTCCTATGGTGTGGAAAAATTTTTGGAAAAATTGATTAGTGAGTTGTTCCCAAGTGGTGATTGATTGTGGTCTCAAACCGTAAAACCATGTTTTGGCCCTTTCCTTTAAAGAAAATGTAAACAAACGCAATTTCAGAGAGTCTTCGGACAATGATCAGGTTGCATAGTCCGACAAATTTGTTCAAACTCCTCACATGAGTATAGGGGTTCTCAGAATCGAACCCTCGAAATATAGGAAGTATTTGTATCATGCTTGCATTTATTTTAAAAGGGTTATTGGTTTGAGGTAAGACAATACATGATAATGGAATTTGTATTGATGGATACATGTATTCATGGAGAGCACGAGGTTGGCCCATTTTGAAATGACACAAAGCCCACTATTTGGTTTTAATGGGTTTTAAAAATTTGGTTTTTGATGGGTTTGGATTTTTGGGAAAAATTTGGTTTTGGTGGGATATAAAAGAAATTTGGTTTAAAATTGGGAGCAAAAGATTTTTTTTTTTTTTTTTTTTTTTTTTTTTTTTTTAAGAAAATAAAATTTGGTTTTTGAATGGGAGCAAGCCCACTGTGCAAGCCTCTAATGAAATGGAAGCTGCGGCCTACGAAAATTCAAGTTTTAATTTTGAAAGTTTAATTTGGCCCAGTTGGTTAAGGCCCGACGTTTGTTTTAAAACTTTGGTTTCGAGCTTCACTTACAAGTCCACAATCAGTTATAAGCTCAGCTGGGTTTAAACCCAGAGTCTAAAATACAAGTCCAATGAAAGAATTTAAACAAGCCCACACAAAATAAATACAAGCCCACAAATTAAACAAACAAGCCCACAAATAAATTATTACAAACCCAAAGAAAGAAAAATAAAAAGCCCAAAAAATTGGGTTAATTATTACAAGCCCACAATTAAAAATTTGGAAGCCCACAGGTTGGGTTCTCTCAATTGAATGGGTTTAGGCTTACCTTTTTAGCACAGCCCAGCTGCTCTGATATTGTTGCAAAAACCCAGTTGGGTTTTGGTTCTTTTCCTTGGTGGCGTCCCAGCAGAGGAAAAACAGGTTCAGAATCAGCAGGTCCAACCGCAAATGAAATGAAGCAGATGCAGATGCAAATGCTATGAAATGAAATACAAAATAGCTAAAGAAAAACACAGATAAAACACAGCACCAATCCCCGGCAACGGCGCCAAAAACTTGGCAGGCTTCTAAAAGGTCTAAAAATTATCCCCCGGCCAAAAACTTGGTGGGCCCGGAGATGTGAATAAAATTGAGCGTAATGAAACGCGGGCCTACAGTAATACCGCAAGTGCACGGTCGTCAGTTGTAGCTCGTGCAAGTACGGGTCGATCCACAGAGATCGGGTGTGTTTCGGAAGTGTTTTAGCTAAATTGGGTTCCTAGATTTGCTTTGGGCTTAGAAGCCCTTTGGAAGTGTTGGGCTTAATGTACTACTGGGTTTAAATACCCTTTGAATGGATTGGGCTTAGTTGGTTTGTTAAACATAAAATGAACTGAGCTTGGGCTCAGTTATCTTTAAAGTGCAAATGGGTTGTGGTTCTAGAAACTGGTCTGAGCTTTGGGCTCAACAGTTCAACTAGGAGTTGGGCTTAACAGTTCACTTGCAAGTTGGGCTTAGTAGTGAACTAGGCTTTTGCCTTAACTGGGCCTTAGTGAACTAGACCTTGGTTTTGGTCTTACAGTTGAGAATCAGGGCCTTTGGTTAAGCCTGAATTGGATTGGGCTCAACTTTTGAAGTGAGCTTTGGGCTGCAGGAACTGTGGACTATGGGCTTTGGAGCAGCAGCAGCAGGAGCAAGAGCTGCAGCAGTTTGGCAGCAGCAGCTGCAGAAAGGCAGCAGCAACAGAAGAATTGGCTTGGCTGCAGGAGAAGAAGGGGCAGCAGCAGCACCTTGGCAGAGCAACAGGCAAAGAAGTGGCAAAACAGCACAAGGCCAAGAAGAGGGAAAAACAGTGCAGCAGCACAAGTGCTGCAGCAGCAGTTGCAGCAATAGAAGAAATGCAGCAGGGAAAGCAAGTAAGCAGTGAAAATGCAAAACAGAAATGCAAGTAGTAATGCAGCAGTGCAGGTAAGCAAATGAGAAGTGAAAGTAAAACAAATGAAAGAAACAAGAAAGCAAAGTTAAACAGTAGAAGATGGAATTGTGGATGAGAATGAAGGTTGATGGCAAACTAGGGCATTGATTCCACCTCTTAACCTAGACTAAGTCGGATATTCCAATTGCAACCAAATTATCCTCCCAAGGTACTAGCTATCTGATTAGAGCATAACTAGTCTGAGGTTTGGACCATAATCAATTAACATGGGCTGCTGCACTTTCAATCACAGGGGTATCCTAACTACAATGTATGCCTGACATACAATGTGAGAGCAAAGTGATGAGAGGCCAAAATTGTAGTCTCCTACCAGGGCATTAAGGTTTCATCTTCACCCTAGTGGTGAATTAGAACATGCTAACACCTAGAACTAAACAGGAACAATTACAAATGAACAGGAGCATTAAACTAACAACACATCAACAATTACACAACATCAAACACAACACAGTGAACAAGAAGAAAAATATGCAAATGATGAAAATTGACAGTGAAATTAAAATCAAACCTAACCCAAATTGGGTGGAAACTTGGCTAGTCCAAGAACAGTTTTTACATCTCCTACACATCCCCTTTTATAGTTTTACAAATCCCTAAAATTTCTACAAACCCTAATGTTGATAACCCTAAATTGATTTTTGGGGAAAATCAAATTTGACATACCAATTGGATAATTTCGACCCAACCCATGCTTTGTACTGGCTTTACGCTGCTCGAAATCCCCTATTCTTCGTCTTCTTTGCACTGCAACCCTATCTTGGAGCGAAACCCTAAGCCTGCCTCTCTTAATCTTAGCACCTATGTGAGAAGAAGCTATGAGGGAGAGAGATAGACTAGGGGGTTCGATAGGTGTCTTGGTCGGCTGGTTGTGGAGGTGGTGATGGAAGAGATGGTGGTGGCAGGACATGGTGTCTCTGCAAATGTCGGGGGAAGAAGAGAAATTTGGGGGAAATGAGTTTTGGGGAAGAAGAAGGTGGGTGTTTGTTTGGGTCGATGGGTTTGATGGCTAAGGTGTTGATCGGGATCATCTGAAGTTGATGAGCAGCGAGGAGATCCGTCGGATGTGAAGATGGTAGGTGGATCTAACGGTGGTATGAGAGATGAATCACTTCGACCGTTGGATTGTGAAAACAACAAAGTTAACGGCGAAGATCGAGGTTAGGTGCTGTAGTGTTAAGCGAAAGTATCGAGATTTGATGAACAGCAAGGGAGCGACCGTTGGATTCAACTACCATCTAATCTGAAGGCTTGGAATTTCAGCGCTGTGTGTTTGGCAGAGACTTCAGTTTTGATGATCTATGAAGGAGCGACCATCGGATGCTTCTGAGAACTGATCTGATGGCTGAGAACGGAGGCGTTTTTGTGTGTAGAAATGAGGTTGTGCGCACCATTCTTCGCGGCTTCCTTGCGTGATTTCTCCCGGCTTTTCACTACTTTTCTCTCTTTTCCGCTCCGCAAGTCATCCAGACTTTATTTATTACCTAAAAATGCAAAAAAGTAAGAAAATATTTATTCTTGAAAACAATGAAAAACAGAATATGGGATAAAATGTAGAATTAATGATCAAAAGATGAGTTAAATGCAACAAAAAGGGATAAATATATACAATATTTGGCACTCATCAAATACCCCCAAACCTGAATTTTACTTGTCCTCAAGTAAAACAAAACTAAGGAAATCCTAACTATACCACTGTCGCTGGTCTCTCGAATGCATTTAGCGTATGCACTAAGCCTTTTAAACCACTAAGTGTCCCTAGTGGACGAGTTGAAGTCTCGTGAAGGTTTACCAGAGGTGTGCCTACAAAACCTAAGGACAAAATATAAGCTCATATTCCATCAAATGTGACATGTGCAAAACAGTTTAAGCTCACAGCAAAATGGAGATGTCAATCTAGCTATCGAAGGCACAATCCTAGCACTGATAACAAATAAGGACATGTGATAAGAGTGTAAAGTGTATCTACACATGTGTAAAGAAAGATCTGAAGTCATGACTACTAATCACCAAGAGATAGTTTCTCAGGCTAAGAACTGAGGTCGAAATCTAGCTAGCTGTCCGGACTTTACGAGAATTGTGAATGAGTTGGAGGTATTTCACAATTACTCGCGTTGTACATCAATGGCATACACCCTCCTTGCTTATTACAAGAAACAAAAAATGACTCTTTACATGACTCTTATTTACATTGACTACTCTCTTTTTATTTTTGGAACAAGAGATGATGGAATTGATAAATACTTGATTTTTTTTTTTTTGATATTTTTTTTTTTTTTTTTTTTTTTTTTTTTTGAATATATACATCGTTTTTTTTTTTTTTTTTTTTTTTTTTTGAACAAGGAAACACTTTTGATACATAACAAAAAGAAACAAAAGATTACATGACACTTTGCAAGAGGTAGCCCTTTTTGATGCACCCAGTTAAATTCGATGGTTGTCTTTCTTAATGTAACCTCCACCTTCTATCCCAACCAACCAAAGAACAAGCTAGTCAAGTTTCGTTCAGTATTCTAAAGTGATTGGCAATCGTAACTTCCTATCCAACACCTTGAAGATCGAGGCCATACATGTATTGGTAGATCGTGCGCGTGCAAATTTCTTATCACTATGTGAATTGTGCTAGAATCAGGGTGCCTAAATATCTAGACTAAGACTCCTAATAAAAATACATATTTGCACAAGAGTCAACATTTCAAGGTAAATGAGCTCCATTTTTATGATTTTTTCAATTTTTAATTTTTTTTTGAATTTTGATTTTTTAATTTTTTTGGAATTTTTCAATTTTTTCAAAAAGAAGAAGGAGTTCGTTTTCAATTATGGCAAATTATCGTGGTATCTACTCTATACCCCCAAACCTAAACTAAACATTGTCCTCAATGTTTCAAAATATGGAAAGAATTAAAATGCAACATATGGAAAGGGACATGCTGAGTAGAGTAAAAGGAGAGAGAATACCCGATTTCGGCGAAAGCAGAATTAAAACTCCGTTATTCAAGGCAAAAATCCAACATATTTCAGCCGAGATCATATTGGATTAGAAAATATATACAAAAGGAACAAAAGGGTTTTTAAAATTTATCTACTGGATTATATACAAAAAATTCACCATACACTAACAATCTAAAGAGTTGAGGATCAACCCAAAAAAAAGTGTAGAGACAAAGAAAGTTTCAAAACACTAAAATTGGACTTAAATGGGAGTGAGAGTGAAAAACCGAATGAATTACCCCTAAACCTAAATTTTCAACAGGTTTACTTTTAAGCACAAAATCTATTAATTTTAGGGGTTCAGGATTCAAAAGGTCTAACTCATAATGGACTGTTTTCGGGATGGGCAAACATGCAATTTCCAACTGTGGCTCTTTAAATGTATTATATTTTGAAGCAAAATAGTCCAAGAGGACTTGGGAAGCACACAGTTCCAATCCTAGATTAGGAATTTTCAGAAAAATTGGTTTTACAATATGGGTACAAACCAAATCTAGGTTGGGTGGAAGGCCACAGATTGTGACTGTAGGAGATAGGCATATCATTATCAATCAAATCAAAATCTTCTAACTCATCTACACATGTCACATCATGCTCACAATCATCAATCAAATTGGCAAGATCACAATCAGAATTATCAACATCATCAACAGATTTATTCTCGTGTATCGGCACATCAGGGGAAACATCACATGGAATACTAGAAGAAATATCATGCATTAAGGTCGGGGCAGAGAAGCCTAATGTATTTGAACCCAAAGGTTCCATAACATTTTCAGTATAGACATGTTCTTCTAACATAACATCATAATCATCATCATCATGATAGGAATTTTGCAATCTAGGATAATTTTCAATCCTAAGGTCGGAGCTATTACAAGAATAAAACTCTAATTCATGAGGGTGACTCATATCATGTGGTGTTGTTCCTGTTTCCCTAACGGATTCCCATTGATGGGTTTTTTCTGCAATCTCGGCTAAAAAATTCCATGCATCCACAGATTTATCAATAAACTCACCATTACACATAGACTCAACCATGGTTCGAGATTTAAAGTCTAGTCCCTCATAGAGGATGACGACAAGTCTCCACTTCTCAATTCCATGGTGCGGACATTCACTCAACAAATCATTAAAACGTTCAAAATAGTGAAAAACAGTTTCCTCATCCAATTGGACAAAACAATTGATACTTTGACGAATAGCGATGGTCCTATGGTGTGGAAAAATTTTTGGAAAAATTGATTAGTGAGTTGTTCCCAAGTGGTGATTGATTGTGGTCTCAAACCGTAAAACCATGTTTTGGCCCTTTCCTTTAAAGAAAATGTAAACAAACGCAATTTCAGAGAGTCTTCGGACAAATGATCAGGTTGCATAGTCCGACAAATTTGTTCAAACTCTCACATGAGTATAGGGGTTCTCAGAATCGAACCCTCGAAATATAGGAAGTATTTGTATCATGCTTGCATTTATTTTAAAAGGGTTATTGGTTTGAGGTAAGACAATACATGATAATGGAATTTGTATTGATGGATACATGTATTCATGGAGAGCACGAGGTTGGCCCATTTTGAAATGACACAAAGCCCACTATTTGGTTTTAATGGGTTTTAAAAAATTTGGTTTTTGATGGGTTTGGATTTTTGGGAAAAATTTGGTTTTGGTGGGATATAAAAGAAATTTGGTTTAAAATTGGGAGCAAAAGATTTTTTTTTTTTTTTTTTTTTTTTTTTTTTTTAAGAAAATAAAATTTGGTTTTTGAAATGGGAGCAAGCCCACTGTGCAAGCCTCTAATGAAATGGAAGCTGCGGCCTACGAAAATCAAGTTTTAATTTTGAAAGTTTAATTTGGCCCAGTTGGTTAAGGCCCGACGTTTGTTTTAAAACTTTGGTTTCGAGTCACTTACAAGTCCACAATCAGTTATAAGCTCAGCTGGGTTTAAACCCAGAGTCAAAATACAAGTCCAATGAAAGAATTTAAACAAGCCCACACAAAATAAATACAAGCCCACAAATTAAACAAACAAGCCCACAAATAAATTATTACAAACCCAAAATAGAAAAATAAAAAGCCCAAAAAATTGGGTTAATTATTACAAGCCCACAATTAAAAATTTGGAAGCCCACAGGTTGGGTTCTCTCAATGAATGGGTTTAGGCTTACCTTTTTAGCACAGCCCAGCTGCTCTGATATTGTTGCAAAAACCCAGTTGGGTTTTGGTTCTTTTCCTTGGTGGCGTCCCAGCAGAGGAAAAACAGGTTCAGAATCAGCAGGTCCAACAGCAAATGAAATGAAGCAGATGCAGATGCAAATGCTATGAAATGAAATAAAATAGCTAAGAAAAACACAGATAAAACACAGCACCAATCCCCGGCACGGCGCCAAAAACTTGGCAGGCAAAAGGAATTATCCCCGGCCAAAAACTTGGTGGGCCCGGAGATGATGTGAATAAAATTGAGCGTAATAAACGCGGGCCTACAGTAATACCGCAAGTGCACGGTCGTCAGTTGTAGCTCGTGCAAGTACGGGTCGATCCACAGAGATCGGGTGTGTTTCGGAAGTGTTTAGCTAATTGGGTTCCTAGATTTGCTTTGGGCTTAGAAGCCCTTTGGAAGTGTTGGGCTTAATGTACTACTGGGTTTAAATACCCTTTGAATGGATTGGGCTTAGTTGGTGTTTTAAACATAAAATGAACTGAGCTTGGGCTCAGTTATCTTTAAAGTGCAAATGGGTTGTGGTTCTAGAAACTGGTCTGAGCTTTGGGCTCAACAGTTCAACTAGGAGTTGGGCTTAACAGTTCACTTGCAAGTTGGGCTTAGTAGTGAACTAGGCTTTTGCCTTAACTGGGCCTTAGTGAACTAGACCTTGGTTTTTGGTCTTACAGTTGAGAATCAGGGCCTTTGGTTAAGCCTGAATTGGATTGGGCTCAACTTTTGAAGTGAGCTTTGGGCTGCAGGAACTGTGGACTATGGGCTTTGGAGCAGCAGCAGCAGGAGCAAGAGTGCAGCAGTTTGGCAGCAGCAGCTGCAGAAAGGCAGCAGCAACAGAAGAATTGGCTTGGCTGCAGGAGAAGAAGGGCAGCAGCAGCACCTTGGCAGAGCAACAGGCAAAGAAGTGGCAAAACAGCACAAGGCCAAGAAGAGGGAAAAACAGTGCAGCAGCACAAGTGCTGCAGCAGGTTGCAGCAATAGAAGAAATGCAGCAGGGAAAGCAAGTAAGCAGTGAAAATGCAAACAGAAATGCAAGTAGTAATGCAGCAGTGCGGTAAAGCAAATGAGAAGTGAAAGTAAAACAAATGAAAGAAAACAAGAAAGCAAAGTTAAACAGTAGAAGATGGAATTGTGGATGAGAATGAAGGTTGATGGCAAACTAGGGCATTGATTCCACCTCTTAACCTAGACTAAGTCGGATATTCCAATTGCAACCAAATTATCCTCCCAAGGTACTAGCTATCTGATTAGAGCATAACTAGTCTGAGGTTTGGACCATAATCAATTAACATGGGCTGCTGCACTTTCAATCACAGGGGTATCCTAACTACAATGTATGCCTGACATACAATGTGAGAGCAAAGTGATGAGAGGCCAAAATTGTAGTCTCCTACACAGTGGCATTAAGATTTTCATCTTCACCCTAGTGGTGAATTAGAACATGCTAACACCTAGAACTAAACAGGAACAATTACAAATGAACAGAGCATTAAACTAACAACACATCAACAATTACACAACATCAAACACAACACAGTGAACAAGAAGAAAAATATGCAAATGATGAAAATTGACAGTGAAATTAAAATCAAACCTAACCAAATTGGGTGGAAACTTGGCTAGTCCAAGAACAGAACAGTTTTTACATCTCCTACACATCCCCTTTTATAGTTTTACAAATCCCAAAAATTTCTACAAACCCTAATGTTGATAACCCTAAATTGATTTTTGGGGGAAAACAAATTTGACATACCAATTGGATAATTTCGACCCAACCCATTTTGTACTGGCTTTACGCTGCTCGAAATCCCCCTATTCTTCGTCTTTTTGCACTGCAACCCTATTTGGAGAGGAAACCCTAAGCCTGCCTTCTTAATCTTAATATTGTGAGAAGAAGGAAGCTTATGAGGAGGGAGAGAGATAGACTAGGGGGTTCGATAGGTGTCTTGGTCGGCTGGTTGTGGAGGTGGTGATGGAAGAGATGGTGGTGGCAGGACATGGTGTCTCTGCAAATGTCGGGGGAAGAAGAGAAATTTGGGGGAAATGAGTTTTGGGGAAGAAGAAGGTGGGTGTTTGTTTGGGTCGATGGGTTTGATGGCTAAGGTGTTGATCGGGATCATCTGAAGTTGATGAGCAGCGAGGAGATCCGTCGGATGTGAAGATGGTAGGTGGATCTAACGGTGGTATGAGAGATGAATCACTTCGACCGTTGGATTGTGAAATACAACAAAGTTAACGGCGAAGATCGAGGTTAGGTGCTGTAGTGTTAAGCGAAAGTATCGAGATTTGATGAACAGCAAGGGAGCGACCGTTGGATTCAACTACCATCTAATCTGAAGGCTTGGAATTTCAGCGCTGTGGTGTTTGGCAGAGACTTCAGATTTTGATGATCTATGAAGGAGCGACCATCGGATGCTTCTGAGAACTGATCTGATGGCTGAGAACGGAGGCGTTTTTGTGTGTAGAAAATGAGGTTGTGCGCACCATTCTTCGCGGCTTCCTTGCGTGATTTCTCCCGGCTTTTCACTACTTTTCTGCTCTTTTCCGCTCCGCAAGTCATCCAGACTTTATTTATTACCTAAAAATGCAAAATTAAGTAAGAAAAATATTTATTCTTGAAAACAATGAAAATACAGAATATGGGATAAAATGTAGAATTAATGATCAAAAGATGAGTTAAATGCCAACAAAAAGGGATAAATATATACAATATTTGGCACTCATCAAATACCCCCAAACCTGAATTTTACTTGTCCTCAAGTAAAACAGAACTAAGGAAATCCTAACTATACCACTGTCGCTGGTCTCTCGAATGCATTTAGCGTATGCACTAAGCCTTTTAAACCACTAAGTGTCCCTAGTGGACGAGTTGAAGTCTCGTGAAGGTTTACCAGAGGTGTGCCTACAAAACCTAAGGACAAAATATAAGCTCATATTCCATCAAATGTGACATGTGCAAAACAGTTTAAGCTCACAGCAAAATGGAGATGTCAATCTAGCTATCGAAGGCACAATCCTAGCACTGATAACAAATAAGGACATGTGATAAGAGTGTAAAGTGTATCTACACATGTGTAAAGAAAGATCTGAAGTCATGACTACTAATCACCAAGAGATAGTTTCTCAGGCTAAGAACTGAGGTCGAAATCTAGCTAGCTGTCCGGACTTTACGAGAATTGTGAATGAGTTGGAGGTATTTCACAATTACTCGCGTTGTACATCAATGGCATACACCCTCCTTGCTTATTACAAAGAAACAATAAAATGACTCTTTACATGACTCTTATTTACATTGACTACTCTCTTTTTATTTTTGGAACAAGAGATGATGGAATTGATAAATACTTGATTTTTTTGTATTTTTCTGATATTTTTTTCTTTTTTTTTTTTTTTTTTTTTTTTTTTTATTTTAGAACAAGGAAACACTTTTGATACATAACAAAAAGAAACAAAAGATTACATGACACTTTGCAAGAGGTAGCCCTTTTTGATGCACCCAGTTAAATTCGATGGTTGTCTTTCTTAATGTAACCTCCACCTTCTATCCCCACCAACCAAAGAACAAGCTAGTCAAGTTTCGTTCAGTATTCTAAAGTGATTGGCAATCGTAACTTCCTATCCAACACCTTGAAGATCGAGGCCATACATGTATTGGTAGATCGTGCGCGTGCAAATTTCTTATCACTATGTGAATTATGCTAGAATCAGGGTGCCTAAATATCTAGACTAAGACTCCTAATAAAAATACATATTTGCACAAGAGTCAACATTTCAAGGTAGATGAGCTCCATTTTTATGATTTTTCAATTTTTAAATTTTTTTTTTGAATTTTGATTTTTTAATTTTTTTTGGAATTTTTCAATTTTTTCAAAAAGAAGAAGGAGTTCGTTTTCAATTATGGCAAATTATCGTGGTATCTACTCTATACCCCCAAACCTAAACTAAACATTGTCCTCAATGTTTCAAAATATGGAAAGAATTAAAATGCAACATATGGAAAGGGACATGCTGAGTAGAGTAAAAGGAGAGAGAATACCCGATTTCGGCGAAAGCAGAATTAAAACTCCGTTTATTCAAGGCAAAAATCCAACATATTTCAGCCGAGATCATATTGGATTAGAAAATATATACAAAATGAACAAAATGGTTTTTAAAATTTATCTACTGGATTATATACAAAAAATTCACCATACACTAACAATCTAAAGAGTTGAGGATCAACCCAAAAGAAAAGTGTAGAGACAAAGAAAGTTTCAAAACACTAAAATTGGACTTAAATGGGAGTGAGAGTGAAAAACCGAATGAATTACCCCTAAACCAAAATTTTTCAACAGGTTTACTTTTAAGCACAAAATCTATTAATTTTAGGGGTTCAGGATTCAAAAGGTCTAACTCATAATGGACTGTTTTCGGGATGGGCAAACATGCAATTTCCAACTGTGGCTCTTTAAATGTATTATATTTTGAAGCAAAATAGTCCAAGAGGACTTGGGAAGCACACAGTTCCAATCCTAGATTAGGAATTTTCAAAAATTGGTTTTACAATATGGGTACAAACCAAATCTAGGTTGGGTGGAAGGCCAACAGATTGTGACTCATGTAGGAGAATAGGCATATCATTATCAACAAATCAAAATCTTCTAAATCATCTACACATGTCACATCATGCTCACAATCATCAATCAAATTGGCAAGATCACAATCAGAATTATCAACATCATCAACAGATTTATTCTCGTGTATCGGCACATCAGGAGAAACATCACATGGAATACTAGAAGAAATATCATGCATTAAGGTCGGGGCAGAGAAGCCTAATGTATTTGAACCCAAAGGTTCCATAACATTTTCAGTATAGACATGTTCTTCTAACATAACATCATAATCATCATCATCATCATGATAGGAATTTTGCAATCTAGGATAATTTTCAATCCTAAGGTCGGAGCTATTACAAGAATAAAACTCTAATTCATGAGGGTGATTCATATCATGTGGTGTTGTTCCTGTTTCCCTAACGGATTCCCATTGATGGGTTTTTTCTGCAATCTCGGCTAAAAAATTCCATGCATCATCCACAGATTTATCAATAAACTCACCATTACACATAGACTCAACCATGGTTCGAGAGTTAAAGTCTAGTCCCTCATAGAGGATGACGACAAGTCTCCACTTCTCAATTCCATGGTGCGGACATTCACTCAACAAATCATTAAAACGTTCGAAATAGTGAAAAACAGTTTCCTCATCCAATTGGACAAAACAATTGATACTTTGACGAATAGCGATGGTCCTATGGTGTGGAAAAAATTTTTGGAAAAATTGATTAGTGAGTTGTTCCCAAGTGGTGATTGATTGTGGTCTCAAACCGTAAAACCATGTTTTGGCCCTTTCCTTTAAAGAAAATGTAAACAAACGCAATTTCAGAGAGTCTTCGGACAAATGATCAGGTTGCATAGTCCGACAAATTTGTTCAAACTCCCTCACATGAGTATAGGGGTTCTCAGAATCGAACCCTCGAAATATAGGAAGTATTTGTATCATGCTTGCATTTATTTTAAAAGGGTTATTGGTTTGAGGTAAGACAATACATGATAATGGAATTTGTATTGATGGATACATGTATTCATGGAGAGCACGAGGTTGGCCCATTTTGAAATGACACAAAGCCCACTATTTGGTTTTAATGGGTTTTAAAAAAATTTGGTTTTTGATGGGTTTGGATTTTTGGGAAAATTTGGTTTTGGTGGGATATAAAAGAAATTTGGTTTAAAATTGGGAGCAAAAGATTTTTTTTTTTTTTTTTTTTTTTTTTTTTTTTTTTTTTAAGAAAATAAAATTTGGTTTTTGAATGGGAGCAAGCCCACTGTGCAAGCCTCTAATGAAATGGAAGCTGCGGCCTACGAAAATTCAAGTTTTAATTTTGAAAGTTTAATTTGGCCCAGTTGGTTAAGGCCCGACGTTTGTTTTTAAAACTTTGGTTTCGAGCTTCACTTACAAGTCCACAATCAGTTATAAGCTCAGCTGGGTTTAAACCCAGAGTCTAAAATACAAGTCCAATGAAAGAATTTAAACAAGCCCACACAAAATAAATACAAGCCCACAAATTAAACAAACAAGCCCACAAATAAATTATTACAAACCCAAAATAGAAAAATAAAAAAAGCCCAAAAAATTGGGTTAATTATTACAAGCCCACAATTAAAAATTTGGAAGCCCACAGGTTGGGTTCTCTCAATTGAATGGGTTTAGGCTTACCTTTTTAGCACAGCCCAGCTGCTCTGATATTGTTGCAAAAACCCAGTTGGGTTTTGGTTCTTTTCCTTGGTGGCGTCCCAGCAGAGGAAAAACAGGTTCAGAATCAGCAGGTCCAACCGCAAATGAAATGAAGCAGATGCAGATGCAAATGCTATGAAATGAAATACAAAATAGCTAAAGAAAAACACAGATAAAACACAGCACCAATCCCCGGCAACGGCGCCAAAAACTTGGTGGGCCCGGAGATGTGTATAAAATTGAGCGTAATGAAACGCGGGCCTACAGTAATACCGCAAGTGCACGGTCGTCAGTTGTAGCTCGTGCAAGTACGGGTCGATCCACAGAGATCGGGTGTGTTTCGGAAGTGTTTTAGCTAAATTGGGTTCCTAGATTTGCTTTGGGCTTAGAAGCCCTTTGGAAGTGTTGGGCTTAATGTACTACTGGGTTTAAATACCCTTTGAATGGATTGGGCTTAGTTGGTTTGTTAAACATAAAATGAACTGAGCTTGGGCTCAGTTATCTTTAAAGTGCAAATGGGTTGTGGTTCTAGAAACTGGTCTGAGCTTTGGGCTCAACAGTTCAACTAGGAGTTGGGCTTAACAGTTCACTTGCAAGTTGGGCTTAGTAGTGAACTAGGCTTTTGCCTTAACTGGGCCTTAGTGAACTAGACCTTGGTTTTGGTCTTACAGTTGAGAATCAGGGCCTTTGGTTAAGCCTGAATTGGATTGGGCTCAACTTTGAAGTGAGCTTTGGGCTGCAGGAACTGTGGACTATGGGCTTTGGAGCAGCAGCAGCAGGAGCAAGAGCTGCAGCAGTTTGGCAGCAGCAGCTGCAGAAAGGCAGCAGCAACAGAAGAATTGGCTTGGCTGCAGGAGAAGAAGGGGGGCAGCAGCACACCTTGGCAGAGCAACAGGCAAAGAAGTGGCAAAACAGCACAAGGCCAAGAAGAGGGAAAAACAGTGCAGCAGCACAAGTGCTGCAGCAGCAGTTGCAGCAATAGAAGAAATGCAGCAGGGAAAGCAAGTAAGCAGTGAAAATGCAAAACAGAAATGCAAAGTAGTAATGCAGCAGTGCAGGTAAAGCAAATGAGAAGTGAAAGTAAAACAAATGAAGAAAACAAGAAAGCAAAGTTAAACAGTAGAAGATGGAATTGTGGATGAGAATGAAGGTTGATGGCAAACTAGGGCATTGATTCCACCTCTTAACCTAGACTAAGTCGGATATTCCAATTGCAACCAAATTATCCTCCCAAGGTACTAGCTATCTGATTAGAGCATAACTAGTCTGAGGTTTGGACCATAATCAATTAACATGGGCTGCTGCACTTTCAATCACAGGGGTATCCTAACTACAATGTATGCCTGACATACAATGTGAGAGCAAAGTGATGAGAGGCCAAAATTGTAGTCTCCTACACAGTGGCATTAAGGTTTCATCTTCACCCTAGTGGTGAATTAGAACATGCTAACACCTAGAACTAAACAGGAACAATTACAAATGAACAGGAGCATTAAACTAACAACACATCAACAATTACACAACATCAAACACAACACAGTGAACAAGAAGAAAAATATGCAAATGATGAAAATTGACAGTGAAATTAAAATCAAACCTAACCCAAATTGGGTGGAAACTTGGCTAGTCCAAGAACAGTTTTTACATCTCCTACACATCCCCTTTTATAGTTTTACAAATCCCTAAAATTTCTACAAACCCTAATGTTGATAACCCTAAATTGATTTTTGGGGAAAATCAAATTTGACATACCAATTGGATAATTTCGACCCAACCCATGCTTTGTACTGGCTTTACGCTGCTCGAAATCCCCTATTCTTCGTCTTCTTTGCACTGCAACCCTATCTTGGAGCGAAACCCTAAGCCTGCCTCTCTTAATCTTAGCACCTATGTGAGAAGAAGCTATGAGGGAGAGAGATAGACTAGGGGGTTCGATAGGTGTCTTGGTCGGCTGGTTGTGGAGGTGGTGATGGAAGAGATGGTGGTGGCAGGACATGGTGTCTCTGCAAATGTCGGGGGAAGAAGAGAAATTTGGGGGAAATGAGTTTTGGGGAAGAAGAAGGTGGGTGTTTGTTTGGGTCGATGGGTTTGATGGCTAAGGTGTTGATCGGGATCATCTGAAGTTGATGAGCAGCGAGGAGATCCGTCGGATGTGAAGATGGTAGGTGGATCTAACGGTGGTATGAGAGATGAATCACTTCGACCGTTGGATTGTGAAATACAACAAAGTTAACGGCGAAGATCGAGGTTAGGTGCTGTAGTGTTAAGCGAAAGTATCGAGATTTGATGAACAGCAAGGGAGCGACCGTTGGATTCAACTACCATCTAATCTGAAGGCTTGGAATTTCAGCGCTGTGGTGTTTGGCAGAGACTTCAGATTTTGATGATCTATGAAGGAGCGACCATCGGATGCTTCTGAGAACTGATCTGATGGCTGAGAACGGAGGCGTTTTTGTGTGTAGAAAATGAGGTTGTGCGCACCATTCTTCGCGGCTTCCTTGCGTGATTTCTCCCGGCTTTTCACTACTTTTCTGCTCTTTTCCGCTCCGCAAGTCATCCAGACTTTATTTATTACCTAAAAATGCAAAATTAAGTAAGAAAAATATTTATTCTTGAAAACAATGAAAATACAGAATATGGGATAAAATGTAGAATTAATGATCAAAAGATGAGTTAAATGCCAACAAAAAGGGATAAATATATACAATATTTGGCACTCATCAATATCCACGACAAAGAAATCAACCAGAAAGATCAATTCATTCACTTGTACCAAAATGACTTCCACGAGTCCCTTAGGATATATGTTAGACTTGTTATCTAATTGAATGATAATCCCTGTCTCCTTTAAAGGTCCCCGATTCGACGAAGCATAAACATCGGATGATATTACGCTTATGGAAGCTCACAAATCAAGCAAAGCATGCCCAAACCATCTGTTACCAATAGAAATTGGCACAGTAAAACCACCAGGATCTTTACACTTTGCAGACATCTTCTTAACATAGCTGAAGCACTTTCTTCCACCCGAGTGACCTTGTTAGAAATCAACCTCTCCTTCCTTGTACACAATTCTTTCAGAACCTTGGCATACCTGGGTACCGTTATGATGGCCTCAAAGAATGGAATGTTGATATGCGCCTTGCTGAAAATATCCATAATCTCCTTGTCTAAAACTTGCTTCTTTGACTTGGAAAAACGATTAGGAAAAAAGGTGGTGTGGTAAAATATGAACTGTGTCTTTAGGTTGGCCTGTTGAAGTTGGATTTTCCTTTGGAATAGTTTCCACCTCTACTTACTTTTTCTGAGTCGTAACTAACCTTTTCTTGTTGTTTTGGCTCTTTTATTTTCTTTCCACTCCTCAAAAGCACTGGATTAACATTTTCTCTTGGATTCACAAAAGTTTGTGATGACAGCTTTGTCAATGCTTGTGCCTTCAGTTGATTAATCTCAGTTTCCATTTGCCCCATCTGAGTATGTAGATCTCTAATCGCATAGTCGTTCTTCTGCATATGTTGATCGTCTTTCTGTTGGAACATATATGAGATACCTTGCATCATAGTAATCATCTTCTCAGATGTGTCATCCTTGGGAACTTGATATTGCGACTGTGACTGGAATTGTGGTTGTTGAAAACCACCTTGCTTGTTTGCGTAGCTGAAATTCGGGTGATCTTTTCAACCTGGATTGTAGGTATTAGAGTACGGGTTATACCTTGGCCTTTGATTAGGGGACACAATATTCACATGTTCAGACTCTTCTTCATAAGTAAGAATAATCATTGTTGCCATTCTTTGCACTACCTTTTCGATGTTGTTCATCCGTTGCTCTGATTGTGCAGATTCTACTATCTCGCGAACTCTTCTGACACTTAAGTTGTTTCTTGTATAAAATTATTGAGCGTTGAAGTTATACTCTCGATCAAACTAGTTGCCTGTGAGATCGTCTTCTCAGTAAGTGTACCTCATGCGTCTGCATCAATCAAGTTTCTGTATTCTTGAAGTAATCCTTCATAAAAATATTGAATGATGAGTGTTGAAGATATGTTGTGGTGTGGACAGCTTTCCAATTACCTTTTTTATCTTTCTCAGTATCCATAAAGAGACTCCCCAGTAATATGCAGAATGCCACTGATTTCTTAATAAAAAAAAGGTGTTGCTTTAGAAGATGGAAAGTACTTCTCCAGAATCAACTTTTTCATCTTTCTCCATGTTGTAACACTCCCTGAAGGAAGATAATACAACCATTCTTCTGCCAAGTCTGCTAACGAAAATGGGAAGGCTTGGAGCATAGACGTATCTCTGTCTGTGGTTGTATGCCTTAGACTTGTCATTGTGTTCTGGAACTGTTTAAGATATCGATTTGGATTTTCACCTGGATGTCCCTTGAACTTTGGTAGATGATGAATTAGATTTGACTTCAGTTCCACTGGATTAGTGATTGTGATGCACAGTGGTTGCGAATCAAAGCACGGGGAAGTTAACTCTCCCAACTTCTTTTCTGGAGGTGGAGGATCTCTCTCGTCGGTATTAACCATCTCTCCATTAGATGAGTCTTGTTACACTTGTTGATGTTCTTGTAGTATTGTTCCCCTACGAGTTTTAATTTTGTACCTTGGGTAATCCCATTGTTTAAGTGGCAGGAATTAAGTACCTGAAACCAAAAAAAATCTAGAGTAAAATCTAAAAATATCAAAATTAATAAATAAATCGAATAATTAATAAAAATTAAAAGAAAATAAAAAAAAACTAGAAAAAATTCTAAAAACAAAGTACTAAATAAAGTTATTAAAAGAAAATATGACAACTAAAAGCTACGGAATGCTCTCAAGCAGCGACGCCAAAATTTGATACGCGTAGTTTACACAACAAATTGATTCATTTCTTTCCACACAATTAACTGGTAATATAATGGCAAGGAGTTCGTTCCCACGAAGAGCATCGAGATTTTAGTTGTTATAAAGTAACCAAAAAAGGGGTTTTTAGATTTTAATCAAAGTAACTAATAAAAGAAAATAATAAGAATTTTTTATAAACAATAAGAAGAAATATGACTAGGGAATCCTTCGCCGCCACTGAACCGAAACTTAATTACATACAAATTTATTTCTTGTTGAACTTATATTGTTACCAACCATAGAATACCAATAAGCTCTGTTATCCCCCGGATTCCTGTTGTCACTGGATATAGAAGTGATCGACTACCAGTTTCCATCCAACTAACCCACCAAGAATAAGCTCTCAAGGTGTAAATTAATTGAGTTCTTTACACTGTGTGAATCATGTTGATCCTAGCATCTGACGCATAGGCTCGCCCCCCTTACTAGTGGTATCTTTATACACACTTGCTTAACAGAATCCCTATGTCATCTCTCGTGATTTACTACTTGTATATATATTTGATGTGACAATTACACGTATCACACAACCCTAAACTAGTAGAAAAAATATTGATTGGTTAATTTAATTGATCACTTTAAATAACCCCTTAATATTCTTAAATATTAAAAATAATAAAGATAATCAACAAATAAATAAAACTTGAAATAAACTTGGTTAAGAAATTAAGACTTCATTATCAGACTTTAAAATCATCCCTAATCAATAAGAAGTTTAGCTACTCATAGCTAAAAAAGACTAAGAAAAAATAAAGAAGAAAGAAAGAAATTGAAACTAAAAATAAAAGCTCACAAGAAAAGCCAGAAGCAAAAACTTTATTTCTCTATCTGTTTCTGTCTTCTAGCTACAAGAAAAATAATAATAAAAAAAGAATTTATTTTTGTTTTGGGTTTTGGCTGCTATTTATAGCCTTCAAAAACCCTAATGGATCCAAAATCACGTATAAAGATACAAAATCAGTTGATTTTATCCAAGTGCATATTTGGTGTAACGAAGTGTACACTAGAAGTGTGCAAAACGATTTATAATTCGTTCGATCATCCAGGGACCTCATATGTCTTCATCTATAATATTAATCTATCCTTCTTCGGTGTACCATTTAGTACCAAATTTCCATTTCTCCAAAATGCGTGAAAGCTATACTGCAAAAACATCCCACCACGTGTTCTTCACCTTTCCTTCTGCTGCACGTGAAGTAATACGGCGGATACCCCGCCACGTCATCACAACAATCCAAAATCATGATTACAGAATCGTATTCTTCTCTATCCCGTTACTCATCTCCCTGCCTGCCATCACCGATGCCCCCATCGTCCATAGCTATAGCTTAATTACCGAGCATCATCTTCTGGCAGAAACTCAACTCGGTATTCTTTCTTGCTCACGTTTCTTGAGTTCAAAAGCCATTATCATCTTGAACCTAACTTTCACCATCCTTGCCATCGTCCACAACTCTGAGCTTCGTTCTCCATCATCATCTCTGTGTTTAAAATCTCGAGCTGAACTCCATCGTAACCACCAGAAACAATCACAGCTTCATCAACTCATTACCAGCAGCATCGAAATCATCACGAACATCAGCATCATCAAATCAGGATTCTACCCAAGTTTTCCATCATCTCCATGAACCCAGTGATGTATTCAAATATCACTTCCGCCAAAATCCACCACCTTCATGATCATCAAGATCCGACTGCAATTGCATGTGTGCTGTTTAGGAATAGAGAAGAGGAAGTGCCCTGAGTAATAAGTCAGGTGCCTTTAGTATTATTTAAACTTCGGAAGCTCCTATTGTAAAAGACCTAATTGCCTCTAGAACTTCCCTTTAAAAATGACCATTTTATCCTTTTAGTCTTCTTAGAAATTGCTCAAAATGACTCCGTTATTTCGCTATTGTCTTTGTTTTCTCGTCCTCTACAAAATGAAAAGTAGATATCTTGTACTTGAACGAGTTCGACCACTTGGTCTTTGGCCCTTCTCCACTTGTACCTAGATTCTTTTATTGCACAATTAAGTGCCAATTCACTTCTTTTGGATGATTCACCTAATAAAACACAAATAAGAGAAAACAAGCGTAATATACAATAATTTGGAAGAAAACCAACAAATACCAGTATGAAATTGACACCAAATACATGTGAAATATGCACTTACCAATATACTGTGTTATATCCAATCATGGTTAATTTTTTCTAAACTCTCATTTCAATCATTGTAATATTCTTAGAAGACGGGAATAACTGTCTCACACAAATTATTAACTTCGAAGCAATTTTCAAGTGATCGAATGATCAATACGAAATATTTCGAGTCTACATCAAATGACCGTCTCACACAAATCATGTAAGATGTTACCAGGCGATTTTCACATCATCATCTTTTGACTTTCTTCAAGAATATAAGACGAACTTGGTTAAAGCGAAAGCTTACTGACACATATTTCGAGAAATATGTAAGCGAGTTAAACTCAGCTCGAAATATCAAATGTGTATAAATGAAGTATATATAGCTATACGAATTTTGTCTCAAATAGGAGATAGAGTAGATATACTTTTGAGTGATAGATGAGTTCAGTTCTCCACATACCTTTTGTTGATGAAGTTCCACAAGCTCCACTTACTAGTTCTTCGTCTTCAATCAATGAACGTCGTTAATTCTAAAGCTCAACTACACTTTCTATCCTAATCCGAGACTTAGCTATAAGTAGACTAGAAATCAATGCATATAGTTTTGGCAACTAAACTTGACAAACAAGCTTGAGATAAAAACGCTTGAGAGTTCGAATGACTAGTGCTCTAACAATCTCCCTGTTTGTCAATTTTAGTGACAAAACTATCAATACGTATGGATTACAAAATAAATAAACTTTGTAGCTTCTAATCAAAATGCTTGATTTCCTTGGTTCTTCAATATTACTCAAAATATTCGTCACTTCGAAGTACTCCAGTGATTTTGAACGTGTTCAACTGAACATCAGTGTTGTTGAAGATTCGTAGCCATAACAATGAGAAAATAGTAGCTCTCAATCATTGTTATACTGTGTCATAGTATTATTACACAGCATCAAAGTCCAACTGTATCACAACTTTGACAACAATACTACGGTGATATGTATCCTCTCCCTTAGTCAATACTTCATCTCACAATGAAAACCACTCCCCCTTACATAATGATTTGTAAACCATATGTACTTGTAGTGTGAACTACACATTAATTCTCCCCATTTTTGTCAATATAAATTGGCAAAGATACGAAAACTAGTGGATCATAATGAAATTCTCATAGAGATACTTCAAAACTAAAAGAGAACATATCAACTTTGTTTCGATGATTTCACATAATCGAAACTTAGTGTATTCATCAAGGAGTTTATAAAGATACAGGAAAACTCCTACAATATTCCACAGTCGTACTCTCCATAAAGATTTGGCAATTAAGCACAAGTTCAATTAAGAACTCTCCCCCATATAATGTCACTCCCGAAAGAACAACAAGAACGACCTTAATTTTACAATAAAAGAAGGGTTTCTTTGGACATTAACAAATTACATGAAACATGAATTTGTATCCAGAAAACTCAATTAAATTAACCACAAGAGAACCCATGATTAATTTAATCGGAGATGCTTAACATAAGATAACCTACGGAGCCGCATCATGGTCCTGACTTGCACCAAAGGGCTAAATGAATAACCTCGCTAAATGTATTAATGACTAAAAAGATTTGGGTCCTTAAAGGCCCTATGTAAATATAAATGAATATGAACTAAATTTCATATAAAAGATACATACAAACAAAGCAAAATACTTCATCTAATAAACAATTTTCTTATAAGAAGTCATTTCTTCTCAAGAAACTCATCTAGAGTTGATTCTTATTTCCTTACACCTAAACTGAAATACCACTTGTCCTTATAAGAAGTCATTTCTACTCGTATTGTAGTAAAAACTATTTTATAATGATTACTGCTTGAAATGCCTCTTTTGGTTACATATTTGGTATGACACTAGCTACATCACCTAATTCAGGATCATTCTCATAATTTACTACAAACTCCTTCGTCCACATGAGATTTCATAACCATGACATTCTCATTAAAGTAGTTCAAAAAATATTCGACATACGGTCACATTTCTATTGCGTAAGTGAGTAATGATGGGTTTTTAAATGTGGTTATAGTGATAGTGGTAAGGGATTCGTTTCATACTTGTGAAGGAAATGGAATTTTAGACTTAGTAAAATTATATACAAAAATTATAAACAATGGGCGAGAGGTACTAGTACTAAGGATTTGGCCGATTTCACTATACAAGGTTCATTCATATATTCTTTGACAATTAAAACTCAATAAAATTAATATGGACTCTGATTTTACCAAGATAGATTCTCAAAACATTGATTGTAAGTCCTAAGCATGATGTATGAAAACACCTAAGCTAAGCATACATCTTCAAATTAAATAACAACCAATTAATTCAAATCATATTTCAATTTTAAATTAATGCAAAAGTCACAAAAAGAATAAAATAGATTTACCCATGTATGCAATTCACCCTCCTCCGTTGTCCCGGTGTTGGGTTTAGCTCATCATGGTAAATACACGCTCAAAATATTTATTTATTGCTCAAATGGTGTTTACAATGGAGAGAAAAAAGATAAAATAGTGTAAAACAGGATTTTGCGACCCACAAAAGGCGTCACAAAATGAACGATAACAGATAAGTGTTGTTGGCACTATTCCGCAGTCGCCAGAAAGGTTTTGCAAACTGTCGCTTATATGCGACAGTTTCCAACAACTTTCTGAGACGGGTCGTTGTTCTTCGTGTTCTTCTTCACCACCAGAACTGTTTCATCTCTGCAACTCGATTTTTCTCCATCCATAACCCTTTGTTCGCTCCCCAAACTCTCGACACGCACTCTATGACTCTCGAGCATCCTTTTTATACCCAACAGACCCATCGAATATCTCCATAACTCCACAAATATTTTCTTTTACTCGGTAATATTTTCTTTCCCTTTTTTATAGCAGCACATGAATTCTTCTCCCCTCATGCGTCTGCTAGTACCCAACACACTCCAAACACGCTGAAATCTCTTCTAAGACTGATTCCAACTCGTCGAAGGCATATATATCCACGTATCTTTCAGTAGAATATCGAGTTTTTCTCACGAAATATTACACGTCCCTGTTTTTCCTCCATAACATTATCCAGCCCAACTAAACTCATAGAACACCCATAACGGCATTGTTTAGACATATCCCGTTCATCCCGATCGAAACCAGTGGTTGAGTCTCACTGAAACTCCTCCAAAAATCCGACAGAAAATTACGCAGATGAAAGAACAGTTTCCCGCCAAAACTCGTTTTTGCTGTTTTGCTCCAAATCGCTCACTGTAGCCAAATTCGATCCAATTCAAAGACCTTACCAAGCCTGTTTAACCCAAAGGAAGATACCCATTCAATTTCAGCCATTAAGTCTCACTCGAACACCTCCAAAAGCCCAACCCTAATTCTGCCACCATTTTCCCCACCAAAATTGAAAATTCAAACGAAGAGGATGAATTGCCCTGATCCAAAACTCGAGTGCCTTCATCCACTGGGTTGCCTGGGGGTTCCCTTATCCAAAATGAGGGTGCCTTTAACGCCTTTTCTGGGGTGTTTCCAACACATTTCTGGGACGTCTTCGGTGCATTTCTGGGGTGTCTTTAGTACTTTATCCTGGGGTGTAAAACACCATTTTTCGAGCCAATTTGCCGTATGAGCTTATTTCTCTAAAAATACCTACAAAGACATAAAATAACAAAATAAATCTAAAATCGAGCACTATCAATACATATAATTGAGAAATATTAGACACATAAATGTGTCTATAAAGTAATGACATTAGTTAATTTTTAAATATTTTCTTCTTATTCACCAATTTTGATTCGAAAACATCATAATTATATAAATAAAATACTAAACATATTATCTAAATAAATAAATGACCTCGTAAAACGAATAATTTTTGCGGTCCCCAGTATGTTCATTAATCGAGGTTAGACCGTAAAACCTTGTAATTATGGGTGTCACACCGAAAAACATTATGGGCCTCATAATAAGAGTAACAAATGTCGTTTTTGGGCTTAGTCTAGTTCCCTTGAGATCATTCCATTGCCCAAACTAGCCAGGGTAATAAAAGGTTTTCAAATTCGGTTATTGAAGAAAATCTCTTGCGAATTTTAGCTATCTTTTCATAATTTCCTATCTAGAAGAAGACGATCTGATATCGTTAACCTCTCCCGGATCCTATTCTAGGTAATTTCGCTCTGTGTTGATGTTAGAATGAACAAGTTAGAGTTTGATCAGAACACGTTAACCTATAATGGTTTTAGGAAAAACCTAGGTTAAAGGAGAATTGGTATGTATACTTTCATATATCCATATTTTTAGTAGTTCTATATTTCTCTCTAAATCAATTCGAAACATTCCCAAATAACATCAATGACATATATCACTTTTCCAGACTGTTTTTGAATGATAATCTTGAATCACGATTTAGATTATGAACAATAAATTGTTCTTAACCGAAATTCATTTAGTATGAACAAATGTTCATTAAGCTTAGTCATGTATATTTAGAGAACGAATTACCAAGATAAACTTGACTCGAAATTTTTTATATGCTTGCAATAGTCTAATTAGTCCTGCAACAACCTCTCATAGATAGAAGGATGAATGTAACTTGAGAAATAGGTGGTTCATTATTCACTTACCTTTTGTAGATAAGTTCTTTAAAAGCTTTGGTTGATTTTCGCCTTTAAATGGTAAAACTCAGTGATATCTGATTCTCAACTACACACTTTTATCCCAATCCGAGACTTGACTAATTGTAGACTAGAAATCAAGATATAGTTTTGATCAACTAAATTTGACAACAAGCTTGATATAGCAACACTTGTGAGTTCGACCGAGCAATGCTCTAACAAAATCACTTAATGTCAAATAGATTACCTTTATGAGAAATATTTAGGTACCCCTGTATTTATATATGTAGGTATAAATAATTCTTTTAATGATCCGTTTGATAAGATAGTTGAAAAATAGAAAGGTAAACAATTGAATAAAGCAGGTTGATCTGTGTAGTCTAGCAGTTGTTCAAGCCTAAAGGCTTCGCCCATCTATCAGATGAACACTTTACTATTCCTGATAACATATTATCCACCAAATGGATTAATCCCAAAGGGATTTATGGTATGGTAAAATCAAACCCTGCAGTGTCTACTTGAAGCAGTGGAAAAATATTTGTTCTTATTAACTTCAAGGAGGTCCATGATACCATTGCAAAAATAACGTCCATATAGTTGCCCAAGGCCGGTAGAATTATTTTTTTGTACAAATAGTGCCACCAAATACTACATAATTTCAAAATATATCAGTAAAACTAAAATTTTCTTATTTTACAGTATTTTTTTATTGGCCCAATATTTCTGTTTTTCATTAATATGTTTTTTTTTTGTTTTTCTTGACAAAAAAGTTGAAGTCACTTAAGAAAGAAAAGATACAAATTACCACCACTTTGGGAAAACCTCCCAATGGAATAGGTAGGATGCTTGAAATCAAGATCAGGTGTTTGTATTTGATAGACAAAGTTCAAGCAAATATTAAACATACATTAAGTACATACCAAACTTCAATCTTTAATGAAATATATCGTATATCTTTCTCATGATAGATGTACTTGTAACCTGTTCAACATATCATATCCTATAGCAGCTACACTTGTGAAGATATACATCCCTTATAAATAGCATAATATTCTTATCTTGTAAATAAGATTTATTGGATATAATAGTTAGGAATGGTACATATATTCTTTGCTGCCACATAGGCATATCAATGGATATCCGCTAGCCGTATCTGAATATCCGGAAACCATTAGGTTAACATCCGACATATCGTTAATCGGATATCCGAATCCGATAATATATCGGATATTTTTTTCTTAACGCAACGGTACCGGTTGAGGGAGTTTCCATTAGGTTAATATTTGATATATCATTAACGTATAAACCCAATGTTTCGTTATACCTTTAGCCCATTCACATACTTCATACCCATCAACACAAACTAAGAAGTACGATAGGAAAGTAACGTATTGCTCCAGTCTCACAGTTTGTATATTCTCCTTCTAAATCTTCTTCTTCTGGATCTTCTTATACTCTCATCTCTTCTCTAGTATTAGAAAATGAGTGTTTGTATTATATTTTGTATTGCTATAATGAATCAATCGATGTTTAATTGTTCAATTTCGGGTTCTGTTTAATTGTTCAAATCCTTTGTTATTTCAATTGTTTGTTCTGATTTTCTTATTCAATCGTAATCAATTCAAATTTCAAACCCTTAATGAATCGACCAACTAATTGGTTAATTTTATAAAGCCCCACCAATTTGAGCTTTAATCCTCTGATTGAAGAATTTTGTTAATCACGGGTGTTTTCTTTTCCCAAGTCACTACATATAATGTTCTGCATGTGTTCCTTTTGCTGTAATTTGAGATTTTGAAGATACGGGTATCGCGCAGATTGTGAATCCAGTAGAAGACATGGTTGTTGATCGAAATTGGGGAAGCCAAGTTAGAGTTGGATAAGTTAACAGAAATTAGCAGAAAATATTCGATATCCGACATGTCCAACGTAAAGTTAACATGTATAACAGTGGTATCTATCCTCTCTTTGTGGGAGAGATGTCGGGGGTCAATCGCTAGTAGTGTAGTTTAAGGGGTAGGCGGGTTGGTTTAGGCAGTGGGGACGACCCGACTGACTAGTTTTCGTCGCCGGAGACAACATAAATGAAGGTTTCGTCGTTGGAGAACATCCCTAACCCACATTAATAACCAAGAACCGCCATTAAACCGTAGATAAACCTTCAAAAAGGAGATAAAACCACCATAATGGTGTATATAACTAAAAAACATGATAACAACTAAATTAAACTTGCTAACTAACCTAGAAAGCAAGAAAATAAAGAAATCTGCTCAGATCTAGCCCAAAACAGACTAGATCTGAGCAGAGAGAGAGTTGGAAGATGTGTTTTGCTGGAGAAGAAGAAAGGTGAGAGAAAGGAGATAGTGGATGGTAAATGTGAAATATAATCAGTAATCGAATTTGAGGGTAAATCTGAGAGAGTCGGCAATATACGTGCTTGGTTTTTTCCTTTTGATATTTGAATGAGATTAAATTTGGCCACTAAAAAGTTCATATGCATACGCATCATCTCATCTGGTTTTAGTTGTACATTGATGTAACATTTTCATCTAATTAGGTTCATCCAGGTCCACGCATGTATAACAGTGGTACCTATCCTCTCTTTGTGGGAGAGACGTCGGGGGTCAATCGCTAGTAGTGTTTGTGTGGTTTGGGGTAGGCGGGTCGGTTTGGGAAGTGGGGCCGACCGACTGAGTAGGTTTTGGTGGGCGAAAATTGTTGGATGGTCCAAAAAAACCCAGTCCTACTTATCTTATAGTCCACTCGGAAAAAACAAGTTATCATATAGTCCAAAGCATTTTGAAAACTTAAAATTACTTCTTTATCCATGACCATTCACGTGTGAGAATATCCACATCTTTTCTAAATCAATTTCTTCTTTATAGTTTAGGAACTACTCTGAAAATCAAAACCAACGGCGATAAAAAAAACTAGGGCACGGATTATAATCGAAAAATCAAAAATCAAAACATGAAAATGCATGGGTTCCAAAATACACCACCACCTTTTTCTTAGGAAACCTGTATGAACTAAACCTAAACATAACTCCGAGAGTTCAACTTAATGAATCTCAATCAAGGAATAATATTCAGAGTTATATCTCGATCTCCCACAATTAGAAAGTCTATAGAGGAAAGTCCGTGAACCTGATTTCGAGTCTCGCTCCCTTGATAACATAACACCTTTATCGCCTATATTCTCGAACCTAGAAGGGACGATCTCAGGCCTGACATCAATAGGAGCTTACTTTGTTAGTCAAAGAAAAATTCATGACACATCCATTTATGTTCTTGGTTCTAAGGAACTACTTTAGATTCTTACTACAATATTAGTTCATCCAATATGGGAAGCCAACTATGCTAATCCATCAGATGCTCACTTTAACTAGCTCAAATACTTCACACTGCAAAAGGAGAATACCATGTGTAGAGTACTTGGACCATTCCACAAATAAATATCCAAGAAATATATGTGAATCATGTGAAACATATTCGACTTGGTTTGTATGTGTACAAAGTACGTATACTAGAACCAATTCATGAACGTAATGCCATGGTTTTCAAACCGAGTTCGCATACCTTAAAAGCATTAAGAATTCAGGGACTTTAGTTCTCAAACTGAGTTCGCAAATGAACCTGAGTTCATGAGTATAAACAATTTAGTTTGCATACAGAGTATGCGAACAAGTTGTCATAACTGCCGATTTTAGAACGTAACCACTGAGTTCGCAAACCACAGTTACGGACCCATACAGATAAAACCATTCGCAAACAAGAGTTCCAGACCCATACAGATAAACTCGTTCGCAAGCACAGTTCGCAAACAAGAATTCCGGACCCAACTAGTATTTCACAGTTCGCATACTGGGTACGTATATTGTGTTATATCCATACTTTGGTAGTAGTTCTAAAACTCTAGATAATTAATTTGAAACATCCTTAGAAGAACGAAAATGGTAATATTACACATACCACTAGCATATCAACTTTACTTTAGATGATATCACATAGTCGAAACATAGTGTCTTCATCAAGGAGTTTATTAAGATACAAGTTAACCCCTATATATTCCAAAATCGCTCTCCCCACAAAGATGTAGAAATTAAGCAAAGTTCATTTAAGAACTCTCCCCCATTTGATGTCATTCCCAAGAGAACAACATGAGCGACCTTACTTTTACAAGAAAAAAAGGATCTCTTAATACTTTGATGTTTCACTGATCTATATATATGAAGGATCATTAGGTAGACATATTAAATAACACATGTAATAATACAACTATCAGAAATAAATGCGGAATTTAAAATTTACTGGAATTCAAGCTTTATTTCCCAAAAGACATAGATAAACCCAGGGGCAAAATGCTATCTTAAGTTAATGAACCTAAACAACACCAATAAACTGCCGAAGGTGTTGGAACGTTGTGGTGTCTAGAGGTTTTGTGAGAATGTCGGCCAATTGTTGTTCAGAAGGCACAAATTCCATGTTAATAATACCATTTTCGAAGAGCTATCTTATAAAGTGGTACATTATGTCTATTTGGTTAATTCTTTAGTGCTCAACGGGATTCTAAGTGACTTGAATTGCACTTGAGTTATCACTGAAGATTGTCGTTGTACCAATGTCAATTCCATAATCAGCAAGCATTTTTTTTCATCCATAAAAATTGAGTACAATACGAACCTGTAGGAATGTATTTTGCTTCACATTTCGAAAGAAATTATGAGTTTTGTTCGTTGCTATGCCATGCCACATGATTCAATCCTACATGATTAAAATCCCCCTGATGTGCTTTTTATATATTCCACACATCCTTCCCAATCAGCATCTGAATAAGCAGTAAGATCAGTATTAGTATCATAAGTATAAGATAGAATATAACCAATCGTAGGTTGAATATATCGCATGATCCGTTTTGCAGCAGCAAGATGATATTCCTTGGGATTATCCTGAAATCTAGCACATCAACCAACACTAAAAGAAATATCAGGTCTAGTTGAAGTAAGATATAAAATACTTCCAATGATCGATCGATAAAGTTTCTGATCCACACTGGTTCCATTTAGTACAAAAAATATTTACATTAGAGGGACAGGGTACGAGTTCCCATACATCTTGTATTTGGAATTAATTTAAATCTTCATGCATTGTATTCATCCAGAAGGGATCGCTAAGATCTTCGTCAGTGTTTTTCGGTTCCACTTGCGATAGATAACATCCAAAGTTGCAAATATTTTGAACTTGTCCTCTCGTCTTAGCAGTAGAATTTGTTCCTCCAATAATATTGTTAGTATCGTGATTCCTTTGAACCCATAGATGTCGTGGAGGGACACGTTCAACAGGAATAACCTGATTAGGGATTTTCTCCTCGTCACTAGAGATATCAGGATCTGTAACCGTTGTTATAATTTATACTGATTCTGAAATTTCTTTGACTTTCTCAATTGTCTCCGTTGGAGGCAATTCACTAGGAGGGTGATCATGACGAAAACCTCTCAGATCGTCAATAATAACATTTGTTGATTCCATCATAACATGGGTCCTGAGATTGTATGCTCTAAAACCACGACTGTCAGATGCATAGCCGAGAAAAATGTCTTCATCGCTCTTGGAATCAAATTTTCCTTTTCTGTTCTCGATCTTTTAGAATGTAGCACTTACTACCAAACACTCTGAGATAATGTAAGTTTGGTTTCTTACTGTACCGCACCTCATAAGGAGTATTTAGGGTTTCTAGACCGTAAATAAACACGATTGATCAAATAGCATGCTGTAAAAACAGCTTCTCCCCAAAACTTTAACGATAAGTTTTTGTTATGGAGCATTACCCTTTCCATCTCCTGAATATTCCTATTCTTTCTTTCTGCAACTCCATTTTCTTGTGGAGTAATAGGTGGTGAATATTACAGAATAATCCCCATCTTATCACAGAATTCAAACACTTTGGTTCCCTAGAACTCAGTTCCACGATCGCATCTAAATTTGTTTAGCTTGCGACCTTGTTCATTCTGGATTCCATTAACAATAATCTTAAACTCACTTAAGGTTTCATTTTTCTGAGATAAAAATGAGACCCAAGTGAATTTGGTGTAATCATATACCATAACTAATGCTTACTTCTTTCCAGCAACAATGGGTTGTTGAATGAGATCGAAGACATCCATATGAATTAAATCAAGTGGAACTTTAGTACGAATATCTCGATATGATTTATGTGGAACTCTCGTTTGTTTATCCTTATGACAGGCACCACATACACCATCAATCTTAGCATTTATTTTAGGAACGCCTCTAACAAGTTATTAGTTAATGATCTTAGTTAGAAGACGATAATTGATGTGACCAAAATGCCCATGCCAAAGATGTGTAGACTCCACCTTAATCAAATTGCAACAATTATTAAACTGCGCATCCAAAAGATATCAGTTATTTTTACCACAAATTTCCTGAAAAGTTATTTTTCCAGTATTTTTTATATCACATCCTTCTGCACTGAAGACAACTTTATGGCCTTTGTCACAAGTTTGACTAACAGAAAGAAGATTAGCAGTCATACCTTTTACATATACGACATCATAAATTTTTAAGAACACCGGGTAGTTTGATCATCCCCTTTTTGTTGATATAGCAACAACTCCCATCTCCGAATGTTACAGGTTCTCCTTCAAAATCTTTGTATTCACAAACCATGAAAGGTCACCTACCATATGCCAGATACATCCACTATCAAGAAACCATTGAAAAAGTGATGTTGATTTTAAGGAAAAAGCTCCCATACTAACATTACTTTCCCGTGTGGATTTTCCTGTTAGTTTTGCAAGCCTTTAAGACTAGTAAAAAGTTGATCAACTCTCTTTCATAGAGTACTAGCAACCTTTAAACGTTTCTTAAAGAGTATGCATGTATGTTGATAACGGTCACAAGAGCTACAAAACATACATGAATCAACATATTTAAATTTATTAGAACAATTCTAAGTCACAATAGGTTTTACAAAGACTAAACCTCGTTTATCTCCTGTCCAACGACAATTCTTAAAGGAAGAACTAAAGGAGTTTTTCAAATCCATTGAAGATTCTTTTACAAATTTCAATTTCTTATATTGTGCCGTAGTAGAACTAAATATTGCAATATTTGTAACAAGATTAGTATTGATCTAGATTTGTTCATCTAACTTTTTCTAGAGATCAACTGCCTTCTCAGAGCATTCTTGAAGATCAGAGTCTTTGATGTAACTTTCATAATGAATTCCATCGATTTTCCTTATCAATCGTTGTTTCCGTCAACAAATATTATTGATGATCTTCTTTAGATCAAAACACTCAACATTATCGATGTTTTCTAGAATACACTCGGAATAGGGTAGATTTAAAACTGGTGAAGTGTTGTCAGAAATATAATTGTCCATAATGATCGAATTGCTTCAAACATAAACTTATGAGGTCTTAGCGTGTTTGCCAGCTCTGATACCAATTGAAAACACGGGGGTACAACAACCACACCCAAATTTTTTGTTCGGCAATCTGTATGGACTAAAATCTAATATAATTCTGAGAGTAACAACTTAATGAAAGTAGTAGATCGGGGAAAGATCAATACTGCGGAATTTCTCAAAAAATTCATTCTCTCTTTCCATCATTATATGCATAAAGACATAATAGACTTAATTTTTGGGAACATACGAGAGAATAACACAGTTCACGAACGTAAAGGCACATATATCTCATAAACAATTGCAATATATAAAACCAATAAGATTCAATACTGCAAGTTCATCTTCCAAAAACTTAGAATTTAAATAAATAAATCTAAAAACATTGCAAGATGAAAATTGTTGGAAATAGCTATGTGTAATCACAATATTTTCTATACCAAACCCTAGTTATCCTTCTTAAACATAGGAATAAATTCTCAAAAATAAGTTTCATAGACATTGTACAGCTTTCTCAAGGCATCTACAAAAAATTCCATTATTGAAGAGTTCATTGATGATGATATCATTCAATTCTTCTAAGTCTTCAGATATGTTAGTTAACTCACTAAGCTCTATTCTAAGGTCACACAAGGTGTTCTTTGTCAGAGATAACATTTGTTCATAGTGAGTTATCCTTTCCAGGGATAAAATAATTAGATATTTTAAATCATTTATTTGGATGATAGGATCCTTCACAGCAGACCTAAAGTCATTATGATGATAACAAACAGATAAAAAACAATTAGGGGAAGAACCTTGTTCATCATTTTAAGACTTCTCCTTTTTCTTTCTTCAAGACTTGATTCCTTCACATAGATATACATTAACTGCTTCTACTGCATCCGTTTTTGTGGTACCTATGGTTACAGGAACCATGATTTTGTATCTTTCAGAGGATAAAGAGTGAAAGACATTTTTCACACGAAGAAGGAATATAAATGGAACGACGAAAACAGTAAAAACCCTAAGAAGGTTTTTCGTAAAGGAACCTTGAAAAAGTATTCACGGTACATGATCCATTACTTTGTTTTTGATAATATATTCATTATACAAAACTTAGCTTACATGTATTTATTTAAATTTCTCATGAATGTAGTTTATAAATATCAACATAAGTAAGAACTTATTCTTAGCTAAAGAAACAGAGTTTAAAGCACAAGATATGTTGACACACACATCAAGTCTTTCGGACTGGAACGATGTGCATTATAGTAAGAGTAATACACAACTTTATATATGATTTTGAATATTTGGAGTTCAGCAAACACGTCTTACTGATTATCCATTCATGAGAACACTTAAAGGAATTTCAAGATATATCAAATAAATAAACAAGAAATAAACAAAACTTGAGAAACCTTGATGCAATCCTCATATTCTCAAGTTAATAACGAGGATGCAAACGTCGCTACAATTAGGTAGCAACTGAGTGAGCAGAATGCTCACTTTTTGTGTCATAAGGTGACGTGACAAGTTTTATTGTATAAATTGACCTCTTACCACGTATGGTTCTGATTCTTCGCGAATTCTTCTTGACCTCTATGATTCTATGTTGGTTGCTTAAGGCCAGATTCATCCTCTGCATGCCATTCTGAAGCTTGGCAATTCTTTTTGTTATTCTTCTTGAATTTCCAACACTTACTTTGAACATGATCAGTATTTCCATAAAACAAGCAATTCAGAGAGTATTCTTGTTTTGGCTATTGGCCTCCTGTTTATCACAGCATACTGCATCTACCTTTCCATAATCGGCTGGAACAAAAGAATTGTTTGTCACCACAGTATTTTTTTTGAATCCAATACCATTTATGTTTCCAAAGGATTTCTGACCAAATAACATTACGGAGATCTTGTTAGAATATCACAGGTTGTGCATAAGTTCAATCACAGTTGTTAATTCCGACCTTGATTGTTGGATATTGACTTGATTGACACTTGGACATTGGTCTTTGGTACCATCCAAGTTATTCTCATAACAATCAGTTCATGGATTTCTATCTGTTTGAGTCACTGATTGAATTTAGAAAGAGATAAAGCTCCTTTATATAATTTCTGATTGAGCTCAGTAACTTGGTGCTCTCAATAATTGTATTAGAGTTTGATCCCTACAGATTTCCAAATGAAATAGTTGGGTGTGGTTGTTGTACCCCCCGAGTTTTTAATATAGCAGGCAAACACGATAAGACCTCATAAGTCTATGTTTATAGCAATCTGACTATATGGACAGGAGTGATATATCTGATAAAACGCATCACCAGGAAGAAAAGCGTTGTTTGTATGGAATCTACCAAAGAGAAATATTTTTCTGGCTCTCATATATATGACCATCATGTTCCCGTGAAACAGACCAATATTGATAAGTGTTATCCTTTTTATCTTATTGACGAGTATAAATCTGAAGTAGAAAAGGCCAGCATCTTGTATAATTTGTAAAACGGTTTATGATGAGGGAGTTTAGGTTGGTGTGGGTTGTTAATAAGACGAGATAAATGGTTGTTCCAGGTAGTAGCTGTTGTTGGGCAGTGAAGAAGCATGTACTCTGCTGTTTATGGTTTTGCGTTTCATCAGGGACATTCGTTGGAATTGGTGAGGTTGATACGGTGTAAAATAGAAAAGGTCGGGAGACCTTCATTTATAGCTTTCCACAACAAAAGCTGAATTTTTGGTGGATAGGGTAATTTCCACAAGAATTTGGTGGGTGGGACGGGGTTTAGGTTATAGTGGTTGTCTTGTTGTATCAGAAAATTGTAGCGGTGGCAGCGGTGTATATTTTGGACTTTGAGTGTGGCCATAGGATTTTGTCCGGAGGCAATTTTTGGGGAAGGTGGATGTTTATGATATGTTGGACATCAGCAGGTGGTAATTGATTCGCTTGTTCATGATTCCAAGTATGGGTGAAAGGTTCAATGAGTTCGGCTACTGATTGGATTGGTAGCATTGTGTTGGGTCAAGGTTTTGGGCATGAAGTATCCGATTTTCCTTGATAAGAGTGTCTAAACCGTTTCTGATGCTATAGAAGATGAGTTGTTGTAGGGTAGGTATTAGGGAGGCCATTTGTTTTCATTGTGGTATGGATGAGGAAGGAATGAGTGTATTTTCCTGGAAGATCGGTTTATTTTGAAGACATTTCTCATTATATAATTTGGTGAAAATGGAATTAGGTTGGTCGTGTATGTTCCAGATTCTTTTCACAAGCAAGGCTTTATTGTGATGGCTATTTTTTCTCATAATGAGACCTCCTTTTGATATTGGTTTATTTAGTTTGGTCCATCATAATGGGTGGAGTTTTTAACTGATAAATTGTGGCACCTGAAAAATTCCTAGCGTTCAAATCTGTCTGTTTGTGTATATAGACGGGGAATAACTGTGTTTGCATGAGGGATTTGAGGTTGAAATTAAAGATATTTTTATGAGTACTAACCTTACTACTTGCTTAAGGCATTTGGTCATCCATCCTTGAGCCTTTCGCGCTAACCGATGAAGCAATGATTCAATGGGTGTGATATCACTCTATTTGGAAATTCACAAAGTTTTCTTGGTTCTGTTCTTTATATATGTACGCCAAATCCATCATTAGTTTTCTCGACTTTTCTTCAATGAAGATATGTATAACTCTGTTCATGTCTAAGAATTGATCAATTATCAAGTGTATAAAGACTAGAGCCTTATCAGCTCTAGTATGACATTTATTTACAACCGTCACTAGCACTAGTTGTTCTTTGTTATAGTTAGTTTCGGTTATTTCCCTTCTGCATTTTATTTGTTTCTATTTGTATTGACACCAGTCAGTCATTAGTCTTGGTACATGTTAGTACATGTTACTATTTTGTATTTCATATAAGTGTCTTGTCCTGTAACAACAACTGTATATTTTCTATTCTAAATATCAAAATTTTGTTAACACAAGTTTTCTCATGGTATCAGTCTATTTTTGATTCGCAAAATAATTTCCAGAAACTTTTTTTTATGCAACCTAATCTCACCTTTTAGAAATCACTATTTCTGTAATTTATATTTCCAGAAAGTTTCCTTTATTAAGATATCAAATACTTGGTTATTTGTCGGCTATGGTTCTCAAACATCTACAAAAGGAGGAGGTTATCAAGATATCTACTTCTGAAGGCACTCCTTATTCCCTCCATGTCCATTAGGTAAGCATACTAAACTTCCTTTAGTGTTTCCACTATAATTACTTATAAACCTCTAGAAATTATACATTGTGATACTTGGGGTCTTTCACAAGTACTCTCATGTTCAGGATATAAGTTTTAACGGATATAATTGGATGTATCCTATAAAACTTAGGACAAAAAGTTTAGTTTGCTTCATGTATTTTAAGTCGATTGCATAAAAATTGTTGTCTACTACATTCAAGACCTTTCAAGTTGATGGTGCTTTGGTACTTATCAAGGATTAGTCAGGTGCTTATTTAGATGAATGTGGGATTCTAGTTGCTTTTTCCTGTCCAAAAATACCCCAACAAAATGGTGTGGCTGAAAGGAAACATAGACATGAACATTATAGCCACGGTTCGCAAAAGATTGTATTCTTTAATATATAAATGTATTAGTTCATGAACAAACCGATTTTAGAATATAACCTACTCAAGTATACAAACGGGTACACATACCAAGTGGCCGCACTAAGTTTGGGTTCTCCAGTATGTGAATGGGTACGCATACCTTCCAAACTCAGTTGAATCCCAGAACTTAAAACTCACGTTGGTACGCATGTCGATATGCATACAAAGTTCCCGGAATTTCATTAACCAACCAGTACGCATACGGGTATACATACTATGGTTCCCGGACTTGTAATAACTTGCAACATTTAGCATACAAGTATGCATGTTGTGATATATCCAATCATGGTTATTTGTTCTAAACACCCATTTTAATCATTGAAACATTCTTAGAAGACGACAATAGCTGTCTCACACAAACTATTAGCTTCGAAGCAATTTTCAAGTGATCAAATGATCAATATGAAACATTCCGAGTCTACATCAAATGACTTTCTCACATAAATCATTAAGATGTTACTAGGCGATTTTCACATGATCATCTTTTGTCTTTCGTTAAGAATATAAGATGAACTTGGTTAAACGAAAGCTTACCAACACATATTCGAGAAATATGTAAGCGAGTTAAACTCAGCTTGAAATATCAAATGTTTATAATAGAAGTCTATATAGCTATACGACTTTTGTCTCAAATAGGAGATATAGTAGATAGACTTTTGAGTGATAGATGAGTTCAAGTCTCCACACACCTTTTGTTGATGAAGTTACACAAGCTCCCCTTAGTAGTTCTTCGTCTAAAATTGATGAACGTCGTGGATTCTAATGCTCAACTACACTTTTTATCCTAATCCGAGACTTAGCTATAAGTAGACTATAAATCAAGACTTATAGTTTTGACAACAAGCTTGAGATAGCAACGCTTGCGAGTTCGACCGACCAGTGCTCTAATAGTACACATACCTAAGTATCAGACTTGGTCTGGGTTCGCCAATATGAGAACGGGTGCGCATACCGTCGTACACAACCAAACTCAGTTGAATTCCCAGACTTGAATTGTTACGTCGGTACGCATACGGGTATGCATACTAAGTTCTCAGACTTCAACTATCAAACCAGTACGCATACGTGTATGCATACTATGGTTCCCGGACTTGGAATAACTTGCAACAATTAGCATACAAGTACGCGTATTGTGTTATATCCATTGTTCTAAACTCCCATTTCACTCATTGGAATAGCTGTCTCACACAAACTATTAGATTCAAAGCAATTTTTAAGTGATCGAATGATCAATACGAAACATTTTGAGTCTATATCAAATGACCGTCTTACACAAATCATGTAAGATGTTACCAGGCGATTTTCACATGATCATCTTTTGACTTTCATCAAGAATAAAGATGAAATTAGTTAAAGCGAAAGCTTACCAACACATATTTCTCGAAATATGTAAGTGGGTTAAACTCAGCTCGAAATATCAAATATGTATAAAGTAAAGTCTATATAGCTATACAACTTTTGTCTCAATTGGAGATAGAATAGAAATAGACTTCTGAGCGATAGATGAGTTCAAGTCTCCACATACCTTTTGTTGATGAAGTTCCACAAGCTCTCCTTAGTAGTTCTTCGTCTTCAATCGATGAATGCCGGGAAGTCTAAAGCTTAACTACACATTTTATCCTAATCTGATACATAGCTATAAGTAGACTAGAAATCAACACTTATAGTTTTGACAACTAAAATTGGCAAACAAGCTTGAGATAACAACGCTTGCGAGTTCGAACGAGCAGTGCTCTAACAGCTAGCCTTACAAGTCTACCCATGAGAAACTTCGCCTTTCCTAGGCCAAGGAAAATAAACCTTCTTGTGAGACTATATCATGTAAGCTCATTGGTGTAAGTATTGGTTAGAAAGATGGAAAATTATCTACCGAAAATCTTTGGGAAAATTGAGATTTCCTTATCTAATTGATAGGATTTGTAGATCCTTCAAGATTGCTCTAATTGGTATTTCTCTTGGTACTCCAACTCCCATTTTCAAGTCTACCTTTCGAAGGTTAAGAATGAACGATTACAAAAGGAAAAGAAGCCATTTCCCTTCATCAATGAGTTCTTATGATCCTACCTCATTGAGCCTTTTTCAAGAAGTTTTCAAGAATATTAAAAGGATGGATAACAAGGTAAAGTGTGTGCAGCAACATTTGAGTTCGCTTGCTACAAAATTCCTGAGATCAAGAATGATATGGAAAACATTCAAGCAACATGCATTGACTCTAAAAGTGAAAACGATGCCTGAGTAACATTTATGGAAGTATAGAAATGTCATTATTTTGATATATTTCAAAATATACACCGGATTTTTGTAAAATTTATAGAGAGTCGAAAAACTCTTCGAATTATCTATGTAACACGTACATATAAGAATAGATATTTTTATTTTACGCAAAACGTTTCATTATTTTTACATTGTGTTATTAAATAAGCTCAATGTAAGAAGACATTCATAACAATCGGTATTTATCAGACGTTTGTCAGCCGGTCAATAATTTACTAGAACTTCTTTTCGAATGAGCAACAATCCTAATGTAACCCACTGATTGCTCTTATCCCTACCATCAGGACATGACCTACTACAAGTTGGCAGTAGCGGCCGTTCAAAAGAATGTGCAGCTAATTTGTTGGCCATTCAATCAGTTGAGCCAAACAAATATCAACACCAGTGCCTCAGTGGAAGCTGATCGCAGTTCATTAGTCTTTTGTGCTGATTGCAATAATATCTATGGAACAATGTGTCATCAGGAGAGTCTGGAAACAATAACGAGTCTAAAAATACAATAACTGTGATCAAGCAATTGTGAATTCATATCACGGAAGCAACCATAATGAAGCGCAAAGCATGCCCACGAAACACAATCAAGCACAAAGCAAATGGTGACGACTGAGTAACGACAAGATACTTGAGTATTAAAGAACATTAGCATGTAACAATAACATTAGCATCAAAAGATATAGAGTATTAGCATTAGCACGGTAAGAGTATTAAAAGATATAGCATTAGCATGTAACTAATGCTAACAATAACATTAGCATCAAAAGATATAGAGTATTAAAGAACAGAAGCAGTTACATACCAAGGCAAATCACGGTATTACAAATTTATAAAACACTAAAATTCCTCACTAGATCTCGAGCTGAAGAGGTCTCTTACCAAGGATACTACAAGCATATTCTGCAGCTTTCGCCAAATCTTCTGGCTTAACACCTGCATTACATATGGTTGCTAAAGCACGCAAATCTTCAAGTCCATATGGCGAAAATGGTCCACAAATTTTCTCATACGTTTCCACCTAATAAACACAACAAATAGATGTATATCAGTTCCCAAATATCACCTTGAAACATACCCATTTAAGAAAGGAATGTAAGACAAAGCTCGTGAGACTTGAGTGGACAGTTGAGGATGTCACTTCACGCTTACGATAACCCAATAATTGTACACAGATGACAACCCCCTCAGAATTTAAGATATCTTACCATTGTCTGGTAGCAGTTCCAGTCATCCACAATAGGTTGTCCAGCAGGCCTTACAGCTTCCACCGCAGTAGTAGCTTTCTCCGTTGTACCAAATAAAAACTCACCAATAAGGTCCATACTGGCTTCTATATATATTCTTTGTAGCAGGCCATTTTGGTAAGTTCGCCAAGCTTCTGCTCTTAGTTTGGTTCCCAAGCTATCATTTTGATACTACAAAATTAGGATAGAATGAACATACATGAACCCACAGACAAAGCATAAGAAAATTTAGCTCAATTAACATACATGAACCCACGGGTAAAGCATAAGAAGAGTTGAAGAATCAGTCAACCAAACCTGTTGTTGAAAATATGCGAGACCAATATCAATTCGATTGATATAATTGTGTGAATCTGCTTCATGGCCAGTTTTTGATGAATAATGTACACCACTTCTTGTACTTTTCCCGCCAATATACGTAGACATACTTTGATCACCCAGTTTCTCGATATCGCCGTATCTCGTCACAGAAACTTCTTGATACCGACTTGTTTCTTCTCTGTCGAATTCATAGTGATTATTCAAAGTAACAGTAGTCATGTCAGATATGTGACAGTGCCTCATCCAGATAGCACTATAGAAGTCAGCTACACATATTCCGTATTCGGGAAGCGAAAAACATCCAAAAGACTTTCCAGTTGGATCAGAGGCAGTTGTTGCGTACACATTTAATCCAGGTTTTAAGTGGGTTTGAAACATAGCACCCGCGTAACAAGCTTCAATGTATATCAACATACTTTTATAGCCCTTCGAATAATGCTTAATTTGGAGAGCAAGATTAAACGCCTCTGCGTCTAATCCATCGTCTGGGGAAGGCATACTAAGGCGACTTGGCGCACCATGATCAGCATAATATATAAAAATCGTATCATTTGGGCCGCTAGCCACAACTTTACCGCTTCCCGTCCCAGCTAAAGCATTCTTGTTCCCAAGTAATACATCCCAAAAATTGCTGGAATTTACGTCCTCTCCGACGTAATCCTGAAAAGCATGTCTACGAATAAGAAAACATTTCTGTGGAAACCCTTGACAAATTATAACTTTGATGAAAAGGCAAACTGTTTATATATACCAATGGTTACCTTAGGAACGCCTTGGTAAACATCAGGACCGTTGGGCTCATTAATGAGAATACCAGGTGTAGGATTATTCTCGTCATAGACGATATCACCATACATCATTACCACTATGTTTTCATCATTCAAACCGCCGTCCTTCAGTATCTGGTATGCATGGCACACCGCAGCCTATAGATAAAAATTAACAAGAAAAAAATCCATTTATGAATCAGTTGAAATACAAGTATTAACTATTAAGCGAAGTCAGCTACAAAATAAGCTTGTCATTACCTGATGCCTGTAGTTACCGTAACCTTTCGAACCAGCAATGAGAATAGCCCATCTGGTTCCTTCAGTAGCACCAACCACGGCATCCTGTTTCTTCTCAGGATTTGATTCACATACGTCCCCTGAGACAGCAGGAACAGCTTCAATTCCTCCTTGTTCTTCATAAACGTTCACCAAGACACCACCAATCTTTCTCTCATGTTCTATAACCTCAACCTCGCCACTGGAATTATCAGTCGAATCTTTTCTGATACCACCAAATGATTCAGTAAACACTCCTTCTGTTCCCCATCTTCTGATATTCTCCACTTTCTTGTAAGACCCAAATTTATTAACAATAGACTGCTGAACAAGCATTGGTTTCTTTTCACCTGACTTCAGGATAGCCTCCTCAAAACTAGCATTAACAACTAGTCTAGACACCATGAGCCTGTTAGACTGCCCAATTCGAAGTGCTTGGTTCATTGCTTTATTATCAGCATGTGGAAGAAAACATCTATTCATTGAAGTAGAAGCCATCATAATTACATAAAAGAAAACCAAAAGACACTTTTTGAGTTATAATCAAATAAACCATTAAAAGAAACCAAGAACAGGGAAAGATACTAAAGTAACCCAAACAACAATTTCTATATTATTCTATCCAACTCTGAATATTTAACCAAGCCTTATATAACTTTCACCACAAGGGTTTTTCATGTTTGCATCAGAGATAAGATGGGTTTTGATTTGGGAAAAAAAAGGGGTTGCATCAGAGATAAGAGGGGTTTTGATTTGGGGAAAAAAGGGGGTTTATGATCAAATAAAGTCAAGAAAACACAGGGAAAGAAACTAAGTAACCCAAACAACAAATTCTATCCCATTCAAACTAGTTATGGATATTCAACCAAGCCTTTAATCACATTACATAACTTTCAGCAGCAAGGGTTTTTCATGTTTGCATCAAAAAGGGGTTCAATCATACAACAGGGGTTTTGATTTAGGGTTTATGATAAAATAAAAACAAGAAAATACAGGAAAAGAAACTAAAGTAACTCAAACGAAAAAAACTTTGCTATTCAAACTGAATCTATCTGTTTATCACGAATTTCAAACATAACTTTTTTGATTTTCAAACTTACAAATGCAAGATTAATAACTCTTTAGATCTATTTGATATAGCAAAATCAGAAAAACAAAAAGACTGACCTTAACCATTAATCAATATCCACATTACCTTATCAGAAAGAGAAATGATTCAAACCTTTCTAATCCGAGATAAGAGGGTTTTTGAATCAGAGGTAAGAGGGTTTTTGGTCAGGGAAGAAAAAGGGTGTGTGATTTGGAGAAGAAAGAGAGTTTATGATATGAAAAAGAAAAGAGGCGTTTAGGATTTAAGGAAAAGAGGGGTTTGACACTTTAGTTTGACTTGACTATGTTTGACAACAAATGCCCCTTCTGTTTTCACTCAGGTGCAAGGGAAACTACATATTCCCTGAGGCTGAGACTTTTAAACATTAGCCAGTCAGTTTAATGAGCACTTGAACTGGTGGGATACATGTGGATCTATTAAAAAAGGGAGAGCACCTCATCTACGTCATTGAAACGATCCTTGTATCCCTGAAACAATTGACAACCAGAATTTTTAGCCTAAAACAACTTCTTCCAAGATAAGCAGAGGGCCACATTTAGAGCACATATAATTATGGTAACACTACCAGCAAATATCCACGTGTTAAAATACCATAATTTGATGAATGAAGGAGATTACACACCGGTCACGAAGGTCTGAGCATAACTCCTCAAATTTTTGCCCTTATAAGAGCGGGCTCGATATGCTTGAGCCCGTCAGTTTTTAAGTTGCAAAAAGTTCTCCATGAAACAAACACAGTGTCCATGGCAAATGAGCGCAGGCCACTTATTATCGAATAATGACCATTGATCTTCAGAGAAACCACCGCTTTATCATCTCTGTGTGGGCCTCCCACGAGGCTAAATGTCTTAGCAACATCTCCTGAGGTGGTTGAAACAAAGAGTAAAGGATCTGAGGAATGGAAATGGTAAACTTATTCTTCAAGAGAGAGTAAAAGAACAAAACCCATGAAATAGATGATAAGAGGTCATTCCCCACTCAGTGTCTGAAAGAACAAAAGAAGAATATGTAACAATCAAAATTATATCACAAGTGTCAAAACATTGCAAATTTGCTAAAGATAACACACTCACAGATGCAGATGCTAACACGACCAATGAACGGATAAGCTCACAGAGATGTTCTTGCCTCCCCAGCGTTGCTGCTATTGCCTGCTCTTGTGCTTCTCTAGCAGTTGGCCCGGTCATCTCTTGCAAAGCCAAGTCTTCCTGGCTAGACGTAAATTCGCTCTTCATAGCTTGGCAAGTCCTCGATGTGTAACGACTGATTATACCTGTAAACTAAGATGAGATGAAGTATTTGATGTCATGTCCCTTTTAACCATAACAGAAACCTTGGATGAGCATTTACTATGAAGGAACTTGTGGCCAAATCCATACCAAAACGATCAGGTTTTGCTGTTAAGTTTACACACTATGTTCTGCCAGGATTTTCAGCAATCTCACACTCCGGTTACACTGATTGAAAAAGATGGTTCAAAATAGTTCAGAATATTCTACTGAAGCAAGTGAGAGAAATACAAAACCTAAGATTTTGGTGTGGTAAACGTTCTGACCAAAAAAATCAGCAAAAACATCACCCTCATGTAAGACTTACATGGACCAAGTTTATTTATTATTGGAGCTTGTTTATTAATACTGGTGCAGATGATTGTCTAGTGACATACATACTCTTTGTTAAATCTAAGGAAGGTGATCATAATACTTGGCCCTGGTTGATATTAGGTGAATATATTCAAATATAATTCTAGAATGTCTAAATGAAAGGACAATGAAATCCAATTATATTATCTTCAAATTACCTCACCATGAATCATAGTTTGAAAGAAATATAGTGTGAGTAACCTATCCTAATGCCCAATGATAATAGAAGAAGTCCTATTAGATTCACCATTCGTGACAAGTTCAATAAGATATCCGGGAGTTGTTTTGGAAGATTCACAAGTTCAATTATCGGCCATCTTAAGCATATTTCACCATTATTGTTTGTAAGATCATGATACCAAATAATAATAATGGTATATGGATCATAAAATGTCTTTACCTATGATGATACCATAATCAGACAGAAATAATATGAAATAGATGATTAAACAAAAAGGTTCCTTTCAATATTTTTTTGTTTAGAATTTAAATCTAGAGATGTTCGGAATTATGGAAAAGCCCTAAAACTTCGTATCTGACAGGAAATCGAATTTCACCAGTAAGAAAAAATTAAGTTTTTATTCATGAAAAAGGAAAATCTTAAGAACAAGAAACACATAATTACGACGGAAAATTAGTTAGTAATGAAAACAGGAAACTAACATAGTTTAGGAATCTATTTAAAAAAGAATTGCTTCCAATGAAATTATACATTCACAAATTCAGATTAAAAACAAACCTGTTAAGGGCGAAAGTACAAAAGTTTAGCAGCTATAATAGGAAACTGTCTTCAGCTTAACTTTTACAGAGTAGATTTCTGCAGAGGTATACAAAGATGACGAAGCTCGTTAGGGTTTGGTTAGGTTGTACGATTCCTTTCCTTATTTCCTGAAGAGAGAGAAGAAAATGAGCAAAGCTCCGATCCAATTGGTTGCCTTTCTCCAAAAAAAAAAAAAGTTACTACCAAATTTACCCTCGCTCTGACAATAGCCTAGTTGCCTTGTTTACTGTCAATAGTCAAGTTACTACCAAATTTACCCTCGCTCTGACAATAGCCTAGTTGCCTTGTTTACTGTCAATAGTCTTGGGCAGTTCATTTTTCAAAAATGAATAAGTTACGGCTTTTGAGGCATTACTGCACTACTTTGTCGTGGTGCTAAAATTTTGGCTCCTTTTAATAGATTAAATTTGACCTCTTTCTCTTAGTAATATTAGGATAACACGGATGTGCCGTTGGGCCTGCCATTTCATTCAATAAAACATATCAAACTCTTCATTCAGTAATTTTTCGTTCATATATAAAGAATGTGTTTTTACTCTATATTTTTCATTCATATATTAGTGAAACCGCACGCACATGGATACACGAAAATATGATAAAGCAGCTTCACATCGACACTGTTTTTTCCTTTCAAGGTCTGCTTTTGTTTCATCTGGGTTCTCTTTCATATTAGGTCCTTCAACTTTGTTTGAGGTATGTTGTGGGTCCATACCATGTAGATATTTCTTTTTTCATCCATTTCTCATGTCATAGCTCTGGGCTTCTACATGGTCATATTGTTGACTTCAGTTGTAAGTACCCATCAACTGACGAAGTCGGGCTTGCTAGGATACTCAGGAAAGCAACAGATTCACCGTTGCTAACATACCAAGAGAATCAAAAGGAAACCAAGGAAACAGAGAGTGAAGAAAAAGTCACATACCAAACGATGAAAATAACAACATTAAATTTGTCCATTCAAGTACTGTAATGCATCTTTTCTGATTTCCAAGTAGTTAAAACCTATAATTGACTATGAACTTAGATGGAATTTGAGAAAATATGAGCCATATTACCTGTTTGAAAGTAATTTTCCTGCTGCACTCATATTAGAAGCTTGTCTTTTTAAGAATACTCAATTTCAAAGTGTGTACTAAAGCATGTTTGAACTTAACCCGTATCTAAACTGCAGTTTACTAAGAGCACCCATACTACATAAACTGCCTATAACCTCATGTCCTTAAGTAAACTCAAGTAACAACAAAGGTGCCAAACAACAAAAAAGTAGTCTCGCCTCATCAACCACTACACGACTCAAATGAACCATATCACAAGTAGCCACAAACAAATTAACAATGCTTATACTAAGCAGCCTTATATCATCATCTTGACAATTCTAAAACTAAGTCAACTAACTTCCAGCTTGAACATGGTATAAGTTTTAGCAAATTATCATTAAAGTTCAGGTCCTAAACTTAAGCTTCTAAACACCTAGTTTACAAAGAGTACCAATATGATAAACATCCTAATGCTTCGATGTCGTCAGCACAAACAAAATCCAGCAATCCTCGAAGAAACTATCAAAACCATACAACAAAAAGGCAAGACGACAAAATATTGAAAGAACCTCTAACCTAATCACCATCATCAAGGACCGTCTTGAACAAAAAATCCATTCCGGTTAATCAACAGCTTTGGAAACCTAGCAAACAACAAAATAAACCCTTCAAAATCTAAGAAACCCGAGAATTAGTTAACCAAATTATTGGTAAATTCAAAATGGATACATAACAATTGATTTGCAACATTTGCTAAACAACACTACAGAACATGAAATTTATCATCTGGATATTCATTAAATACAATTATCGATCATAATGACAACAAATTTCTACATGCTTTAAGAATCAAGGAAAATAAAATATCTAGAGAAGTGATTAAACCCTCACTTTAGTGGATGGTAACATGCAACTTATAATGTAATGAAGCTGCAAAGAGTAGCAGCTTTTCCAAACCTTCGTAGACAACACAGATCCACCTGATCAAGTTAGCAACAACTCTTTCCTCCTTGTTTGGAGGGGGGGGGGTTGAAGTCCTGCAATCTACAATTATTCCACATCACAAAACTGGCATGTTCTTAAGTGGTCCACAAAATTATTCCTTCAGCACTAATGTTCTCATGTGGTCCGAAATACCAATTGTTTTTGCACAATAATGGTAGATCATTTTCTAATTTTGCAAACAGTCGAATTATAGTTCAAAGTTTTTCAATGGGGAATTAGTTTCAAGTTCATGTAGAAGAAGATGCAATTGAAACCATTCTATGTCATTCCTGCAATTGAAACAATTCTAAAGGACATGGTAAAGAAAATAAATTTGCACCTGTATTTGTTCGCCAACTTTTAGAAAATTGAACAAATCTTCAGATTATTCCATAAACAGAGTTACCGAGATTTCAATTGGAGGCCTAAGTATTAAATTTAGGCTGGGTGTAAAGTATTTCAACTAAAATTTTGATCGAAACTCTTATGTATTAAACTGATTATTGGATTATTGATTTTCGGGTTTTGTGTGCTGTTAGATTTAGGGATAACGAAGAAAGAAGACAAAATAATTATTGATTCTGGGGTTTTCTGTGTTTGATTTAGGGACGACGAAGAAAGAAGAGGAAATTTTAATTGAAACCCTATCTCCCGAGTTTCTCTGTTGTTCAGTTTTGGATAAAGAAGAAAGAAGAGAAAAGAGATAGGCGGAGAAAACATGAAGTTGTAATTTAGCCCTACTTTTTCTGAAATTAACGAAAAAACCGATGCAGTCCTTAAAAGCAAGGGAGGATTACTTAGTCATTTAATTGTCAACCGGAGAAAAGACGTGTTTTCTTTATATTAGTAAGATTTATAGCTCACAAACTGGGTTAGTGAGTTTGAAAATGCGTGACTTAATGACCCCAAAAGAAACATTTTGTACGTCGTTCTAATAGAATCTTTTTCTTTTTAAAAGGGAAAATCCTCTGCTTTATCAGTTTCTCATTAGACCGGGTCTTACGGGCATGCCCAAGCCCTTCTCATCCAAGAAAAGCGTGCCAAAGGTGGGTCTTCCCGTAAGGGTTTCCTAGTGTGCGGGAATTCCAGCGAAAAAACTCTGGATACGGCTAACCGTTAACCGTTTTGAAAAAGTAGAAAACGGTCAATCATTAACCGTTCTTCTTCATCATAACGGGCAATCGATGTTCGCTCCAACGGCTAATCATCGACCGTTTTTTCTTTCATAGAACGGTTAATAGATGACCTTTTCTTGACCTTTTATCGTTTAAACTCCATGTACACTCATTTGCAATTTATTTTTTGTTTTACAATTAATGGTTACACTCTATTTAAATTCAAGGGATAAATTTTTTTGAGATTTGTTGGAGTAATATTTATATTTATTTTCATTTGTGTTGGATGTACATGTGTAAAGGTGCTTTTACTCACATACGAATCACATTTATTTAAACAAATGTAAAACTACAACTTGTTTACACTCAGACGCAATGTTAGCCTCGGATTCTTATCATTATCAATGCACTGTTATCCTCGGATTCTTATCATTATCAACGCACTGTTAGCATCAGATTCTTATCTTTTATTGATATCTCATTCAGATGGATATCACTTTATCTTTATCAATATCGGGGAAATCTATTATAAATTCAAAAAAAAAATCATACAAATACAATTCATTAACAATTCAAAGAAACACCTACCTTGAAGCATAAAACAATACTCGAAATATACCGAGTCACGAATGAATTCTATCCGCAAAGGAAAACTGATAGTATGTGTTGAGGCAAAACCAAATTTGTCCACTATGTTTTCTCGATGACCATTCTGCAATGTAGTGCCCTTGGATGTATTCCAAGTGCCCACAGAGAGGTTGTACGGGCATCAAAGTGTTACTCGAAACGGAACCAGGACAGAGTAGGTACTTGCGTTGACAATTCGATAATTGTCGTGAAAAAGCACAGTGGTTGGAAGATGCAATCAAGGAAAAAGATGATAGAAAGGTAAAGGAACTCTACAAAAACTTCAAAGACAAAGGGATAATTAAGGTTGAACACGAAAAGGTTGTTGCATGCCCAATCCCTGATTGTAATTTTCTTATGAAACTCTACCGTTCTAAAGATAAGAACACCTACGGTGAACATTTCTGAAAATGTCCCGGGTGTGAGTTGGTGAAATGGGCTGAGTAAGTTTTAATTATGTTTCTATATAATTTTTTTGGGTAGTTATTATATGTTTATGATGTAATTTTTAATTATGTGTTTTAGCTTGTTCAATTCTAGTTTATTAAGTAATGTTTATGTATTATTTCTATGTACCGTTTATGATGTCTATGTACTCTTGATAATTCAATGTCATTGATGTGATACAAATAGTGGGTATGTCTTTAAACAGTTAGTGGCTTTCGTAAAAATGTTTGGACGTTTGTGAACATGAAACCAATTTCGTAAAAAAGTAAGGACGTCTATTTGAAATTTGTTTCAAACTATTATTTTTCTACATTTGAAATCTTATTTTAAAAAAATTGCAGGCTTTTCTTGAAATTTGTCATTGCCTTGTCACACATCAACCAAAAAAGTAAAGTTTGTAAGGACCGACAGTAGCATTATTTTTCTTATATTGAGCAGAACTATTTTGGTATGTGTGGATGGGTTTGATTTTTAGAATGTATATAAACCCAAGTTGTGAAATCGAAAAGCATACACAACATAACTCTAACACACACCCGCTTGAGTTAAAGTATTAGTTTCCTGTGTTGCTAATATAAATTTCTCATTTCTGTGGCTACCCTGTTGTTACAAAAATACCGAAATTTACATTTGAAGAGGATGTCGCTCTTATTGGTGCTTACTGTTTGGTTAGCAGCGAACCCAGAGGAACAATTTATAACAGTACTGAATTTTGGTCCCATGTTCAATCTGAATACCGGACCAAATTGGGAGGTGGGAGGGAGACTAATAGATCTGTTACGACTTTACAACGCAGAGTCTCCTACTTGAAACAAGAAGTTTTGAGATATGTTGGCTGCATTAGACCATACTTTATAAACATGCCGGCCGGATGGAACCCTGAAGATGCAGTGAGTTTATTATAATAATTATTTGTGATATTGTATGAATTTAAAAAAAAATCCTTTACTTTATTTACTTTTTTTTTATGAAATTGTCTGCAGTACCGCGAAGGTCATCTTAAGTATGAAGACAAACAAACCGGTGGAAAAAGATGGACACACGATGCAGTTTTTCATATTTTTTAGGCGCATCAAACAAAATACGATCCAGAGATTATTAATTAAGTTACCAGGGTTTGAGAGTGATTTAAAGTATTATTACGATGTTTAGTGTGGTTGTATGTTTTATTTCAAAAGAAGTAATATTTAGAGTGATTTTATGTTTCAGTTGATAGGTCGTATTAATATCAATTAGCATTATAAATAAGTAACAATGATGCTTAAATAAGTTCATTTTATTCAGATACTTAAATAAAGTAGTACAATTATAACGCCTTTAACAACAGTGAGGAAATAAAACGGATTTGGTTTGTAACAACGATAACTCAAACTTAACGACGACCCATCACAACAACATCAGAATCCGAAGGGATCACCTGTAGAACATAAATGAAGTTAATAATTTTATTTCATATATGTTTATGAAATCACATTTGATCATATATTTGAAACAAACCTTTTCGATATCGGGGAGCGTTATTTTTATATAAAAGTTTTTCTTGCCGGGAGAAAATATTACCACTTTCTTAGAAACTAATACCGCTCCCACCCTTATATGCTTTCCATAGTCAGCATGTTCAACCATTTTGCGGTCGACGTTTGCTGGCATTTTACCACTGGGATCCTGCATTAATATAAAAAATCCAACCATGAGTAGTGGGTTTCAATAATTAATTACGAAATATAAATGATTTACTAAGTGGATAAATCACTTTCACTTTCAAAACATAGTCATCAAGATACTGTCTTTGCTCCTCGACCAGTACAACCAACCTTTCGATTCTTTGGTTTATCGGTTTAATAGATCCCAATGCGGTTCTCCCCTCTGCATAATATTGTTGTGCAAAGAACCAAGGGTTACTTTGGAAATGAAGATCGTTAACACCTTCAATTTCATCCCTCGCTAATCGTTAGAGGACTTCTGTAGATACATCTTCATCTCCCGTTACTCTCCTTCCATGTCTGAGATCTTCTAACTGTTGAAGCTCTCCGCTTGGTCCCGAAATTTTTTTCTGCTGCTAGAGGCACCGCGGGAGTTAGGGGTTAAACACTCTGATTGTTTTACTATTGGACATGGGGTGAGGTCAACGACAATCGATTTACTGCGGTTATCATATGGGTTTGATGTGTTAGCCAGAATGGGTGTGTTTGTTGAGAACTCCATTGAACTTTGTTGGGTGACCTCCGAGTAACTATCTAACATCGCTGCAAGCTCTTCTTCATCAAAAACTTCCCAGGGGTCAGCGTCGTCCATTTGTGGATGATTAATATGTATGGAAATAAATATATTATTTCTGGCTATTGGTTGTCTGAAGCAATTGTGAATCTCATTGTCGACAAGTTTTGGTTTCTATAAGCAAATAAAAGTGAGGTACTGTCATCCACTTGCGTGTGATAAGTTACTACCATCCACTTATTTTAGACAGTGACAAACGAGACAAGACTTGACAACACACCATCTTTTGAAAACTCAAAATGGGTCAGGGGGTCTACGTGAACAGACATCATCATAAATGAATTTTTTTTTTGATTCCCGTAACAATGTAGTACACTTATTACAAATTCGAAGTACAAAAACTTAAACTTAACTCACTGTCGGAGGCAGCACGACTGCACTTAGCATGTGCAGCAAGCCTTTAAACTGTTAAGTAGACGAACGAGTTTTAGTCTCGTGAGGGTTTGTCAAATAGGTATCCCCACAAAACCAAATAACTGTCGGAATTAGTCTTCACCGACTTCACCGATATCATGGTTCTCAAGTGCTAACAGTTGTGTTTCTGGGGAGATATCAAACGACCTTGCTGCAATGTCAGATGTCATTATCCATGGATACTGTATATTTGAAAATAAGTGTCATTGCACATCAACAAACAAACAATGTCAGATGTCATTATTCATCGATACTGTATATTTGAAAAGAAATGTCACTGCACATCAACATACAAACAATGTTAGAAGTTATTATTCATGGATACTATAGATTTGAAAAGAAATGTCACTGCCCGTGAAAATTTAAAATCTATTGTAACAAAGAAAAGCATAAAAGTTTCATACATATTTAAACAGAGTTTCATACATATTATGAAAGAGTTTAATACATATTAAAACAACAACAAAGTCATACAACTATGTTTCTGAGAATAAATCAAACGACCTTTTTTGTGTGTTCTCAACCTGGGTTTCAACAACAAATTCCGTATCTGTATTTAAATCGAAACTACTGTTGAAGTAAGGATTTTATTCTTGACTCAAACTAGGGATTGAGTACTCAGTACTAATACCGGTGTCCCTCACAACTGGGTGATACCCTGTTTCATGATCATCCAAAGTAGAAGTATCTTGACGCTTACGACTATACTCACCAGAACCGCCTAAGCCCAACATACGAAATGTCACGTGCAGAGAATCTTAGTCTTGGGATTGGTCAGTGCTGAAAGCACTAGGAGATGTAACGCCAGTATCGGAAGGGACATACGTAAAACGGTCATACAATAGCTTCTCGAGTGCATCATTCTTTTCAAAACTTTGTTGTGCCAATCCTTTCCACTGATCATGTTATATTATTGATTGGTAAATAAACAGTACATGCATAATTATATTTATACTAATAAATTTAAGAAAATAAGGTGTATTAATAACTAACCTCGGTACCATGGATGTTACTCCAATCATGGCGATGGGTGATATTTGGAAGATGGTGTATTTCGCGTTTCCATCCGAGTTGACATACGGAAATGACCACTCTACCATGGGAAATGTTGATGGCGTCTCTGGTTGGGTATAGACAAATGTTTCTGCAAACTGACTTGGAGCAGGTACATTAAGAACGAAACGAGAGCTTCCAATTTTACCAATACCAACCTCTTCGTGGTTTTGAACATGACTCAAATCTGGAAACAAAGGTCTCATGCTGACAGTTGTCCACCAACCTACATATTCGGTATCATTTGCTAGCAAGTAATGAACCCCTTCTCTTATATCCTCAATTCTAGTGACTGAAAAATCAGGAGGCGGACAAGGAATTGAAATTATACCTAACACCTGCTTCAAACATCTCTCCCTAAGATAAAGGACCTCATCTTTAGTATCGACTACTCCCCTGAAATATATTCTCTTTCGACTAACCTCTCTTGCTAAAACTACTTCCTCATCTTCATAGTGGGCATTGCATACACATGGTTGCCAAACAACTGCTCTAGGTGACACTTTCAGATCCATTTGTCTTTTAGCATTGTTCACAGAATGTTTCCCGGAGTCAGATTGTTGCACACCCTCTTTATGGGTTGATTTAAACATATTAATAGCAGGTTACATTTGTTCCGGTACGAATGATCCAAATTTTAGTAATGGTTGACAATTACGAAAGTAAATATAGTACCAATACTGTAATATCATCCACATTGTTGCCATGTTATTATCAACACCACTAGAAACCTTGTCCAAGTTGTTTGACAGTCTTCCATAAATAAATGAACCCCAATCAAACATACCAAGATTTTGTAAGCTTTCTGAATCTCCCAAAATAACCAACCATGCTTTTGAAGCATTAGAGGAAGTCGTTCCGGTGAATACGTGACCAATAACCCAAAGAAGAAAAATCCTAGTCAATTCCTCTCAGTTCTCAGAGTTTCCATGAGTTTCTTACTGTTTATATAAGATGAAAGGTGAGAGAGACATAAAACTGAGGATTTACTATCCCAGGGTTTTTTATAAGTCTTGGCTTCTCGGGGGGGGGGGGGGGGGGGGGGGGGGGGGGGGGGGCATTGGGCATCATATTCAGTATTTGCAAATGGACTATTTTAGGTTGGTGATCACACCTCTAAAGTACAATTCATCTAAAATTTCATAATATTCTCTGGTTAACCTCTTAGAGTAATTTATAGGCTCACCTTTACCTATAGGAAATCCAGTTAACATTTTTTTTTTTTTTTTTCATTACAAATTCTGAAAGTGTCAATCCTATTTCAAAGCCTGGGAAATGGAAAGTCTTGGTTGTATGCCACCATCTAGCTACTAGAGCATTTGTGAGTTGCACACCTGAATTCTTAAAATTAAACAAAAATATCTTGGAAAACCCACAATTATCTAGTACATGGCGTTCACGTGAATTATTTCATACAACAATAGCATAATAATCCTTAAGGCTTCCCCACCTAGTCCTCATTTTCATCTTCGGTGCATCTTTACCGGATATATGGCCGTCTCTACCCTTTACAGACAATTTTTGGTCCGTCGGGTACTCCGTATCATTATCTAAATGCACCAAACAAACAAATAGAAACGTATGAAAATCAACAAACAAATGTAAACCTCTTGGAGGAAAAACTTAACTATATACTCAAACATATTTTACTAAAAAAAATTCATTCCGACGTTTCTATCAATTGTGTATTATACAAATTACAAGACATGCAACATCATTAGGATAATTTAAAATCAAATGTCACTACAAATCAACCATGTTCATCAATAACTAAACAATCAATCATACTTATCAATAACTAACAAAAATTTATCATGTTAAATTCATTTTAAACAAACACAAAGCAGTAACTAATAGTTGTGGAATTGAATTTATGTTAATAACCTATCAATTTTACCAAATTAATCATAATTGAAAACAAAAATAGAAAGTAGGGTTTAAGGTTAAAATGGTTTACCTTTAGGGATTGAGTGGTTAAAACCCCTTCAAATCACTGGCAAATTTGAATTCACCCTTCCTTCAACAAACCCAAACAAAAAAATGGAGAAAACAATGGTGTTTGATTTTTTATTTAGTGGAAGAAGATGAACTTAAGGGGAAAAAAAGAAAAATGATGAACAACAAAACTCTGTCGAGTTTCTGTAACTTTTAGATGAAATTGTAGAACGATTAATGGTTAGCCGGTTCAACGGAGGTTGACTGGTCAAGATAAGAAGAACGATTAATGAATAATCGTTTTCACTGAAACGGGTGATCACTGGACGTTATAAGAAGAATGGTTGATGACTGACCGTTTTCTTAGCCGTCCCTGGATTTCTCTTGGAAAAACCGCAAGAGCGAGGCCCTTCCCAGACTGAGGTGTAAAGGTGTCTGGGAAGTGGCTGGGAATGCCCACTAGACCCGGTCTTAACAAACAGGTCGAAAGAAATACAAGAGGGGGGAAGCAAAATTCCACCACCCTGTTACATCATTCTTCTTAGCAAATTGAAAAATATTATGAGCCAAAATATTTACACCTTTTCGACAGAAGTAAAAGTCTTCAAAAATAGACGGTTACCTAACAAATACACTCGAACTATGTATTAAACGCAACTCTGAAAGGATCAAAGATTTGATATTTCTTTCAACCCCTAATATTGCTTTGGTGACATTGGAAGTGCCCCCTTCTATGCCAAAATTCAAGCTTTTTGCTAATGTGACTCCCAGCAAAGCAGCTTTACTTTCAACATAGAGAGGAGAAGTTGCATCAAAGTATATGGTACTGCGACCTTTAAAAACATACACATAATTTCAAAAAATTGCACCTACAGCACTTTTGTTGGTATAAAAGTTGCATCGACATTAACTTTGATAAATACATGGTCTAGTAGTTGTCATTGATGAGTCGAAGTATCGATAGCGTCTTCATTCATGAATCTCGCATGTCAAATAAATAATTATTGAAATCCATGTTAATTTTTCTAATCACCATACCTGCTGAAAATGAAGCATTAGAAAAAATCATATCGTTCTTCATTTTCCAAAGATTCCAGAGGATACAAACTCTCATTGGGAATTTATAGATATCACGTTCTTTTAACCAATCTGTTATGATAGTTCTTGCTTCAACTATCAAATTATGGGACATTAGATCCATGGATATATTATCAAAGATTGTCTTTGCCCAAGCACAATTGAAGAATAGATGTCCACTGGTCTATTCATCATGTTTACAGAAGGTGCGGACAAAATCAATACTAGGATTGAATCTTTTGATATTCGCATTAACAGCTAAGCTATTTCCAAGCAAACTGCATTATTTTCGGAGAGATATAGGAAAATGACTAGAACTTTCTCCACAAAAATTCATTATTTGTCAAAAAAGAAGGAATATCATCTAACAGGATCTTGTAACACAACTTAATAGAAAACTTTCCCATAACAGAAGGAGTCCATATGAGAGTATCTTCTTCATTATTGCTATGGTATTTGCGGATAAAAACAGTTTGTTGGTTTTCTGGTAAAAAGTGGTAGTGCGTGCAAGTGCTCGATGAAGCAAATGCTCGAAGAAACAAATCGCTTGAACCTTTAAACAAATGTACTGCTCGGGAGTACTTTGAGTTCGAAAGACTAATCTGTAAGACCCTGGCCTAAACCAAGACAATGATCGTTCTAGTTTCAATTCAGTCACAAGTGGAAGGAGAAGGGTCGGTCTGTAGTGAGGGAAGGATTGTGTGGAGATCGATCATTTGAGGCCATGATGTGTTGAATTGCTTAAACGATAACTTCTCTGTGTCGACGAGAGAAATAATCTGAAGGTGTTTGACAATTGACTATAGGTTTTGCTTACATTTATCCTTGTTAACCTTGGTTGTCTTAAATATCAAATGATATGTTGATGAACCTGTTTATTGTAGCACATCAATCTCCTGTAAGTGGTGATGGTTGAAGGAAGTAGAAGAATGGGGAAACGGAAGAACGTGCAAGAACCACTTGCACTTTGTGTGGAAGACTTGGTTGATTGACCATCCACTATTCCATTTACTCCTTAACTGTCAGCACGACTTACCACAACTCTCATTCATGGATGTACCTCACATCGCACGTGTTGTAGGCCTCCACACCAAAAACCCGGTGATATATCCCCCCCACGTGACATGTATTGATATCTCGTGTGTTTCTCTGCTTTGCAGACGTATTTTACATGGTCAATATTTAACGTAATTAGACGATGAGTCTTAATGGACGAACTGAGAGTCGAAGTTCATAATGATGAATGAAGGATAAAATTCACTACGTGAAAAATAGCGATCAACCACACGCAAAAAGAGTTGTCGTACATCTACGTAGACGTTCATCGAAAGGTTGCACAAGGAGGGGGGGCGGTTGTATAAAGTCCTCAAATATATACAACTCTTCAGATAGTGTCGTAAACATAGTTGTAATATAATTTTGTACAATGCTTTTTTCAGTTGTCAAAGTCTTTCGAAATTTGCTCTTATTTCCTAACGCAACTCTTACTTGGGTTGTGAAAATAACTCCTACACTACACTTTCTTATTTCCTAACGCAACTCTTACTTGGGTTGTGAAAATAACTCCTACACTACACTTTTTTGGGTTGTAGAACATTCGTCGACAACAATGGTTAAGTTGTATGTTAATTCTTTGACGACTATGGGAAGAGTTGTATGACAATTATTTGACGACAATGGGAAGGGTTGTATGTCATTTCTTTGACAACTATGAGAAAGGTTGTATGTCAATTCTTTGACAACCATGGAAAGAGTTGTATGTCACTTGCTTGACAACCATGGGAAGAGTTGTATGTCATATCCTTGACAACCATGGGAAGAGTTGTAAGTCATTGATAACAAGTATTGTTAGAGTTGTATTCCATATGTTTGACAAGCTATGGGTAGTAGTAATATGTATTACAGTCCACTTACAAGCCATCATAATTGTTGTGGTTCTTTATAATTTGCGAAGAAAAAATTTTGAAATTGGCCACAACATTCAAATATACTAGCATTCATTAAGATGCAAACCATTAAAATGTTACAACATTGAAACACTTAAACCATTCAAACACTTAACCAGTTTTAGATCATTCAAACATTTTAACCATTCAACCATTCCAGAAATCCAATGACCATAAAAATGTTTTGTCTACTTGCAGAGCAACAAAAAAAGAACAAAGTTTCCCGAAACTCTCCTAAAGAAGATTAAGAAGGCTAGTCAAGCAATATTAGATCCTTGGCCCATGAGATGTAAGTTCCTAAAGCGTCTTGGATATACTTCAACTCATTGGTTTGCCTGTAGAGAAGAGCATCATCCACAAGAGAAGCTGTCACAGATACCTTGTAAGCTCCAAATCCCATTGGCATTCCATGGATTAACTTCTTCGGATCATTATCAGCAATAACTGCTTCAACCACAATCTCGCCCTCGACGTACCAAATGAGTAACTTGCAAGATCTAATCTTCCCTGAAACTCCCACTGGTTGTTGCACCACATTTGTTATCCTCAATGAACTGCCATTGTCACGGACCAGGCTAGTGCTAACATGGTTGTTACTAGCATTTCCAGACTACAGAAAAAAATACCACAGTTACAAGAGAAAATGACATAAGGCAAAAACAAAAAATGGCATAATGCAAAGAAGAAAATTTGGCAAGTATAGAAACATGTAAACTGACTTACATTTGGACTGGCCTTTTTCAAATGTGATCCATTTTGGAAGTAGACACATATCGAGGTCTTTTCCTACACAAAGACCAAACCGGAAGTATAAGGGGCAAGTTTAAATTCATAAACTAAGAAAAGAAAACTAAACAAATAATAAAATTTTCACCTCTAACATCTTAAGTCTCCCATTCAATTCCACCATATTTTCCCGACACTCGTTAATGATATTCTTGTAATGGGACTTGACAACCATCTTTGTCTTTGTAGCTCCAAACCCTATTCCTTTGAGTCGACCTGGTTTGTCATCACCAAGACCTTTGACAAGAAGATCATCTGTCACAGATGATCCAACATCAACACCACCCTCTTATTCATCTCTTGCAATTTTCTCATGTATTAGTGTGTAACAGAATTAGTCACATTTATGAATTAAATATTCAAACACATAAACAAATAAAAAATAAGTTTGAGTCCTCACAAAAGCCTCAACAACCCCCGGATGTGGTTCCTTTCCTTCCTTCTGCTTGTGACCCACTTTCCACAATTCAACTCTATCAATCTCTTCAGCTGTGTTATGCTTCTTTTGCTGCAAAGAAAATATAAATCCATTTAGTTAAAATATCCACAACTGGTTTTTAAATAATCATACCAGCAAACACATAATGAACTAAATTATGTTCTGTAGAACATACCATTTCCGCCTCCAGTCGAGCGTAACCTTTCCAACTGATAGTGTGTGGGGTAGTATGATGTTGCCAAATTTCCTGCATTTGGAGCCTTTTTGACTGACAAAGTAGTGAAATGCCGTTAAGTAACAAGATATCACTAACAACATTGACTGTACAAGGGACTTAATGTAAAAAATTACAAGATACAAAAACTTAGTCTGAATTCCTCCGAGCAAACATTTTTCACGAACTCTTATCACTCATTGTCTGACATGTTTTGTGGTTTAAGTGCTTTCAACCTCTTCTCTCTTTCTTCTTCTTCCAACTCATCTAGGGAGAGTATCTTACCGGCTTTCTTAGACCCAGCCTCTTTAAGATAACAACCCATCTTCCCGTAATAGTAGTCCTTGTAAAAATCATCAACAATGAACCTCATATGCAAATAACAGTAAAGGAGTTAAGTTAATATTGAAGGTTAAAAGAGATAAAGATGTAAAGAGTTTAAGAGTTAAGAAATTACCTTGATAATCTTCCAAACATTAGCTTTGGCTTCTTTAGGGACCGTTCTCCCATCCTTGAATGTTAATGGAATGTTCCGCCTTACTAAAACTCCCAACTCACTTGCAAGTTGGACGGAAGGGTCACCAATGGGATGATCTTTATTGTTAAAGCTAACAGTGGCTTTGTCTGGCTTTTGGGATTTGTCGCCTGTTAGCCCTAGTGAATCCATCCGCATTGGGCCATGTGGAACATGATTTCTTTTCTCTTTTCCTTCAACAACCTAAGTGTTTTCAAAGTTAATAAGCAAAAGAGTTAAAGAAGGATTTAAAAACTAATATAAAAAAAACTTCACTTAAATCAGCGACATAAAGAATTATACCTCATCTCTTGTTTCATTTTAATTTGCTGTATGTCATTCTCTGTATCATTCTCCATTTCCTTGTCTTCAGCAGCAACACCATTCTCCAGTTCCGGTTCCTCTTCATATTCTTCAGCTTGTTCAACCATATCAGAGAAGGTATCATTTGGATTCCTGATTTGGACATTTGGACATGGGCCTGATTGGTATAATTTCCGCTTTACTATCTTTTGCTTCTGAATAACTTCTTTGGAGTGTGCAGTTTGAGATGCTTCTGATATGGACTGGAATGGTTGAGTTTATGAGTCGCTTTCCGGTTCAACTACACTTTTCTTTTCCTAAGTGATGATCGTGTTGGAGTACTCTTTTCAACAGTATGGTCTCTTTCCTCTGACCTATTCTTAAACCTAGGTGATGTCCGTCTTGGTGGATTTTCACATTCAGTTAGTGATTGACTTGGAGTTTTTTGGATTGCAGGTTGCTCTGAACTTTTCTTCTTGCTAGGAGTTGTTTGTTTGATTTCAGACTTTGTAGACTGAGAACTCTGCTTCTTTTTCAAAATGATTTGTAACTAAAATAAGTTAATAATAACAGTTTGGTAAATAAATTGAGTTATATAAATAAAAGAAACTGAATCAAGATAGTTTGGAAAACTATAAGAGATGTCTTAGTACCTTATTCTTTAGTAATGGGACAGACTGGACGGTTTTGGCTTCCTTGCTAATCTGTGACATGAACTAGAATAGGTCAAACAAAATAAGATGGTAAATAAAATCATTACACTAAACAAAGAATGATATGCTCACGATAAGTCTTTACCTTCTTCTTGGGAGTTGGAACAGAGTTTTTGGTCTTGGCTTCCTTGGTAACCCGCAACAAATTGTTCTTCACCATTCTTGAATCATGCAAACATCAAGAAAATAATTTGAATCATGCAAACATCAAAATTCTTCATACATAATTTATCAGGCATAATTGGAACACCCACATATAATCTAGCAAACATCAAGAAAATATTGTCATGATACCAAATTAGAAGAATTTCTAAATGAACTAGTGCACTCACTATCTTATGAGTAAGTCGAGCTTAAGAGTGAAGCAATTGTCTCGCTCATAAGATAGAGAGTGATCTAGCTCTCATCAATCCTTAACCACCAAATTTCACATACATATATCTATCAAAATAATACAAAATCAAACAACAGGTAACCACCAAATAACTGATAACCTAAGGTTGGAATACCGAAGCCTACATAAATTTCAGTTGAGAATGAGTCAGGGGTTCAGAACTCGAACCCCCAGACGTTATAGAGTTACTTGATAGCTTATAAGAGACATGCTCAAAAATCAAAATCTAAATCATGTTAAGAATATTAACTTCTGTAAATAACTCTTAACTCTAAATCAATCAACATATGAATCGGTTCATTAAAAATCAAGCTCTAAACAATCCACCTATGAATCGGTTCTGTCAAAAAACCTAACTCGGCCAAAAAATAAAACCCTAACAGGAAATAACTCTAAATCAAACTCTAAATCATACAAAAAGAAAAATATCAAACTCTAAATCAAAATCGCATATGAATCGGTTTCATAAAAAACCCTAACTCCGCTAAGAAAAACCGTAATCAAGAAATAACTCTAAAATCAAACTATACATCAAACACAAAGCATATGAAAAACTCTAAATGAAACTCTAGATGAAAAACTAATCAGAAATCAAACAGAAATTGAAAAAAAAAAACTAATCAGGTGAGATTTATACTTGATGTTGAAGCTGAGCCTTCTAGGTTAGACGTGAAGTTATTTAACTCTTAGGGTTTCAATTGAACTCTCGAACTTCAATTTTCAGGCGAGATTTCAATTTTTTCAGATCAATTGGTTTTGGGATTTTGTGATTTCAATTTTCAGTTTTGGGATTTTTTTTTCTTCAGATTTTAGTTTCTTCTGGGTAAGAGGTGAAGTTGGGGTTTGGTACGAATCAATTAAGGGTTAGGTTTACTTTCTTCTGGGTTGCAGAGCAAAACCAAAGAGACGAAGAGAAAGAAATGAAATGGAAAGGATAAAAAAATGTTTTGGATAAAAAAATATTTTGGATAGTTCGGTTTATTTTTCTCTGGCGGAGAAAAAAATGTTTTGGTCAATAGTCAAAATCTAGAAGGATGTGCGAAAATTGGGCGGGATTTTTTGGTGGGAAACACATAATCCACATGATATAGATCTTGGCCTTTAGATTAAAAATGGGACATTCTCATTGGTTTAAAAAGAAAGTGACTCCGAGATCGAAACCTGGCCGAGAATGGGATATTATAAGTCAGAAACTTCTTCAGAACGACGAATTTGAGCCTCTCCAGGTAAGATTCCGCCGGAATATCCTTTGAAACCTTAAAGAAACCCTAAATCCATCGACTTCAAGAAAGAAAGTGACTCCGAGATCGAAACCTGGACGACAATGGGCTACTATAAGTCGGAAACTTTGTCAGAACGACGAATCCGAGCCTCTCCAGGTAATATTCAGCCGGAATATCCTCTGAAACCTTAAAGAAACCCTAAATTCATCGACTTCGGAAAAAAAGTGACTCCGAGATTGAAACCTGAAGGGGAATGGACTCTGGGCATTTGCTGAAACTCGTGGAAAGAATCTTTACAACGAATATTTGATCTAGAGTTACTTTACAAAGAATTTTTATATAAGTCTGAAACTTCGTCAGAACGACGAATCCGAGCCTCTCTAGGTAAGATTCCGCCGGAATATCCTCCGAAACCTTAAAGAACCCTAAATTCGTCGACTTCGAGAAAGAAAGTGATTCTGAGATCGAAACCTAGACGGGAACGGGCTACTATAAGTTGGAAACTTCGTCAGAACGACGAATCCGAGCCTCTCCAGATAAGATTCCGCCGGAATATCCTCTGAAACCTTAAAGAAACCCTAAATTCATCGACTTCGAGAAAGAAGGTGACTCCGAGATCAAAACCTGGACGGGAATGGGCTAATTTAAGTGGGAAACTTCGTCGGAACGACGAATCCGAGCCTCTCTAGGTAAGATTCCGCCGGAATATTCTCTGAAACCTTAGAAACCCTAAATTCGTCGACTTCGAGAAAGAAAGTGACCCCGAGATTGAAACCTGAATAGGAATGGGCTACTATAAGTCGGAAATTTCGTCAGAACAACAAATCCAAGCCTCTCTAGATAAGATCCTGTTGGAATATGCTCTGAAACCTTAAAGAAACCCTAAATTCATCGACTTCGAGAAACAAGGTGACTCCAAGATCGAAACCTAGACGGGAATGAACTCTGGGCATTTGCTGAAATTCGTGGAAAGAATCTTTACAACGAATATTTGAGCTAGAGTTACTTTACAAAGAATATTTATATAAGTCAGAAACTTCGTCAAAACAACGAATACGAACCTCTCCAGGTAATATTCCGCCAAAATATCCTCTGAAACCTTAAAGAAACCCTAAATTCGTCGACTTCGAGAAAGAAAGTGACTCTGATACCGAAACTTGGACGGGAATGGGCTACTATAAGTCGAAAAATTCGTCAGAACGACGAATCCGAGCCTCTCTATGTAAGATTCCACTGGAATATTCTTCGAAACCTAAAAGAAACTCTAAATTCATCGACTTCGAGAAAGAAAGTGACTACGAGATCGAAAATTTAGCAGAAGTGAAAAAATTTAGCAAAAGTGAAAAATCCCTAGGACGACGTTTATTAATTGTTGTGAAAGGTTATGTAAAAAATCTTTCATCACAACCATCCATTTCAATCTCTGACCGTCCATTGTTTTAAATTTTTTTTCCTTTTTATCCTTATCTTTTCTATCTTTAGCCATTTTCGTCCACTTCTTTTTTATTCTTTGTATCTCCAGCAGCACCACCACCTCCTTCATCCATTCTTCCTCAAAACCACCAATATCAAAAGCTCACCGTCATCAGAACCACCATCAATAACAACTCATCATTATCAACAAATCTCTATCATTATAACCACCACCATCAACATATTACAATCACTCAAACCACCATCAACATATCGAGTGGATGAAGATTTTTCACCAACAGATTGAGTTGAAGACTTACAACCATCAACAGATCGAGGTAGCTGAAGACTTATACAGGTTTGTAACTCGGGTTTCTCGATCTGTTTAGGATTTTAATTCAAAAAAAATTTGATACTCGATTTGCAACTCGTTTGACGATTTTATGATTTTTATATTTTTTTTCAATCATTGGATTTAATTCGTTTGATGAATGGGTGTAGTCAATCATTGGATTTAATTCGTTTGATGAATGGGTGTAGTCAATCATTGGATTTAATTCAGTTAATCATTGAATTTAATTTTAGGGTTTTTTGAATTCATGTTTGCATTAAATTCATGTAGTAGTTGCATTTAATTCAAATGATTGGAATTTTTGCATTAGATTCAGGTGTTTAATTTGTATTAAATTATATTTATATTGATTAAAATCTGAATTATTTTGCAGGACTTGCTTCAATTTGGTCTTCAAATCAGTTTAGGAGTTCAATAGAACTTCATGTACACATACTTGGCTGAAGTGAAGAGAAACCGAGCTTAATTTTAGAGAATATTTCAAAGGTATATGCATTTTGGAGCTCTTTGTTTAATGTGGGTGTGTGTGTGTGTGCATGTTTTACTTGTTGTTAGAAGCAATCAAATGTGGCAGGACATGCATTACTGACTAGCTTATGCATATTATTTGTAGTGTAGATCAGTCATGGGTGGAGGTGTGAAAGACTCCCCAAGTAGCAGTAGTACCTGCAACAACAACAACAACAGTAAGATGAGAATGAAAAAAATCCTAACTGAGTGTGCTATGTGTGAACAAGGGAACCATGAGAGAAAAGTGTGTCCTTGGCTCTATTCTAGGTGCAAGCATGTTCCTTGTAATGGTGCGAGAGCGTTCCTACGATCTACAACAACTGAAACCTATCGAAAAATGTTCTTCAAGTGCACCATAGCTACCTGCACCTACTTTGAATAGTTTCATGATGCTTATGACCCTTGCAAAGCCAAGTTATTGTTGTTACCATCAGAGAAAAGATGTAATACTTGTGGAGGAGATGATCACTCTTATAAAAAATTGTCCACTACACAATCACTTGTGCTTCTCTTCTACCTGCAACTACAAACTCACTTTAAAAATATGCAACAGTCGACACAATAAGCACATAGCTTACCTTGTATGTGAACAATGTGGAGATTTTACATGGGCTTCATATGCTATCTTTATTGCTAGAAAAGAAAAGGTTAGAGTTTATACAAATCAAATGGTTGATCTAATTAAAAATCTAGGGAAAAGTCTTCATATATAATAAGATCTTATTTTATGTGTAAGACCTGATTTAAAAGAAATATAAACTTCTTTGTCTTTGTAAAAGTCTGCTGGTTTTTTCCGAATCATTTTCTGGTTCTTTGAAGTAGATGGAGCTGCAGATTTTGTCTGAATCATATTCCTCTAACTCTTCTTTTTTCTGTTGCAGATTCAAGTGGTAGGTAGATTTAACTCGGTCCAAATGATGAATAAAAATTGGGTTCATTGGCCAAGGTTAATGTCCTTCTAACTCGGTCCAGATTTAAGTCATTCTATATATTATATTTTCTACTTTGGTTTGCTATACTATGTTAGTTACACGGTGTTTAAATTTATCAATCTTTCATGTAGGGATGGTTGTGCATACCAGGATGAAGTGAAAAAGTTCGTAGATATGGCTTGCGAGAAACTTGGAAATCCTCATAAGTTTAGTTTTTCGTGTGTTGATTACAAGAATCTTGTTGAGCCACTTCCTTCGGGTACAATACATCTTCACTTGCTAAAACAAGGAATGGATCCTACTTACACATAGTGGGTTCTTCACGACGAGAAGGATAGTAGTTCGAATGATGTTCATGAAGAGGGAGCAAGGCGTACTTTTTATCAGATGTGGACAGAAGCTAATGTTGAAGGTTATTCTCCGATTGATAAGGGTCATGAAACTAGGCAGGACGAAGGGTTGGCGAACGAGATAATAGAGACTGACTTCCCATTATACCCTGGTTGTACTACACACACAAATCTATCTATCACTGTTGAGTTGTATAGGCACAAGACGGTAAATGGTGTATCTCGGAAAGCTTTTGGGGAACTTCTCAAGACAACTGGATCAATGTTCCACCATGTCATTGTCTTCCTAAATCAACATATGAAGTGAAAAAGTTGCGGAAGGCTTTTAAAATGACTTATGAGAAAATACACGCATGTGAGAATGATTGTTGTTTGTTCAGAAAGAAGTTGAAAGATGCAAATGAATGTCCTAAATGTCACTGTTCTAGGTGTCAGTAAGACATATCTAACATGGAAGATGATGACATAATAGACAGGTCCAAAAGAAGATACCGGTAAAGGTGCTTAGATACTTCCCCATTGTGTCGAGATTAAAGTGATTGTATGAATCAGCAGAGCTGGATCAGCAGTTGATATGGTACGCGACACATAAAAGTAAAGATGAAAAGATACGTCATCCGTCAGATTCTTTGGCTTGGAAGCACATAGACACAAAGTTCCCCGAGTTTGCTCCAGAATCGCATAATTTGTGTCTTGGGCTTGTTGCAGATGGATTTAACCCGTTTGGAGATCTTTCCACATCTCACAGTTGTTGGTCGGTGTTTTTTGTGGTATATAATCTTCCACCTCAACTGTGTATGCAAGGCGAGAATATTATTTTAAGCTTGCTGATTTTAAAAAAGAAACAACCAGTTAGAGACGTCGATATATACTTGCAACCACTGATTGATGATATGATTGAGTTGTGGAATAACACAGAGGAGGTTTATGATTCGTTTAGTAAGACAATGTTCAAATTTAAGGCATTGTTGATGTAGACGATAAATGATTTTCCTGCTTATGGCAATCTATCTGGATGTATGTATAAAGGTAGGGCAACATACCCTCTTTGTGGTGATAATACTCTTTCAAACTGGTTGTCGTTTAGTCGTAAAACTGTTTACATGAATCATATGAGATTTCTACCGTGTAATCATCCTCCTCGATCGGAATAAGAAAGCCTTGTTTAATGGAGAGATTGAGAGCAAGGAAAAGCCACCTACTATATCTGGTGATATGGCCTTTGAACGTCAGAGCGGTATTGTGAATGATTTTGGGAAAGCGAAGCAGAACGAGGTGGAGAAAAGGAAAGATAAAGAGGAAAAGAATAAGAATAACAAGAATAAGCAGAAAAAGGGTCGGAGTAGTGCGACAATAGGTGTAAATGACGGTAAATCTAAGTGTGGGAAGCGGAAAAGAGCAATTGCTACTGATGTCGGTACGAGTGATGCTGCTAGTTCTGGTGCACAGGATGATGACCATCTGATATTCAACAAACGGTCAATATGTTTCGACTTGCCTTACTGGAAGGTAAGTTCTAACCTCAAATTATCTTCTTTTCACTCTTAAATTCCTATACGCATTGTAAATATTAGTGCTAGTTCTGTTAACACATTAAGCACATTGCTATACTAAAACAAATGCATGTTGGAATGTTTGAATATGTAAATAGACTTTTTCTTAGTGTTTGTATAGTCAAAATATTATCACATGAGATACATAAGGTTAGCCAGCACTATCTTCAGTGAAATTAATTAGAAATGTAAATAAACTCTATGCCTGACATGCTGCAATAATAAACCTATCATTTTTAACTACACTCGATGTACATGTAGTATCACTTATGAAATCTTTATAACACGTACGACTAAAGTTTATTTCTCATACCTTTTATTTTATGTTTCTTCCTTCCTAGGATTTGTTACTACGACATAATATTGATGTTATGCGCACGGAAAAAGAACATCTGTGAGAGTGTCATTGGTACTATATTGAATATAAAGTTTAAAACAAAAGATGGCTTAAATTCCCGTAATGATATGAAAAGTATGGGAATCAAAGAAGAATTTCATCCGCAAGAGAAAAATGGAAAAACATGGCTTCCACCAGCACAATATACATTAAATGATAAGGGAAAGGCTAGATTTTATAATAGGATGAGAAATTTGAAGGTTCCGTATGGGTATAGTTCTGATCTTAGGAGGCATTTCTCTAAAGATAGTTGCTTGGGTGTCATTAAGGCTCATGATTACTATTTCTTATGCAAAAAATATTACTTGTAGCTTTGAAGGGGCAAGTACTGCGATTAATCGTTTCTGTTCTTATTTTAACGAAATATGCCAAAGGGAAGTTGTTATCGGTAGATTACTAGAACTTGAAGAAGAAATTGTTGAGACTTTGTGTATGTTGGAGATGTACTTCCCTCTATCATTTTTTGATGTGATGGTACACTTGACAATTCACCTAGATCGAGAAGTGCGTTTATGTGGACCCATACAATATCGTTGGATGTATCCATTTGAAAGGTATTACTCGTTCAATTAGTATTAATACTTCTGTTTTCAAAGACTATGTAAAAATTAAAGGTTTGGTCTGTCGCAGGTATATGAAGATATTGAAAGAAAATGTAAAAAATTATGCACAACTTGAAGAAAGTATAGCAGAGTGTTACCTAGGTATGGAGTGTGTTAGGTTTTGTAAAGTTAATGCGGACAAATTTAAAGCAGATGAAAGAGGAGTAAATTAGAGCCGTAATGAAGACAAAGCAGATGAATGAGGAGTAAATCAGAGCTGTAATGAAGATGTTCAACATGATTCCACACCGGCAGGGCGTCCTCTTTCTAAAGGTGTTCAAGTGTGTATTATAGTGATTTGATAAAGATAGCTCAGAGATACGTGTTTTTTAACACAATAATAATTGACCAATATAAAACATAAGTATGACATTATATGTTCATTTCAAATTCTTATCAGTTAATACCTTTACGAATCTTTTTCAAATTACATTTTTTTTATTAGAATGCTTATAGATGAGTTAAGATCTTCCAATACTGCCAGTGAAGACCAAGTCCTTACCATACACTCAGACATATTTGTAGATTGGATACGGGAAAAGGTATGTGCACTACCATTTGGTCATTTGTTACATGTTTGCAGTTTAGATTCATTTTTCCTGGGTAGTACCTCTTTTTTTGCATTAACCACAAAACAAGTTATATTTCACTATTAGAAATGATTCTGTCATTCACTTGTTATCTTTTACCAAGACAAAACATAAAGCTAATGCCCATTATGCTAACTAAATTATATTATAGGTTAAAATGCAAATTCTTCAAGGCATATCAGTATCACATACAATAGAGTGGTTGGCATATGGTCCTTTAGAAAAATGTGTATCATATAAAGTCTTGGAAATAATTGGGTCAAGGTTTATTACAAAGGATATTCAAAAAGTTACACAGGACAATGGTGTTTTAATTGAATCAAAATCTTTAGTTGCAGGACAGTCACAAATAAGTGTTTTTTATGGTGTTTTAGAATAAATTCTCATGTTGGACTACAACATATGTTTCAAATTCCCATACTCAAATGTGTCTGGGCTCACGCCTATTTTGGTGTCAAGCTAGAAAAAGGTTTTACATTGGTCAACTTACGTCAGCATAAGAAATAATATCATAATGATCCATTCATTTTAGTGTCACAAGCCAGACAAGTTTTCTATTCTCGAGAGTCAGATGCATCTAATTGGTTTGTGATGTTGAAACCACCGCCTAGGTGTTTTCATGAATTAGAGGAATACAATGAACAGGAAGACACAAGTTTCCAACCAGTGGATCCTTAAACTCTTGGCTTACAAATGGATGATGAGACCGGGAGTTATGCAAGAACTGATGCTGAACCTATCTTAGTGGTTCCGACAAAGAAAAAGAACAAGAAGAATAAGAAAAAGAAGTGCCTCTGATGGTGGGTTTACTCTTTTCATTTCTACTAAATTTGAGTATCTTTTTCCTTTCATTTTGCTTCTGATTGTATTTTGGACTTATTATCGTTAAAACGACATGCTATGATATGTTTTTCTTTATAACTTATAATATTGTTGGTATGATATGCTATCTGTTTATCTTGAGATGAACCCCACTTTTTAACTCCGCCATTGAAATGATATATCATTTTATTACCGGTCTCAATCTCGGATAAATGAGGAGAGAAAAGGGATTTATTGAGTTCTAAATGCAGATTTTCTGAAGTTATGATTGCAGAAATTGGATATTTAATGTATGTGTTGGTCTCAACTTCTGCAGTTGGCGAGAAATACAGGTAAGACATGCCTACAAACTCTGAAACTTTCACAAAACATATTGTCAATTGCAAAATTATGCAAAATCTCTTTTGAGTAGTTTCATTTCACTTGCGAGTGTTAATGCAAGTCATTGTTCAATCATTGTTCATCACTTTAGTCATTGTCATTGGAACAATATGTATTGTGATTGATGATTGAAATGGGTTACAGGCCTTGTATGTTTCATAGAATGCCTTGTATGTTTCAGGCAGAGTGGCATATTTGTTAGCTTTTTTTTAAGGCTCGGTTAAAATTTTTCTTACATATAAAAGTAGATGTAAATATAATCATACATGTAAATGTGGAAGGATGGTTGGAATCCGATACTTGGACGGAGGAGGATCGGGTTCGACTCACCTCGGTCTTATTTTTTTTCAAAAATAATATTTATTTTTACAACTCTTATAGGGGTTGTTATTATGAATGACAAAAAAAAACTACCAATATTGTGAATCCGGGAGGATGGTTGATAGCTTGTGCAAACACACATTAGGATTGTGTTATATTCTCTCTTTTTTTTTTTGATAAAAAAGAGAATTTTATTAAGCAATGACAGGCGCAATATGCCTGCCTAAGAGAGTTTCAAAACAACTTGGAACATTGTGTAGTTCCTCCACAAAATAATTATCTAACCTCACTTTCTTAGCAGTACTATTATTATCTCTAAGTCATTATTATCTCTTATGATGTGTTTAAAACTCCAGAAATTAAAGGAATTTAACAGCAACTTAATATCTCTAACTATTTTCCTGTATTCCCATCTGAGAAAGAGTTTGTCACAATTAATCGAATTGACAACATTCTGTGCATCAGCTATAACGTTTTGTGTGACCCAAAGCTTTAACTCATCTCACTTCTTCTAAAATAGCTGCGCATTCTCCTTCATATGAACCTTTTATTCTATCTACATAGGAGCCTTTGAATCCTGTGAGTTCACATGTAGTAGAAACCAGCACCATACCAGTGCCACATTTATTAGAATCATAATTAAAAGATGCATCAACGTAAATAGTAAATGCGTTAGCATCAGCATGCATATTTTGGTTAAAAGTTTCTATGAACTAAGCTAGCCTGACTATTTGAGTTTTGACTTGGAAGACTTGAAAAGCTGGTCAACTGGTATTTTAGCATGGCTGCAGTATTAAGAGTTTTATCCTCAAAGACACATTCGCATCTTTCCTTCCATATAATCCAACACGCCACCATGAGAGTTTTCCTCCATATATCCAGTTCTTCGGAGTTTGAATTATTGACATTAGTGAACCACGAAATGATCCAGTCTTGAATGTTATGACAATTCATGATAACTTGATCAATATCGATACTCAGCAATCTCCAGACAGCCTTGGCATGGTTGCAAGTAAGCAACAAATGATAAGGAGTTTCTTCTTCAGCTTGACATATACTGCAATGATGCTCTATAGAATGATTGTGTTGAGCCAGTATTTCTCTAGTAGGAATGGCATTCTTGAGGCATTTCCATGTAAAAAGAATAACGTTGTGTGGTAATTTCATCTTCCATAAGCACTTACACACAATTTTGGGAACAGAACTAACAATGACTTGATGCTGAATTCTTTTCTCTGTGATCTTATCATAAGCAATTTAGACTGAAAAAACTCCATCTTTTGCAGGAGACCATATGAGTTTATCTTCTTTAGATTGTGAGATCTGCATTAACTTAATTCTTCAGATTCTCTCCAACATCATTTTTTCAAAAGATATATTTTTTTCTTCAACAACCCTTAAGAATGTTGTTATACAAATATTCACTACCTTTACGATATCAGTTGTCAAAGTCTAAAGGTGGCCACTCCTATACGGAACTCTTTTCACACAAAGCGTTGTGGTTTTTATTCTCGTCACTACTCTTTGGTTCTCTTTCCACCTAAGAATTTGATGTTTTTTACTTTGACAACTCTTTGTTTGGAAAAAGTAGTAAAACATACCCCCTTTTACGACTTTAAAAATACGAGTTGTAAAGCTACAGTTGTAGATAACAATTTTTCCCATAATGGTTGTTTGATAGAATAACAACATTCCTTATGGATCATGGACATTGAACTAGGTCACTGATGTCCGTGACATATCATTATGCTAGTTGAATCAATAATGATAGTCAAATAACTTGGATCGACTATCATAAGTTAATGAGATTGCTAAATCCATCATTAACTATTATATTGATGCGTCGAGCATTTGACAGAAAGTCATGTGAAAAATAGACATTGAGTGATTATTAAAGTTATCTGTAATCCATAAGTCATGAGTCAATTGGATAACGAACAAAAAATTATAATATTAAAATAATGGTCGACTAACGAACCAACTGACCGATGAGTCAATATAAATACTGATAGTTTAATCAGGTATGAAATTCTCGAATGTTGATGGTTGAATCAACACGATAAATATTGCTTTGTCGAGCAATTGACAGTTCAATCAATAAAATATTGATTAAATAAATATAAAAAGAGTGCACTTTATTAAAGAATTACAATCAATATGACCGAATATTAATTAATTATGTAAATATTTGATGAGGTAGGATCCATGGACATTCTTAGATGGACAAGGTCAAACAAGATTTGCACCATTTTCTCCGCAAAACCCAAACGACAATGAATTTAGGTGTAATATATTGATGATATGTTCCTATTATGAGACTCCACCTTCCTACAAAAAAATAAAATAAACACAATTCGAGACAGTAAACTTCACCATCTACCAATCTTAATTTCAACCATTAAATTTGAACGACTGATATTCAAATGGGTAGATGGTCGTTTTATACATCTCGTATTGTGTCCATTTTTTGTAGGAATATAGAGTCTTATAAGAGGAACATATCATCCAAATATTACACTTAAATTCATCGTCGTTTGGGTTTTGCGGAGAAATTGGTGCAAATCTTTTCTGACCTTATCCATGGATCCTCCCTCAATATTTATTGCTAGATCAATATGAAAAATAATGGTGTTTGAAAATGTTCAGAATTATGCTCGACGGAGCATTAGGTTCAAAGCCCTAATTTTGGTCGGTGAATGATCAATGGATGCTTAACTGAAAATCAACCACTTAATAAGAGGGGAACCGACCACATGAGGTCATGGACTGACCATATGATTTGTTAGTGCTCAGTTGATCACTTACCTAACTCCTTTGCAGAGCAGTTGGTGAAAGAATGATTAATTAGTGTTTAATTATAATTAAAATAGTTTTCTTTTAAGCATTAAGTGGTAAAACCTAGTTATGGAAAGATAATGACCGACCAAGGGGGTATGAAATCGTCCCTAGGTAGTTGTGGGACCAACTGATTCGATGGATCAATTTCCAAGTTGGTTGGCTAGAGTTTGAACCAAATATGGACTATAGATGATTAATTAGGTCATTAATCAATGATAATGGTGAGACCGACATAGATATGAATGGAAATAAAATATCTTTACATAGCAGTAGTAGGTAGCCGAGCAACAATCTGGGCGTCGAACTCTTATTATTCCTTATTATTATTTACTTTATTATTATTATAAACAAAAAAACAAGGTCTCTACACAATGTTGGTAGGTAGCCTAGCAATAATCTTGGCACTGACACCTTTTTGAATAATAACGTCTAACCTATGGAAGAGTAGACTGCCTATTTTATAGTTAGCATTGTGGCTAGATAGGAAGTTACTCAATGGTGTGTTTTCAATTTTATTGTAGTAATAGGTTCGTTGAGACTTGTGAAAGCAATCGAATTTAGACTTAATAAAACTAAAAATAAAGAAAACTTAATTCCAAATTTGATTTCAAGGTATTGAAAATAACCAAGACACTAGATTCCACTATTACACATGAATGAATGATGGTAAAAATTCCAAAACTCTAATTATCTTTTAAGTCCCTTATTTCTTAACTCACAAATAATCAGGCATATTCTCAGATATTAAGTGTATTCCCTAAGCACAGATTATCAGTTGACTAAACAAAGTATAACCTATCTAATTGAATTACAACTAATTGAGAAACTTATGCACAAAATTTAAAACTCTGCAAAAGTAGTGATTGAGTGAACTATAAAATATAAATTAGAGAAAATAAAATAGTTACCAATTATTCATGCATAAATAGCTTCCTTCGTTGCCTTGGTTACGCGAGAATTAGCTTATCATCATGGAAACACACTCAAAAGTTGATTTCATTGCTCAAAGTGTTTGCAAACGATAAAAAAAATGGGTGAAAATGATTAAAACCGGGTTTGTAACAATTATATTTGTTACAAACCGAACCGTTACACTGAACGATAAATGGTAGCTGTCACGATTATTGTAGCAATACGACCCTCGTGGCACTGTGTCGCTGTCACTGTTGGTAAACAACAGTTCTACGACATCTTATGTTCTTCGTGTTCTTCACAGCAGCAGCAAAAATATTCTTCCCGCAACTCTGATTTTCTCGCTCTGTAATGTTCCAAACTCTCTGTAAACGTTCTTAGCAACTAGAGCAACCTATTTATATCCAACAACACCAAAAAATCTCGATCATTCACTCCATATAATCCTCCGTAACTCTGCCAGACACGGGAATATAATCTTCCATTTTTCTTCTCCTGCACGCGTTTTACAGCTGATAAAATCTCCTTATTTATCCCCGTCACCTTCCAAATGGTGGTTAGAGTCTTCTTAGCATGCGCAAACTCTCTCCAACTCATGCAAATCCTGTGAACATCTCCATCCATTAACGTGCTCCCCTGTTTATGAATATTACGTGAAATATTCTCTTCCTTTCATATTTAACTCGTGAAACAGGGTCATCTCAACCAAATCCAACGAAAATATTTCAATAAATATCGTTCAGAAGAAAAGCTCGCAAACATTCATCTGAATATTTTCCCGCCAAAATGAATTTTCAAACAAAGAAGGAGGGATGCCCCTTATCCGTCTGTGAGGTGCGAATAGCAGATGTCCAACTGAGATGCCTCCTTAGCCAAAACTGGGGTCCGTATAGAAAATGTCCTTCAAGGTGTCCCGGATAATTTTTCGAGCCGAATTTTCCAAAAATGTTTATTTTCCAAAAATACATAAAAACACAATATTAGTACAAACATCGAGTTCCAACAATACAGACATTGAGGACAATTCAGGCACAAAAATGTGTATCAAATACCCCCAAACTTATTATTTGCTAGTCCTCGAGCAAATCTAATCTAGAAAATAAAACCCTAACTCACTGTCTACACTTAACACGTGCATCAAGCCGTTAAACCGCTAGGTGGCCCTAGCGGACGAGTGTTGTCTCAGGAGGGTTTACCAGAGGTGTACCCACAAAACTACTCCATACCCTAACTGTCTAAAAGGAACCTTGGAAGGCACTAAAGAATCTCCTTGGTCGGCATACTCTAATTGATTACAGGAGGAAGTACCCTGATACAAAATTCCAATTGATGTATGCGAGTTTGCACTCAAGCATACTGAAATTCATATATAAGTGACCGAGATATACTCAGATAGTCACACTATGGACATCATTATCCGGAGTCAAACCAATCACATGAAAAGATCAAGAAGATGGATATAGAGAAAACATAGACGGTTTTAAGGTAAACGATGTTTCCCATATCTGTCTGAAGGCCTCTGCCAAGATGAACCTATCCTAATGGACTGAGATACCAGTCTGACTAATATCAAGACAACTGGCATATACAAGGGGACCAGCGGTCGATAATCCTAACTCTAGGTCAACACAACTGGCATATACAAGGTAACAAGCAGTCGACTTTATTGAATTTATTCCGGTTGGTCTGATGGTCTGGTCTTTTTTTTTTTAAGTATCTCAATTACTTTATTTAACCCTAGCAGTGGTAAAAACTTGATTCGTGTGCCCCACCAAATCACTTAAAAGAAAAATAAAAACAGAAGGTGAAAAGGACTCAACGAGATATGGCGAAACTACCATGTTATTTCTAATACCTGAGCTCTGTGCTTTTATGAATAGACTCTATAGATGTTTCCATCCATTCATACTGGTTCCTCAACTCCTACAACCAAGATGCTTCCATCCACTTAGATTGGTTAGTGCCAACCTTAATAAGCATAAATTTCTAGGCTCTGGAGTTTATTTATTGAACCTAAAAGCTAACAAAAAGTTTCTTCCCCGCCCCAAACTTAAATCTAACATTGTCCTCAATGTTTCTAATGAAAGAGAAATACCAAAAAGTAAAGTAATATGAGGAATCAGTAAAGAGAGCATTCGGAAAGATAGTACTTGGTGAAGAGAGAAATCAAAAACTAAGATATAACATACAATCGCCTCGGTGGTCAATCAAGGGTAAGCAGGGACCTCCAGAGGGACCTCCTCAACATCACCTGTAGGAAAAGGTTCTAAAAAGGGTTTCAATCTCTGACCGTTAACCTTAGAAGAACTACTACCATCCGGTGTCTCGATCTCAACATCTCCATGAGGAAAAACAGTACAGACCACAAAAGGACCGGTCGACCGAGAACGTAACTTCCCAGGGAAGAGATGCAAGCGAGTTATAATTAGTGATGGAGGGTCGCACTTTTGTAATGGACCTTTTAGGATTTTGATGAAGAAATATGGTATTGCACACAAGGTAGCTACCCGTATCATCCACAGACTAGTGGTCAAGTTGAGGTTTCCAATAAGGATATAAACGTATATTAGAGAAAACATTTAATCCTAATCGGAAAGACTGGTCGCCGAGGCTTACTGATGCCTTATGGGCTTACCGTAATGCATTGAAGAACCCAATTGGAATGTCACCTTATCGACTTGTATATGGCAAGGCTTTCACTTACCTGTTAAGTTAGAACATAGAGCATATTGGGTTGTTAAGCAACTAAATTTTTCACTTGACAAGACAGGAGCCCATAGGAAACTCCAGCTCAATGAGTTGGAAGAGATTCGTGGATATGCTTACAATAGTGCTAAGGAGTATAAGAACAAAATCAAAATGACTTTCTTAAAATATTTCTATCATGTATAAGTTTAATTTTGTTCTTATACTCCTTAGCACTATCGTAAGTATCTCTACGAATCTCTTCCAACTCATTGAGCTGGAGTTTACTATGGGATCCTGCCTTGTCAAGTGAAAAATTTAGTTTCTTAACATCCCAATATGCTCTATGTTCTAACTCAAAAGGTAAGTGACAAGCCTTTCCATACACAAGTCGTTAAGGTGACATTCCAATGGGGTCTTAAACGCAATATGGTATGCCCATAAGGCATTAGTAAGCCTCAACGACCAGTCTTTCCGATTAGGATTAACTGTTTTCTCTAATATATGTTTTATCTCTCTATTGGAAACCTCAGCTTGACCACTAGTCCGTGGATGATACGGGGTAGCTACCGTATGTGTAATACCATATTTCTTCATTAAAAGCCTAAAAGGTCCATTAGAAAAGTACGACCCTCAATCGCTAATTATAGCTCGCGGTGTATCAAAACGTCTAAGTATATTATCTTTCAAAAACTCAATCACAACCCTATGGTCATTGGTTTTACACGCAACCGCCTTAATCCACTTAGAGACATAGTCTACAATAACAAGGATATATAGATTCCCTAAAGAATTAGGAAACGGACCCATAAAGTCAATACCCCACACATCAAAGAACTCAACAACTAAAATAGGATTCAAGGGCATCATGTTCCTACGAGAAATGGTTCCTAATTTCTGGCAACGCTCACAAGTAACACAATAACTGCGGGAATCTTTAAACAATGAGGGCCAATAGAATCCACACTGCAATATCTTAGCAGTAGTCTTCTTAGCACTAAAGTGACCCCCACAAGCATGATCATGACAAAAGGAGATAATACTGGACTAGTCACTCTCAGGTATACACCTCCTAATAAATTGGTCTGGACAATACTTAAACAAATAAGGATCATACCAAAATAAGTGCTTAACCTCGACTAAAAACCTAGAACGATCTTTTTTACCTCAATGTTGGGGTATTCGACCAGTAATAAGATAGTTCACTATATTCGCATACCAAGGTGATATGGTAACAAAGAACAGTTGTTCATCAAGAAAATTGTCCCTAACATGAGGAGAATCATCAAGGGTATCCGCAACAAGCCTAGACAAGTGGTCTTCTACTACATTTTCTGCACCTTTTTTGTCTCTAATGTCTAAGGAAAATTCCTGTAACAAAAGGATCCATCTAATCAATATAGGTTTAGTGTCCTTCTTGGAAAGAAGATAATTTAAAGCAGCATGATCGGTAAAGATTATGACCTTAGAACCTAAGAGATAGGGTCTGAACGTGTCTAAGGCGAACGCAATGGATAATAGTTCCTGCTATGTAGTGATATAGTTCAACTGGGACTCATTCAAAGTTTTGCTAGCATAGTAAATCAAATAGAGTAATTTGTTTCTCGCTGACCTAGCACAACACCAATAGCATAATATGAAGCATCACACGTGATCTCAAAGGGCAGGTTCCAGTTGGGTGCCTGGACGACGAGGGAAGTAGTGAGTAAAGTCTTAAGCTTCTCAAAAGCCTCTAAACAAGCATCATCAAAGATAAATCTAACATCTTCTGCTAGAAAATTGCAAAGAGGTCTAGAAATCAAGCTAAAATCTTAATGAATCGACGATAAAAACCTGCATGCCCTAAGAATGACCTAATATCTCTTACGGTTTTTGGGACCTGTAAAGTTTTAATAAGGTCAACTTTGGCTTTATCTACCTCTATACCCTTATAAGATACGATATGCCCTAAACAATTCCTGAACGAACCATGAAATGACATTTCTCCCAATTAAGTGGTGAAATTTTTAAGGTGTTGTAGAATGGTTCGTACAAGACTTGTGAAAGCAGAATTTTTTAGACTTAATTTTTATAAATAAAAATAACAAACTCAATTAAAAAGGTGTTGTAAAAATCATGGAGAGACTGGGGCTAGGATTTCACCATTGATCGATATTAGTGATATAATAAAACAATAATTATGCAACTTCAACATTTAAATTGATTCTAATAGTTTTGCTAGACATGTAGATTTTCAAAAGAATAGATGTTAATACAAGCATAGAATATCAAAACCCTAAAGCAAGCATATTTTATTAAAAGAAAATGCATCTAACTAATCAAAATCATATAACCCATTCTTAGTTTGATGCAAAAATCATAATAAAATTGTAATAATTAATTTAAAATAGAAATGTATCACCTCTACCGAAACAATGGCTTCCTCCAAACCCCCAAGGATTGGGTTTATCTCCTCATGTTGGAAAACCTCTCAAAAGAATTCATTTATGCTAACAAGTGTTTTACAATTGATGAAAAGGAGAAAAAATGATGAAAATCGGGTGTTTGCAACGTTTATGATGTTGCAAAACACTGTTAAAAAGAACGATAACAAATATGCGTCACTGTAATTGTAGCAATACGACCCTGCGTGCACTGTCGTTGACACTGTTGAAGAACGACGGTGTTTGTTCTTCGTCTTCCACAACAACAGAAAAATATTCTCCGCAACTCGACTTTCTCGATTCTTTGATGCTCCTAACTTCTCCCAAAACTCTCCAAACTCTCAACCCCCGAGTCTAACCACCCTAAACCATTTATATAGCCTCCAGCACTAAGAATAATCCTTCATAACTCAAAATATCCCCCATTAATTCCGATTATTTTCTATTTCCATTCACGGGAAAATTTTCCTTTTTTAGCTTTTTGACGCGTCTGCAGACTTCCACTCCAATGAAACATGTCGGGTACACGGTTTTATAGAGTAATACGATGTCTATCCACACGCTAAATTCCCAAATATAATGTAGAACTCTAAAAAATATCTCTCGGGAATGTGTTTTACCCTGTTTTGTCCAAGTAGATTATAAAGCCAATTTCAGTTGATCCAAAGCCCCGAACCAAGCATGTTATGCTCAAACAATATCATCCATTGAATCTCTCTGAATCACGCACAAAATCTAACCCTAAAATTGTTTATAAGCTGCCATATTTTTCCCGCCAGTTTGAAATTTGAATTTTGGAGAAGAAAAGGGGTTGCCCCTATCCAACCAGGGGTGCGAATAGCGCTTGTCCTTGGGTTCCTTCAGTATTTTTTGGGGTGCATTTAGTAATTTTTCAGGGGTGTTTTCAACATTTTTTTCTGGGTTCCTCTGGCGCATTTCTGGGGTGCCTTTAGTATTTCATCATGGGGTGTAAAACACCACTTTTCGAGCCAATTTCGCCGCAAGAGCTTATTTCTCTAAAAGTACCTACAAAGACATAAAATAACCAAATAAGTATAAAATCGAGCACTAACAATGTAGATAATTGAGGATAACTTAGACAAAAAAATATGTTCATCATTAAGTACTAAGTTCTTTTCCTTACACCTAGTCAGCACTAATGACAAATGACACAAGCACCCATCGAAAGACGAACCAAATACTGAAAAATCATCCAGAAAGACCTCTAAGAACCGTTCTACCATGTCAAAAAATATGCTCATCATACAACGTTGAAAAGTCGCAAGGGCATTACATAGTCCGAAAGCCATGCGTCTATATACAAAGGTACCAAAGGGACAGGTAAAAGTAGTTTTCTCCTGGTCTTCTGGGGCAATAACGATCTGATTATAGCCAGAGTATCCATCTAAAAAGAAATATTGACTATGACTTGATAATCGCTCTAGCTTCTGGTGGATGAAAAGAAGGGGAAAGTGGTCCTTCAATTTCTTATAGTCAATACAAATACGCTAACCCGTGGTCACTCGGTTGGGATTAACTCATTGATCTCATTCTGGAATACAGTAATACCGGATTTCTTGGGGACAACCTGAACGGGGCTGACCCACTTACTGTCTGAAATAGGGTAGATAATGCCTGCATCTAACAACTTAAGGACCTCTGTTCGAACTACTTCTTTCATATTAGGGTTTAGTCGGCGTTGCATCTTTCTAAAAGGTTTGGTATCTTCATCTAAATAAATCTGATGCATACAAACAGTAGGACTTATACCCTTAATGTCTGCAATGGTCCATCCTAAAGCTTCCTTATTGTTCTGAAGGACAGTCACTAGCCCACTTTCCTGATCACTATCCAAGTCGGATACTATAATCACAGGTGAAGTTTTAGATGGGCCTAAAAACACATATTTCATGGTATCTGGTAGTTGTTTAAGGTCAAACTTAGGAGGCTCTTCTATCGAAGGAACTAGGGTAGACTTAGAAACTGGTAGTTGTTCGAACTTAGGTTCCCATCCATTACTAGTGCCTATCAAAGGGGTTGAATCTAACAAAGTATTCACCTCAATAATCACATTATCATCATCAAAATCAATCCCAAAGTGAGCTAGGCATTTCTCTAATGGATCTTCTAACAAAGTATTTGGTAATGACTCATCGACTAATATTCCTATCATGTTTACCTCTTGTATGCTCGAGTCATCTAGTTCGGAGGGTAGCTTACTAATATTAAAAATGTTCAACTCGATGGTGATGTTACCAAAATACAAATTCATAATACCATTTGGACAGTTGATGATCGCATTGGATGTAGCTAAAAACGGGCGACCTAAAATAACTGGTATTTTGGTTCTCTGGGTCAGGGATAGGTTGATTATCTAGGATAACAAAATCCACTGGATAAATAAACTTGTCGACCTCAATAAGAACATCCTCAATCACACCACGAGTAATTTTAACGGACCTATTAGCTAACTAAAGTGTCATCTGGGTAGGTTTCATCTCACCAAATCCTAGCTTAAGATACACATGGTACGGTAGTAGGTTCACACTGGCTCCTAAGTAAAGCAACGCTTTCTCAACACGACATTTACCTATTATACAAGAAATGGTAGGGGACCCTGGGTCTTTATACTTAATAGTAGTGGTATTCTGAATAATAGAACTCATGTGACTAGCTAGAAATGCCTTCTTCTGTACACTAAGTTTTCGCTTTCGCGTACACAAATCCTTAAGAAACTTGGCATAAGAAGGAATCTTCTTAGTTGCATCTAATAATGGAAGTTTGATAGTTACCTTCTTAAAAACCTCCAAAATATCATTAAAGTTGGACTCCCTCTTAGTTGAAACTAGCAGCGGGGGGAATGTGGCTCTGGGAACAAAGCCGGACTCATTAGGATCCTTATTGGTCTCTTTAGAGACTCTATCAGTCTCTTCATTTTTTGTCTCAGAAGGGTGAACTACATCATGTTCACTGTCAGGCATGGCAACCTTATTGTCAACGTTCTTTCCACTCCTAAGGGTTGTAACAGAATTCACATTGTACGATTTCTCTCCTTTGGGATTAGGATCAGTATGACTAGGGAACCTTCCGTTATCTTTCTCACTTAGATTCTTAGCTATTTGACCTACTTGAAGTTCTAACTTAGCAAGAGTCTTGGAATTTTTTGAAAATTCTGCTTGGTTTCTTCTTGAAAACTAACATGGCTCTTTACTAACATTTCCTGGCTCTGTGCTAACATATCATGGATCTTTCTTAATATGCTAAGAGATTCCTCTAATCTAGTCATTCTATTCTCAGAAGGGTTCTGAAACTGGGCTTGACCTGAAGAGTTCTTGGTATAACCAAAACCTGGGGAGGCTGAGAATTACTAGAATGACCTTGATTCTGGCACTTAAACCAAGAAAAATTAGGATGGTTTCTCCAACCAGGGTTGTAGGTTTCTGAGTATGGGTCAAACTTATGACAGTTTTCAAACCTAGCATTGTTATAGACAGCATGGGCTTGCTCTTCACTAAACTGACCTTCCCAAAACGAGTTATTGGGGTCTACTGCACAACTAGAGACTTGAGAGGCTTTAATCATATCATCAGGTTCAACAAAAGACATATGTTTAGACTAATTCAATTCCAAAGATTCTAACCTTCTAGACAAAGTAGTAAACTTAGCATCTGACCCAAAGCTTGTATCCACCACATTGGTTCTACTTCTACTGACCAAGAGTCTTTTAGGGGGTTCAACACAAGACTCCCACTGTTGGGATTTTTCAGCGACAACTTCTAAGAAGCAAAATGCTTCGTCAGCATTTTTACTAGTGAACTCACCAACGCACAAAGACTCGACCATGGCTTTGGTCAAATACTCTAAACCATCATAAAGAATATCTACTAGTTTCATTTTCTCAAACCCATGGTGAGGACATTGGGATAGGATATCATTGAATCTCTCTAAAAACCTATAAAGAGAAGCTCCCTCTTGTTGAACACTAGCATTAATTTTCTGCATAACAGTTGCAGTTTTATGCTTAGGGTAGAATTTCAAATAGAATGCAACAATAAGTTCCTGCCATGTTTCTATGAATTCAGATGGTAGGTTGTTCAGCCAGGTCTTGGCTTTATCTCTAAAGGAAAAGGGGAACATTCTAAGTTTCAAGACTTCATCACTAAGGTCTTTAATATTAATTGTTCCACAAATTTCTTCAAAGTCCCTAACGTGAAAGTAAGGGTTTTCATCATCTTTTCCTAAGAATATAGGGATCATCTGAAGAATACCAGGTTTTAACTCATAATTATCCGTAGAGGCTGGAAACTTAATGCACGATGGTCGGTTGGTTTGGGTACATGTACTCCTTCAAAGTTGTCATTGTTGGCACAGTAAAAATCCTAGGGGTGAATTCCTCACTAAGACTTAAATTCTCAAAACTGAAGTTTCCAAAAAAAGGGCTCTCCAAAGAAGAGTCTTCAAGCTCCCCGTTTACAAAAGAATAACTTCTAGGCTCGTCACTAATCAAACGGCCAAAAGTATCTCTTTTCCAAGCACGCTCACTAATGTACTCCAGCGATTTTGGCATACACTAACAAAAAATTAAAAATTAAAATCCTAAGGAAGGGAGGTTCTAAGCAAACACACATCAGGCTGACTCCACCGAAGCAAACCTAAAGATTTCTACCAAACAACAAGCATGATGGCTCCACATAGATTGTTTCTAGACCAACTTCTGCTCTTTCGAAAGGCAATTCGTTATAATTTAAGCAAACCTCTCTGGAATCAATCTGAGTTAAAGTAAGTTTAGTAGAGATAAGGGAAGCTCAATGGAGCTTTGACACCCAGGCATCACTGGCAAAACATTCACTTGCGTTACAAGGCGGCACGATCAACTTATATTAACCATAATGAACTTCAAAGTATGCTTAAAAGAGCAACCAACATTTTTCGAACGACTTTCCTATTAAGCTCGTTACCCTATAGGTCTCCTTCTAGTCAATATTTTAAGCATGGGTTCGCCTTTGGTATCCTTTTCCTAAGGCGAGCAAGAAGATAACGGTGATGAAATTTGAATCCTCATCTTGTATGGCCAGGCCTTGCCCTTTACTAGAAAATTAAACCATTTTCAGTTCCTTGACATATATGCAAATGAAGGAAGACAGTAAACCCGCTGACAAGGGATTCGCGTGGCTTAGACAAACTTACCTCTCGTTCCAGACGGGGGATAAAACGTTGTAGTCGACTCGGGCCACGACTCATATGTCATGTACGAACCCGAGGGGCCGAGGCAATATCGTAAATTCCATCCTTCTCTGAAAATAGTTTATATTTAATTTTACCCTTCCTTAGGGTTTAAAAATAAAAAATACTGTCCCAGTCCAAAGTCCAAAAGAAAAAAAAATTACAAAAATAAAAGATATCCTAATACAATTTCTAAAAAGAAAATCTAATAAAATCTAGAAAAAATAAAAAATTTCTTTGTCTTTTTTCCTTTTCTTTTAGATTTTACATTTGACTCCAAGTCTTTTAGTCATCAAAGTCTTTGGCTCAATCCCTTTTCGATCCAAACTCCAAACCTGTAGCACAAAGAAAAATACCCAAAGAAACGTAAAATAGAACAAAGAGAAAATAATAAAAATAAAAATCTAAAAAATAAATCTAAAAACTTTAACTTAAAAACAAGTCCGCGTCGGCGGCAGCAAAAATTGGTGTATTTTCAACTTTGTTGTAGTAATAGGTTCGTTGAGACTTGTGAAAGCAATCGATTTTAGACTTAATAAAACTAAAAACAAAAAAACTTAATTCCAAATTTGATTTCAAGGTATTGAAAATAACCAAGACACTAGATTCCTCTATTACACATGAATGAATGATGGTAAAAATTCCAAAACTTTAATTATCTTTTAAGTCCCTTATTTCTTAATTCACAAACAATCAGGCATATTCGAAAATATTAATTGTATTCCCTAAGCATAGATTATCAATTGACTAAACAAAGTATAACCTATCTAATTGAATCACAACTAATTAAGAAACTTATGCAAACAATTTAAAACTCTACAAAAGCAGTGATTGAGTGAATTATAAAATATAAATTAGAGAAAATAAAATAGTTACCAATCATTCATTCATAAATAGTTTCCCTCGTTGCCTTGGTTACGCGAGAATTAGCTCATCATCATGGAAACACGCTCAAAAGTTGATTTCAATTATGAAAGTGTTTATAAATGATGAAAAATGGGAAAAAATGATTAAAAACGGGTTTGTAACAATTATGTTTGTTACAAACCGAACTGTTACAGAGAACGCTAAATGGCAACTGTCACAGTTACTGTAATACGACCCTCATGGCACTGTGCCGCTATCACTGTTGGTAAATGACAATTCTACGTCGTCTTATGTTCTTCGTGTTCTTCATAGAAGCAGCGAAAATATTCTTCCTGCAACTCTGATTTTCTCGCTCTGTAATGTTCTAAACTCTCCCTAACTCCCGGTAAACGTTCTTAGCAACCAGAGCAACCTATTTATATCCAACAACACCGAAAAAATCTCGCTCATTCACTCCATATGATCCTCCATAACTCTTCTAGACACGAGAATATATTCTTCCCTTTACTTCTCATGCACGCGTTTTACAGCTGATGAAATCTCCTTATTTATCCCCTTCACCTTCCAAATGGTTGTTAGAGTCTTCTTAGCATGCTCAAACTCTCTCCAACTCATGCAAATCCCGTGAATATCTCCATTCATTAACGTGCTCCCCTGTTTATGAATATTACGTGAAATCTTATCTTCCTTCCATATTTAACTCGTAAACCTTCCCTGTTTTGATAAAACAGGGTCATCTCAACCAAATCCAACTAAAATATTTTAATAAATCTCGTACAGAAGAAAAGCTCGCAAACATTCAGCTGAATATTTCCCCCCCAAAATGAATTTTCAAACAAAGAAGGAGGGATGCCCCTTATCCGTTTGTGGGGTGCGAATAGCAGATGTCCAACTAAGATGCCCCCTTAGGCAAAACTGGGGTCCGTATAGCAAATGTCCTTCAGGGTGTCCCGGGTAATTTTTCGAGCCGAATTTTCCAAAAATGTTTATTTTCCAAAAATACATAAAAAACACAATATTATTACAAAAATCGAGCTCCAACAATACAGACATTGAGGAAAATTCAAACACAAAAACGTGTATTCACTCAACCTTGTCAAAAAAACAATAAAATCTTCACTCAATACTCCAAAAGTGGTGAAAGCCAAAACACCAAGACCGTAACGTTGGAGATACGCATGTCTAAATATTTGTGTTTTTTACGTATAACTGCAGCAGTGATAACTTGTCCAGGTGTGAAAGAGAGAGTTCTAGCGCTTGTGAATGGAGAAACATCAGTGACATCGAAACAGACAGTTTTCCCATTTTCCCCAGTTATACACTAAATATCAGCATGTTTAAGGTTATTTGCATTGTTAGATAAGAAATCCAGCGAAACCTCTTTTCGTGCAGCAACACCGGCCTTCAAACACATAACGTGGAAACCGTCTCTAACCATATCATCTCTGAATTTAAGGCCCACATCTTTAGCACAATGCACAACATGATCTCCATAAATGTCCATTGGTTTGATGCAGCTCGAACATGCGGTAATAGCAGTAAACATATGCATGGCCAGGCAATATTGGAGAACAACACGAAACTGATCTGGGCCAACCGCTTGATTGAGACCATCGATTGGGATAGCCTTCAAGAATTCCATAGCGTGTACATTCCTATTACACTGCCAGATGAATGACTCGCGTTCATTCACGGTGAATCTTGAGGGTATAGAATCCTTGACAACACCAAAGTAAATTACTGCCAATGACTTCATGAAATGGGGGGCAGTGTCGTTGATGTTGAACTCGTACTGCGATAAACCACATGCTTGTGCGAATGCTTGCAGTGCATGGTCAAAACTGCGGCTCGAAACGTCTAAAGGGGGAAGTTGAAACATTGTGTTCTGTAAGTGCTTGGTTTGAGCAAAGGAAGCTAGGTAACAATAGTGTTGGTTTCAACCATTGTAACTACACCTAGTCCACCATCTTTAATGGGCAGAGTGGCAAGCCGCTGCTGCACCGGACCAAACCCTGCTCCATCTCCGGCAATGATCTGTCTCAGATAATCGAGTAAATGTTTATCAAAGTGTACAGTAGTAGCATGTGAGGCATGAGGGATGGTTGTCCTGAGTGTGAAGTAGAGCTTTTGGACACCGACACAATTGCGAAGTAAGAGAATTTTACATTGAGGGTCGTGTAATTTCTGTATCTGCTGCATCAATGCAATGGTTTTTTTGACTCTGTTAAGCACCATGTTACTGTTGTACTCATTGTCTAGGCTGACAAGACCTCCCAGCAATTTAACCTCTGATGTAGGTTTGATGATGTTCATAGGAAACACACCTACTGTGTTGCTTCTAGTGTCAATGATAGGCCAGAAGATTTCGGTCGTGCTGATCTTTAGGTGTAAACCCCTTTTAAGTCCTTCTTTTTCAATAATGTCCAAAGCTTTTGCGACTTATAAAGTGTCACCAGCAATTGTACCATCATCTAGATACCAATAGTTTAGATCAAGGTTACATTATGAGGCAATCTGCAGGACAAGTGGGTGTAGAGCAAGAGCAAATAAAAGGGGACCTAATGGATCACCCTGTTGAACCCCTTTAGCAAAAGATATGACAACATCATTGTAATATATGCAAGCAGGATTAGGGTAGCGAAATTTGACCCATTTGGCGATGCTTGGGAAGTGTGTACGAACCTCATGGATCAAAGTGGACCTATCTACCAAGTTAAAAGCATTGGAAAAATCAACCAGCATCATGGTAAGAGTGTTACAATTACCTTTTAACTCAAGCAGTCGATTAGCAGCATGTAGGATGGCTTCACCTCCACAAGGAACCCCTACTCCAAATTGATGTGTACCAAGGTAAGGTACCATGTCCTTGCAGACTGACATGGCAACAGTATTAGAACAAAGACGCCTCCGGATTGTACCTACCGCTATAGGCCTTAAACAGTCATCTAGTTTGAGCAGAGGAGTTAGATGTGCGCTGGAGATATACTCACCAAGAATGGGAGGGAATGCACTAGACATCCATATGTTGAATACGCATGCTATTTACTGAAGCAAATCATCTGCAACAACAACGATATTTCCACTCAATGTGTCGAGAAGGTGTTGAGCTCTAAGTCCATCTCTACCGCATGACATGCCTTTGGGAAAGCTTTTCGACGCAGTTAGAACAGCCTTTGCATCCACATATAAAGAAGGGGAAGAGATGGATTCAACAGGTGTGTGTAGTGCTGAGCCATATGGGTGTTTTTGCTGAAGTTGGTATATAGTATTTGGGTTGTGGGGAGCAATGCCATTGTAAGAAGGATCCTAATGGCAACATTGTAGTGGTCATAACTAAGTTTCTTCCTACAGGCTGCAATGTTGGCTGTGACTTTCTTCTTCTTTATCGTGCTATATTGTCTATGATTGTTGTTTTGTTGTGTAAGTTCCAGCACTTTCTCAATCAAAGAGACACAACCATTAGGCTCGCACTATTTGTTCAATGCCTGATTAATTGCAGTTGTCTTCAGTTTCCATTTTGAAAAGACGAGGGTACCCAAATATACCTCAATCTTTTATTTTGATCATAACCTATACAGGACCCACTGTGTATAAACCTCTTGGAGAAACAATCACTCAAGGAATATTTCAATACAGTGTCCACTTGATATAGGATTAGTCCGAACTGGCCTATCTCGTGAATTAAATATCAAAGGCAAGTAGAGAAAACCAATACACTTTGTGTGATTGTTTATGGATATGAAATCGAGACAATGTGACAACAAAGTGACCACTTGATAAAAGGTACGGTAATGACCGAAACCAATGGAATCAATATTAAGTGTCATGTTAACGTACAAAGTGCAATTTACTTTAATTATAATAAAACAATTATAATGCGGAAATTAAAAGTAAATGGCACAACAAGATTTTGTTAACGAGGAAACCACAAATGCAAAAAAAAAAACGGGACCTTGTCTAGAATTTAATACTCTCAGGATTAAGCCGTTATACAAAATCTAAACCAACTTCGTATAATTGAGACCAAACAACTAAACTTACAGTTCACCTAGTTCCGTCTTTATCCCTACGCCTCCAACTTGTTAATAAGTCACGCACTTGGAAAAATTCCTTTGGTTCATATTCCAAACAGTAAAGGAACAACAAATCTATTCGGTAACAACTCTTTTCAATCAAGTGATATGAGTTCGACAAAAGGCTCTTCCGTTTATCCCAATAAACTCATTTGTCATGTCCTTAGATCTATCCTATCAACAACTAGCAAAGTAAATGTTAAGATTTTGCAATCAATACTTTGAATCAAAAAGAATTGTATTGATGCCGATTTACTCAAGTAATCAATCAAATATATCACAAAGATAAACTGATATGGTTGGATCCTTTTCAGCCGAAACAAGAATTGTGCACACCAAAGATTATGAACCCAAATCATAAATCTTCTTCGTCTTTAAATCTTCTTAGATAATCAATAAACACTTGCACACAATCAACTTGAATCTCTTGTGATAATCACTCATAGAACGGAGTCTGTTAACAAACTAGGTGCAATCAAAGTTCAACAACCGTTAGTCAATCAAATCAATTGAAAACTAATAATAAACCGCAATTATCTAGCTTCCCACCAACGGTACTAATAAAGATTCTCAATCCCAAAGAAGTCTTTAAACTGAGCGGCCATAAGAGATTTCACCTAATAAGGATACTTTCCTCTCCGAATAGGCGGCTCCACCAGTAACAACACAACTAGGTAGTTTTGCTGGCTCTGAGGATTAGTTTGCTAGAAATGAAAACTTTGATATTTATAGACCAAGGAAGTTTGGACACCAAGGAATTTTCAAAACCGAAAATATTCTCAATATATGCAATATATTCCAAATTCGGTTTCTATAATTCCTGGAGATGCTTTGTCCAAACATTGACCGAAAATCTCTTAGAAAATCTCCAACTAGTAAATGCACATTACTAATTTTCATTTTCCAAAAATAAAATTAAAAACCTTAATTAAAAGATTCCCAATTATTTTTCGATCCTGGATTTTCCTTTAGTTATTAAGGAATATCTTTGAACAATAAAAGATAAGCGTTACTGCACATGTTCAAAGTATATCGACATCTTAACTTAGTAAATCATCTTTCATATTTACTATCTTGGGATCGCTTTGCCACACTTCCAAACAAGTTCAGAATTGGTTCATCTAACTTTCAAGAACTATGTGATTGATTAAGAACACTCAATCACCAATTATGGGTTTCGCGGTTCTGCCAAAAAAAAAATTCGGTTCTACCTCCATGTGAGTACTGGATTTAGTCACACTAGCTTTCCAAAAATTCGGTTGACTAAGTACTAGGATAGATTCCCACATATATATGGTATCTAACTTGTATTTGTTGCACATGTCCATAGGATCTAGTCAAACAAGTTTAGAATTGGTTCATCTGACTTCCACGAACTATGTGATTGAATATCTTATCAAATTACTAAAAATGGGTTTTACGGTTCTACCAAAACAAGTTTCGGTTCTACCTCCATGTGGGTACTAGAATTAGTCACGCTAGTTACCAAACTTGGTTGACTAGATACTAGGATCGGTTCCCACATATATATGGTAGCTAACTTGTATTTGTTTCACATGTCCATAGGATCGGTTCCTATAACTAAAAAACGTGTTGCACATGTTCATAGGATCGAGTACCAATAACTAGAAACGTGTTGCACCTCTTACAAGGATCGATTCTCCTTTTGTGATCGGCTGCACCTCTTACTAGGATCGGTTCCCCTTTGACTAGAGTTGGTCATACCAATTACAACAAATCGATCATACCATCTCAGGTGATTACTTAAGATCGGTTTCACTAATAAAAGTCATACCAATAAAAAATTCAAGCCTTGTGAATAGTTTTACCAAGAACATAAGCAAGTCATGAGCGGTTATACTAATCAAACATATTGGTAATTCAAAAGATTTGCAATGAATAACAAATACCAATAAACCTAGCGATTTCCCTTTTGATTCACAAAACAAGTTCATTAATTTACTTCCTTTAAACGAATGTAAAATATTGTTTCCTAGGATGAAATCTTCACCTCATACCCATACATAATCACAATAGAGTTCAAACGATTATGTCGATGTCTTATATACGAAGTTCAAAATACAAGCGTTATACTTCGTATTGTATTCCTTAATACTACGTCTAACTAGAGTATAATCATTCATAGCTTCACAGTTATGTTTTAAATATGCACGACTTGAAACATATGTTAGGGAATGAAACAGTTCAAGTGAAATATTACTAACCTCAAGTGGAAGGATGATGTCGTCGTGGTAGCTCCGTACTTCTTCACATTCTTCAAGTCTTCACATAATACTTGTAATCTCTCATATCCTAATATTTTCAAGCTAACCTATACGAAGTTGACTCTAGTATATAATCAAACGACTCTTTAAATGAGTTTTGGTTCACTAAAATATGGCAACCAAACTTTACATACCAACGCTTGGTGGGTTCAAAGGATCTATGCTCTAACAAACCTCATTCCAGAACGCTCCTCCATAGAACACTTAGGTACATAGAGGTTTAGGGTACATGTAGGAAGCAGAAGAAGTTTTATCCATGCATCCAAATTGCTAAGATTTGATATCATATTTTCCAGAGCATGCTTAAGGGATCTAGAAAAGTGTAAACGACATTGGGGTGGTATACTCACAGTGGTTGTGATATGTTTTTGGAAGACCATATTAAGCATATCAATAGTGAAGCCATCAGATTCCACAACATCATTAATTGGAACATCATCTGAAGTTGTAGAAGGCTGGTGGTTTTTCCATGTAATGTATCAAAAAGTCAGCACCCAAACCATTATATGGACCAACAATGACTTCAGCAGGAAGATGATTCTTGTAAGGTTTTATCCAAGCATACGTATGCATGCATTTAACACATAGCCAAGATTGTGAAAAGACGAGGGTACCCAAATATACCTCAATCTAAAACTTTTCCACCTACAAGTCCTTTGTCCGAAAGTGATTGTCTATGGACTGAGTCGAGACAATACAATTAACCGGTTCACACTTCCTGTGATCATCTATGGATACGAGATTGAGACAATACAACAACAAAGTATGTTTACTTGATAAAGGTTCGTACTTAACCAAACATAATAGGATTTCTATCAAGTAAATAGGAATTAATGTTCATGTATTTGACTTCTAATTATAGTAAAAACAATTATAATTGCGGAAATAGAAAAGTAAAAGACACAACAAGATTTTGTTAACGAGGAAACCGCAAATACAGAAAAACCCCTAGACCTTGTCCAGAATTGAATACTCTCAGGATTAAGCCGCAACAAAATCAGACCAACTTCGTATAGTTGATACCAAGCAACTAAACCTATAGTTCACCTAGTTCCGTCTGTATTCCCACACCTCCAACTTGTAATAAGTCACGTACTTGGAACAATTCCTTTGGTTCATATTCCAAATAGTAAAGGAACAACAAATCTGTTTGGTAAAAACTCTTTCAACCAAGTGATGTGAGTTCGGCAAAAGGCTCTTCCATTTATCCCAATAAACTCCTTTGTCAGGTCCTTAGATCTATCAAATAACAACTAGCAAAGCAATTGTCTAGATTTTGCAATCAATACTTTGAATCACAAAGAATTGTGTTGATGACGACCTACTCAACTAATCAATCCAATCTACCACAAGGATAAACTGATTATAGTTGGATCCTCTTTAACCGAAACAAGTATTGTGCGCACCAAATATTATGATCTCAAATCATAAATCTTCAAAGTATTCTTTGTCTTCAAATCTTCTTAGATCTTAAATAAACACCTGCACACGATCAACTTAAATCTCTTGTGATCAATTACGCACAAAACGGAGTCTGTTAATAATGGATTATCACAAGACGTATTTAAATCTACAAATAGTCTAAAGATCCCCGTCGAAACTTTGCTCTAGTTTGAGTGAATCTTATATCAAAAGAGAAGATTCTCAAGCATAAACAAACTAGGTGCAATCAAAGTTCAACAACCATTAGTCAATCAAATCAATTGAAAACTAATAATAAACTGCAATTATCTAGTTTCCCACCAACGGTACTAATAGAGATTTTGAATCCCAAAGAAGTCTTTAAACCGGCCATAAGAGATTTCACCTAATTAGGATACATTCCTCCCCGAATAGGCGGCTCCACTAGTAACAACACAACTAGGTAGTTTTGCTGGCTCTGAGGATTAGTTTGCTAGAAATGAAAACTTTGATATTTATAAACCAAGGAAGTTTGGACACCAAGGAATTTTCAAAACCGAAAATATTCTCAATATATACAATATATTCCAAATTCGGTTTCCATAATTCCTGGAAATGCTTTGTCCAAACATTGACCGAAAATCTCTTAGAAAATCTCCAACTAGTAAATGCACATTACTAATTTTCATTTTCCAAAAATAAAATTAAAAACCTTAATTAAAAGATTCTCAATTATTTTTCGATCCTGGATTTTCCTTTAGTTATTAAGGAATATCTTTGAACAATAAAAGATAAGCGTTACTGCACATGTTCAAAGTATATCGACATCTTAACTTAGTAAATAATCTTTCATATTTACTATCTTGGAATCGATTTGCCACACTTCCAAACAAGTTCAGAATTGGTTCATCTGACTTTCAAGAACTATGTGATTGATTAAGAACACTCAATCACCAATTATGGGTTTCGCGGTTCCACCAAAAAAAGTTTCGGTTCTACCTCCATGTGAGTACTGGATTTAGTCACACTAGCTTTCCAAAATTTCGGTTGACTAGGTACTAGGATAGATTCCTACATATATATGGTATCTAACTTATATTTGTTGTACATGTCCATAGGATTTAGTCAAACAAGTTTAGAATTGGTTCATCTGACTTCCAAGAACTATATGATTAATTATCCTATCAAATTACTAAAAATGGGTTTTACGGTTCTACCAAAACAAGTTTCGGTTCTACCTCCATATGGGTACTAGAATTAGTCACGCTAGTTACCAAAACTTGGTTGACTAGATACTAGGATCGGTTCTCACATATATATGGTATCTAACTTGTATTTGTTTCACATGTCCATATGATCGGTTCCCTATAACTAAAAACGTGTTGCACATGTTCATAGGATCAGGTACCAATAACTAGAAACGTGTTGCACCTCTTACAAGGATCGATTCCCCTTTTGTGATCGGTTGGACCTCTTACTAAGATCGGTTACCCTTTGACTAAAGTTGGTCATACCAATTAGAAAAAACCAATCATACCATCTCAGGTAATTACTTAAGATCGGTTTCACTAATAAAGTCATACCAATACAAAAGTTAGGCCTTTGTGAATAGTTTTACCAAGAACATACAAAATTCATGAGCGTTATATTAATCAGACATATTGGTAGTTCAAAAGATATGCAATGAATAACTATACCAATAAGCCTAGCGATTTTCCTTTCGATTCACAAAACAAGTTCATGAATTTACTTCCTTTAAACGAATGTAAAACATTGTTTCCTACGATGAAATCTTCACCTCATACCCATACATAATCAAAATAGCATTCAAATGATTATGTCGATGTCTTATATACGAAGTTTAAAAGATAAGCGTTATACTTCGTATTGTATTCCTTAATACAAGTCAAATATCAGTCAAATATCACTAGAGTATAATCAGCCATGCTTCGCAGTTATGTTTTCAATATGCACGACTTGAAAGATACGTTAGGGAATGAAATAGTTCAAGTCAAATATCACTAACCTAAAGAGGAAGGATGATGTTTTCGTTGTAGCTCCTTACTTCTTAACTTCTTCAAGTCTCCGTAATACTTTTAATGTCTCATATCCTAATACTTTCAAGCTAACCTGTACGAAGTTGACTCTAATACATAACCTAGACAGTTCTTCAACATCTTCAAAAAAGTGCATGTGACTGATCCAAGTTCGCCAAGAGTCGTAAAGGAAAAAACACTAAATTCATAGCCATGTGCTAGGCATTTGTCTAAGTATTTGGCGCACTTGCGTGTAACTACCATGGAAATGGCATGTCCAGGTGTGAAGTTTATCGTGCTAGCACTTGTAAAGGGTGAGACGCCGGTAACATCGAAGCAAAGATCGCGACCACTTTCCCAGTTGTACACTATACCAAATCGTGATGAAATTTGAGGCCGACATCTTCAGCACAACATAGTGCATGATCTCCATAAACATCCATGGCACGGTTACATATATTACATTGGCCATCTTCAACAAAAATGAGGATACATAACCGGTACTGCAACACTGACTTGAACTGACGGGAACCTATAGCTTGATTAAGCCTGGTATAGGGATAACCTTAAGGAAATCCATTGTATGAGCTATTTTGTTAGCATGCCATAGGTTAGATTTTCTCTCTGACAAACGGTACATGTTGGGAAGTTCCTTAGTAATCACACCAAAGTATTGAGCCGCCAGAGACTTCATAAATTGTTTGTGTGTGTGTTTGGGGTGGGGGGAAACATTTATGTTGAAGTTCGAAAGGGAGATCCCACAGGTTGAGTATAAACATGTTGGTAATACTGGATTGATTCGAAAATAGTTGTACGATGTAAGGTAAGACCTTAAAGTTGTTGGGTTTGCGCACAAGATGTCAGGTAACAATACTTAGATGTATCAGACATGGTATACACCCCCAAGCCTCCATCTTTAATAGGTAATATCGACATACGTTGTTGGAAAACAGGGAAGCCAGCACCGTCCCCAACTATAAACAAGCGTAAATACTGAAGTAGATGTTGATCAAAAACTTCTGTGACTTCTTGCAAGAATTGAAGACTCGTCGTGCGCAGCGTGAAGTACATCCTGGACACTCCTGTATAACTACGGAGTAGGAGTAGCTTTGATTATGGGTTCGCAGTTTCTGAATGGACTGCACCAATTGTGTGGTTTTATGAACTCGGTTCAAAACCATGTTGTTGCAATACTGTTGGTTCAAACTAACAGGGCCTCCCAGTACTTTCACACCGTCCACCAGCTTGCTAATATTGGATGGGAAAATGCCAGCAATTTCTATTCTCGGTTCAGGGGAAGGCCAATAGATCTCAGTTTTGCTAATGTTCAAGTACAAACCCCTCGCAGGGCCTTCGAGTTGGATAATTCTCAATGCTTTTTCTACTTAAAAAGTATCACCAGCTATGGTACGATCAAACTCTTTCATGTTTTTGGATACTCCTTTGAGCATTTTTTATAAATACACCCATGTATTTTACTCGGGGCTTACTTGGGGGTACCCATAATGCCCGAAAGATAAATATCGATCATCGACCTAAAAAAGTCAAGGATTGTGAGTAAGTGAATATTAGGGTTTAATTAGTGTATTTTTTATATCAATTCAACCGATGAATACTAGAATTAATTAATTAGTTGCTCTATACTAGCATGAATATGTCTAGGAGCATTTGAATATGATGTAATCAACATCATATATTATTCTGGGTAAGTTCAGGCACCAGAGATGGATTCCGAATTCAAATAAGAAATGTTGAGACTATCAGCTTAACTGTAAAATATATGGAATATTGAAAGTCCTACTCCAGAAGCCTTAATATTGTCGTCATATATTATTATTATTTGACTACCAAATACATGGAATATTAAAAGTCTTGCCTCAAAAACCTTAATATTGGCATCATGTATTATCACATATGGCGAGGTCACTGAACTATGATTCACTTCTCTTGTGAAGACATGATCCTCTTAGGATTCTTCTGACGCTGCTCAGAGATGTATGACTTTCGATGTGATTTTACGAATATAACCTTCGTCCAAAATCCATCATCAACATTAAGCTCATGCTTAGAGTGGAACAGTCGTGTGCCGGAGTATGCATATAGAAGTAATTTTTCATGGTCGAATGGACGAAAATCTATATGGATGAATGAGCAACTTCTTCATGACCCGTCATCAGAAAATTTCAGAAATTATGGTTTTCTTAAAAACAGTGTAAAATCTTCATGCGATGTACGATTTTGATGATCTACTCTAACTTTGTTATGCCCGAAAAATTTCATATCCATTTCAAAGAAGATTTTTAAGCTTGGAGCATGTTTAGGGGCTCTAATCGGCAAAACATAAAAGTTCCAGGAGAATTCATGAATTTTTCAACAGTGATGATGTCCAATATTTGGTCCACATCTACTTGCTCGTTTATCCAATTGATATGAAATATTTATGAATCCTATTATAGGGGGTCCAAGTATATGGTTTTGAGAGCTCTTATAGATTCAACTATCCTAAATGTGGATGAGGGGGGACCTAATTTATTATCAAAAATACCCTTTGATGAAAAAAATAATTACGAAACCTAAATCTAATTAAATCAAAAACTAGACCTAACCCCCCAATCCCCCCACCCCCAAAAAAGTATCTTCAGTGGATGATTATTGTTGCGAGTGTTGATGTTCTTGTAGTACTGTTCCCCTGTTAATTTTAATTCCGCACCTTGGGTAATACCATAGTTTAGGTGCCAGAGGTTAAGTACCTGAAGCAAAAAAAAATCTAGAGTAAAATCTAAAAATATCAAAATTAATAAATAAATCAAATAATCAATACAAAAATAAATTAAAAATTAAAAGAAAATAAAAAAAATCTATAAAAAAACTAAAAACAAAGTACTGAATAAAATTATTAAAACAAAATATGACAACTAAAAGCTACCGACTGCTTCTCGGCAGCGGCGCCAAAATTTGATGCGCATCGTTTACACAACAAATTAATTCACTTCTTTCCACACAATTAACTGGTAATATAATGGCAAGGAGTTCGTGCCCACGAAGAGCAGGGAGATTTTAGTTGTTATAAAGTAATCAAAAAGGGGGGTTTTAGATTTTAATCAAAGTAACTAATAAAAGAAAAGTAATAAGAATTTGTTGTAAACAATAAGAAGAAAGATGACTAGGGAATCCTTCGCTGTCATTGAAACGAAACTTAATTAAATACTAATTTATTTCTTGTTGAACTTATATTGTTACTAACTTTAGAATAGCAATAAGCTCCGTTATCCCCCGGATTCCAGTTGTTACTGGATACGAAAGCGCTCGACTATCAGTTTCTATCCAACTAACCCACCAAGAATAAGCTCTCAAGGTGTAAATTAATCGAATGCTTTACACTATGTGAATCAGGTTGATCCTATCATCAGATGCATAGGCTCGGCCCGCTTGCTAGTGTTATCTTTATACACAATTTCTTAACAGAATCCCTCTATCAGCTCTTGCGATTTAGTACTTGTGTACAGAGTTGATGTGATAATTACACTATCACACAACCCTAAACTAGTAGAACAAATATTGATTGGGTTAATTTAATTGATCACTTTAAATAACCCCTCAATATTCTTAAACATTAAAAATAATAAATATAATCAACAAATAAATAAAACTTGAAATTAACTTGGTTTAAGAAATTAAGACTTCATTATCAGGACTTTGAAATCATCCCTCATAAATAAGAAGTTTAGATACTCATAGCTAAAAATGAATAAGAAATAAATAAAGAAGAAAAAAATAAATTAAAAATAAAAATAAAAGCTCACAAGAAAAGCCAGGAACAAAAACTTTATTTCTCTTTCCGTTTGTGTCTTCTAACTACAAAAATAATAATAAAGAAAGAACTTTTTTTTTTGGGCCTTCAAAAACCCTAATAGATCCGAAATCACATACAAGATAAAGATACAAAATCAGTTGAGTTTATCCAAGTGCAGATTTGGTGTAACGAATCGCACACAAGAAGTGTGCAAAACGAATTATAATCCGTTCGATCATCTAGGTACCTCATATGTATTCATATACACCATTGATATATCCTTCTTCCGTGCAGTATTTAGTACCTAATTTTCACCTCTCCAAAACGCGTGAAAGCTATACTGCAAACATAGCCCACCACGTACTCTTCATCTTTCCTTCTACTGCACGTGAAGTAATACGGAAGATACCCCTCCATGTCATGGAAACAATCCAAACTCACGACTACAAAATCATATTCTTCTCTATCCCGTTACTCATCTCCCTGCCGACCATCATTGATACTCCCATCGCCCATAGCTATACCTTAATCACCGAACATCATATTCTGGCAGAAACCCAACTCGATATTCTTTCTTGCTCACTGTTCTTGAGTTAAAAAACCATTATCAAATTGAACCTAGCTTTCACCATCCTAGCCATCGTACACAGCTTCGAGCTTTGTTCTCCATCATCCTCTCTGTGTTTCAAAACTCGAGCTGAACTCCATCATAACCACCAGAAACAATCACAACTTCATCAACTCATTACCAGCAGCATCAAAATCATCACAAACATTATCATATCCCTGAACTTGCTCGAGCCCATTGATTTGGAATCAGGCTCCTACCCAAGTTTTCCATCATCTCTAAGGACATAATGATGTATTCAAATTCGGATATCACTGATACCAAAATCCATCACCGTCGTGATCATCATGATCATCAAGATCCAACTGCCATTGCATGTGTGTTGTTTAAGAATAGAGAAGAGGAAGTCCCCTGATTAATAATTAGGTGCCTTTAGTATTATTTGAATTCGGCATCCCCCTATTGTAAAAGACCTGACTGCCTCTAGCAGTAGCTTTGAACTTGATTATACCTTAACAGGAATGTGTCCCTTAACATTCGGTTAGGATGCCAATAACACTTCCCTTTGAAAATGACCATTTTATCATTTTAGTGCTCTAAGATCTTGCTCAAAATGACTCCGTTATTTCGCCATTGCCTTTGTTTTCTCGTCATCTACAAAATGAAAAATAGAAATCTTGTACTGGAATGAGTTCCACTTGGTCTTTGGCCCTTCTCCACTCGTACCTAGCTTCTTTTATAGCAAAATTAAGTGCTAATTTATTTCTTTTGGATAATTTACCTAATAAAACACAAATAAGAGATAACAAGTGTAATATACAATAATTTGCAAGAAAACCAACAAATACTAGAATGGAATTGACACCAAATATATGTGAAATATGCACTTACCAAATTCCCCCATACTTTCCTTTTGCTAGTCCTCGAGCAAACTAAAATAAACTACAACAATTCCCTTTCGTTGAGGACAAGGTTGCACTTAGCATATGAAACAAGCCTTCAAACCCCTAGGTGTCCTTAGTGGACGAGTTATAATCTCGTGAGGGTTTACAAGAGGTATACCCACAAAACATATTTTTCCAACTTACAAATTATCCGAAATGATAGTATCCAACGTGCTAAGAAGACATAAAGATTTTGCACACTAGTCATAAGAAGTTACACATATATATGAACATAATCTCATCCTTAAAAGTTGAGAGAGAAATAAACATCCCTTATCGAAAGAATCCGGGTTCGAGAGTGATCGAAAGTCTCGGCTATGCCTCACAAGAAAGGGTTTTATGAAGTTGCTCTCAATAATAAACATCTTTTTTATGGGTCACACATGTGTCCAGGTAGGGATGAAGAGAGAGTCCAGTGATACGTTGAATAGTAGGAAGGAAAAACCCTCCGATTTGTTTTGAGAACCCACATCTTTTATCATTTTGAAAACCATTTTTTTTCTTCTGACGATATCTAAGAAAGGAAATCAACCACTTAACGAAAGTGGGATATGCTTACTTACCTCGTTATCAGTCTGACTTGCAGTTAGCACCACTCTCACAACGTCCATAGAAACGTCTTCGATCTTCGATCCTTGTCTTCATCTTCGTCCTCGGTCTTCAACTCTTGAACTTCGTAGAATATTGACAATGTGATTCTTTCCTCAATTTCCTTGTTGCTTGAAACTTTATTATGGGCTAAACAAACCAAAATATGATGCAATGAATTTTTCATGTCTTTTTTTTCTTTCTTTTTCATTTTTTTCATTTTTTATGAAAAGATGCCACTACAGGCTTTTATTGAAAAACACAGAGTAATATTTACACATGAATGGGTGGGAGTCGAGCCACAATCTGTGCACTAACTCTTTTATGGATAGCCAAACCTACCCTATGAAAATAAAATAAATGCAAAATGAAAACAAAACAAAATAACAAAACTAGTAATGAACCTAACAAAATTTTCTCTTGTCTTTTTTTTTTGTTTTTTTTCTTCATTTTTTTTTGGCAAGGGACCTAGCATAGTGATGACTCTGTCCTTTTTTTTCTTCTTTTTTTTGAGACAAGAGAAAATAAAATACAAATAAGATAAAATAAAAATGCAAGTACAAAGGCCATAGTGTAAGTACTTTACCGCTTGATTCTTCACAACGTGTATGTCTCGATATCATAAACTTCTTGAACTCTCATTTTGATAATCTTCTCTCTTGTACATAATTCTTCAACTTGATTTTTTTTTGCTCATCGTCTTGTTGATTTACTTGAGTATGAAATCTGCTCATTTCTGTACCGTTGCTTGTAAACCTTGAACATCATCAACTTTCCTTCGAATTTGTGATGCTCTACTTGTTGATGATGATGGTGTTTCTATGGACCTGTTGGTAGAGAGAGATATAGTGGATGGTGCTAACTGCAAACAAGATTACAAGTGGTATGTAAGTTAATAATTCGATGCCACCCTCATCATTGATAAAATAACACTCAAGAGATCAAAGTAGTACTTCTATTGGTAAGAGGTTGGGTAGCTCACCATTCTACCCGGAATTAACGTAGGATGACACACACTCTAAAAGCACACATTTAGACACGTACAAAGAATTGAAGGTCGATGCCTCACATGGTGTAGAAATAGGTAGTCTCCACTATAGGGGATCACAACTCTAATATCAAATTCAGTCTGCACCTCATTTGCCGCTGGCATGGCTAAATCTAACTTTAACTCTCAAACAAGCAAGAAACCCGATCACATTCTTTGGCATATTTAAGTTCAGTCACTCTTATGAGAATTTCAATGTAATCTTAGCGACATGTATACTATGTGACTTTAAACTAACTATAAGTTGGAGTTTTTCATGCACTTATTTACAAACAGAAATTGAAAAAATTTACAATGAAAATGCTTAACCACTCCCCCACACTTAAACTTTACATTTTCCTAAATGTAATTGACTCATCCTAATTAAAATAAGGTAGGAAATCAAAATATGATATGAAAAACTAGAAACAAAAGATATAAATAGAAATACAAAACCAATGGGTTGCCTCCCATTCAGCGCTTAGTTTACCGTCCTCAGTCTGACTTAGCACTCATTCAGATTACTCCTCTATAAGGAGTGAATCACGAATCTCAATCTCATCAACATCCATTATAGTGAAGTTCTCGTAGTATGGCTTCAGTCTATGGCCGTTGATCTTGAAAACGTTTTCATTTTTCGGACTAGATACTTCAATTGCACCATGAATAAAGACATTAGTAACAAAAAATGGTCTCACCCATCGGGATCTTAGCTTTCCAGGAAATAACTTAAGACGAGAATTAAATAAAATAGCTTTTTTCCCCACAACAAAACTTTTTCGAGAAATCATTTTGTCGTGAACTAACTTCGTCTTTTCCTTGTATATACGAAATCTCTCATAAGCATCATTACGTATTTCCTCTAACTCATTGATTTGTAGCTTCCTTTGTTTCCCACCTTCATCATACTCCATGTTGTACATCTTTACCAACCAAAAAGCCTTATGCTCAAGTTCAACTAGGAGATGACAAGCTTTGCCATATACCAGAAAATATGGAGATATACCAATTGGTTTCTTATACGCCATTTTACGCCCAAAGAGGATCATTAACCCTAAAGATCCAGTCTTTTCTTGTCGTATTGAAAGTTTTCTCCATAATGGACTTGATTTTACGATTTGAAATTTCAGCTTGCCCGCTAGTTTGCGGGTGATACGGCGTACCAACCTTGTGTGTAATTTTATACTTCTTGAGGAGAGCATGAAAGGATTTCTTGAAGTGCGAACCTCCATCACTGATAACTACTCGTGGTGTACCATGTCTAGAGAAAATATATTCCTTCACAAACTCCCAAACAACTTGAGATTCATTAGTAGGGGTGGCTTTAGCTTCCACCCATTTAGAAACATAATCCACAACAAGAAGTATATAAAATTTTCCATTTGAATTAAGAAAATGGCCCATAAAATCAATACCCCACACATCGAAAATTTCTACAACAAGAATCGATTTCGAGCACCTAGATTTCCCATTCGTCGACATCTATCACAAGATTTGTAAAATCATATGCATCCTCAAATATGGTAGGCCAATAAAATCCACTCTTAAGAACTTTGAGAGCGGTACGTTTAGAACCAAAGTGACTACCACAAGCATAAGAATGACAAAAATATAGAATTGATTGAAATTCAGAGTTGGGTACGCACCTGTGAATAATCTGATCAGCACCATATTTCCACAAGTAGGGCTCATCCCACACATACGGTTTGGATATCTTCTTAATATTAAGTTTTTTAAAACTATACATGGTACTAGGTACTTGCATTGTAACCAAATAGTTCACTATATCAATATACCAAGGTGTTGATTTTTCAATTGCGAAGAGTTGTTCGTCTGGAAAACTATCCTATAAGGGAAGTTCTTCTTCGGAAATAACAAGTCTACTAAGATGATCAACAACAGTATTCTCAACACCTTTCTTGTCTCTAATATCAATATTTAATTCTTGTCGCAAAAGAATCCATCTAATGAGTCTTGGCTTAGCCTTCTTCTTTTTCAATGGGTACCGAAGTGTTGCATGATCAGAATATACAATCACTTTTGTACCCACTAAATAAGCTCTGAATTTTTCTAATGCAAATACTATAGCCAGCAACTCTTTATCAGTGGTTGAGTAGTTTATTTGAGCTTCATTAAGGGTTCTTGATGCATAATAAATCACATGTGACCTCTTTTCCACTTTCTGACCCAAAACAGTTCTGACTGCATAATCACTTGCATCACGCATTAACTCGAATGGTAAACTCCAGTCAGGTGAATTAATAATTGGTGCAGTAGTCAAAATATCCTTCAATTTTTCAAAGGAATACTTTCACTCCTGATCGAAGTCAAAGGCAACCTCCTTTTGCAACAATTTGCACATCGACATTGAGATTTTGGAGAAATCTTTGATAAACCGCCTGTAAAAACCTGCATGACCAAGAAACGAATCTCCCTCACTGAAGTGGGGTATTTTAAGTTTTTAATTAATTCTATCTTTTCCTTGTCTACTTCGAGCCCTTGAGAGGACACGATGTGACCAAGCACAATTCCATGATTTACCATAAAGTGGCATTTCTCCCAGTTTAAAACAAGATTAGTGTCTATGCATCTTTTAAGCACAAGTTAAAGAATATTTAAAAAAATATCAAATGAATCACCATAAACACTGAAATCATCCATAAATACCTCAATTATGTTTTCCACATAATCAGAAAATATACTGATTATACATCTTTGAAAAGTGGTAGGCGCATTGCAAAGACCAAATGGCATTCTTCAATATGCAAATGTACCAAAAGGGCAAGTAAATGTAGTCTTCTCTTAACCCTCTGGTGCAATAACTATCTGATAATAACCCGAATAACCGTCCAAAAAGCAATAATGAGAATATCCCACTAACCTTTCCAACATCTGATCAATGAAAGGCAAAGGAAAGTGATCCTTGTGGGTAGCTGAATTAAGCTTTATGTAGTCTATGCAGACTCGCGATCTTGTATGAACTCTTGTAGGAAAAATTTCATCATCTTGATTTCTAACAACAGTGACACCAGATTTCTTAGGCACCACTTGCACCGAACTAACCCATTTACTGTCAGATATTGGGTAAATCACCCCCACACTTAGCAATTTAAGGATCTTCTTCTTTACAACCTCTATCATTGGGGGGTTAAGCCTACTCTAAGCATCACGTACTGGCTTGATATCATCTTCCATAAGGATTCTATGCATGCACATGGCTGGAGTAATGCCTTTGATGTCAGCAATTGTCCAACCAATAGCCGTTTTGTGCTCTTTCAGAACCCTAAGTAAGCGTTCGTCCTGTATAATTGTGAGATTCTTTGCAATAATTACAAGAAGCTCTTCCCCATCACCCAAGTAGGCGTACTTTAAGTGATCAGGTAGAGGATTCAACTCTAGTTTAGGTGCCTGCACAACATAAGGTAAAGAAACTTTATGAATTACAGGTAAAGAGATATATGAAATAGTACATGTTCTAACTTCTTGTGATATTGTTAAAGAACCACATGTCTAAGCAAACTCCTTGGGTATATCAATGTCCAAGTTAGGCATGCCATGGACTTCCAAATAAATATTATTTCGTAGCACAGATTCAAGTTCATCTTCATTGTTCAAATCAAACATCTGTTGTGCTAACAAACCAATAACATCAACAGAAAATGCAGAATGGATATCACTTGGATAACGCATAGCTGCAAAATTTTTGAAGTGTACAATCTCTTTTTCAAACTCCATAGTGAGTGTTCCAGTATTGTAATTAATCTTCGTCTTATCAGTCTTCATAAATGGTCTCCCAAGAACTAATGAAGTATACGAACAATTATCTCCATTCTGCATATCCACGACAAAGAAATTAACCAGAAAGATCAATTCATTCACTTGTACCAAAATGACTTCCACGAGTCCCTTAGGATATATGTTAGACTTGTTATCTAATTGAATGATAATCCCTGTCTCCTTTAAAGGTCCCCGATTCGACGAAGCATAAACATCGGCTGATATTACGCTTATGTAAGCTCACAAGTCAAGCAAAGCATGCCCAAACCATCTGTTACCAATATAAATTGGCACAGTAAAACCACCAGGATCTTTACACTTTGCAGACATCTTCTTAACATAGCTGAAGCACTTTCTTCCACCCGAGTGACCTTGTTAGAAATCAACCTCTCCTTTCTTGTACACAAATCTTTCAGAACCTTGGCATACCTGGGTACCGTTATGTTGGCCTCAAAGAATGGAATGTTGATATGCGCCTTGCTGAAAATATCCATAATCTCTTTGTCTAAATCTTGCTTCTTTGACTTGGAAAAACGATTAGGAAAAAAGGTGGTGTGGTAAAAGTATGAACTGTGTCTTTAGGTTGGCCTGTTGAAGTTGGATTTTCCTCTGGAATAGTTTCCACCTCTACTTAATTTTTTTGAGTCGTAACTAACCTTTTCTTGTTGTTTTGGCTCTTTTATTTTCTTTCCACTCCTCAAAAGCACTGCATTAACATTTTCTCTTGGATTCACAAAAGTTTGTGATGACAGCTTCGTCAATGCTTGTGCCTTCAGTTGATTAATCTCAGTTTCCATTTGCCCCATCTGAGTATGTGGATCTCTAATCGCATAGTCGTTCTTCTGCATATGTTGATCGTCTTTCTGTTAGAACATATATGAGATACCTTGCATCATAGTAATCATCTTCTCAGATATGTCATCCTTGGGAACTTGATATTGCGACTGTGACTGGAATTGTGGTTGTTGAAAACCACCTTGTTGAAAACCACCTTGCTTGTTTGCGTAGCTGAAATTCGGGTGATCTTTTCAACCTGGATTGTAGGTATTAGAGTACGGGTTATACCTTGGCCTTTGATTAGGGGGCACAATATTCACATGTTCAGACTCTTCTTCATAAGTAAGAATAATCATTGTTGCCATTCTTTGCACTACCTTTTCGATGTTGTTCATCCGTTGCTCTGATTGTGCAGATTCTACTATCTCGGGAACTCTTCTAACACTTAAGTTGTTTCTTGTATAAAATTATTGAGCATTGAAGTTATACTCTCGATCAAACTAGTTGCCTGTGAGATCGTCTTCTCAGTAAGTGTACCTCATGCGTCTGCATCAATCAAGTTTCTGTATTCTGGAAGTAATCCTTCATAAAAATATTGAATGATGAGTGTTAAAGATATGTTGTGGTGTGGACAGCTTGCCAACAACCTTTTGTATCTTTCTCAGTATCCATAAAGAGACTCCCCAGTAATATGCAAAATGCCACTGATTTCTTAATAAAAAAATGTGCCGCTTTGGAAGATGGAAAGTACTTCTCCATAATCAAATTTTTCATCTTTTTCCATGTTGTAACACTCCCTGGAGGAAGATAATACAACCATTCTTCTGCCAAGTCTGTTAACGAAAATGGGAAGGCTTGGAGCAAAGCCGTATCTCTGTCTGTGGTTGTATGCCTTAGACTTGTCATCGTGTTCTGGAACTGTTGAAGGTGTCGATTTGGATTTTCACCTGGATGTCCCTTGAACTTTGGTAGATGATGAATTAGATTTGACTTCAGTTCCACTGGATTAGTGATTGTGATGCACAATGGTTGCGAATCAAAGCACGGGGAAATTAACTCTCCCAACTTCTTCTCTGGAGGTGGAGGATCTCTCTCGTCGGTATTAACCATCTCTCCATTAGATGAGTCTTGTTACACTTGTTGATGTTCTTGTAGTATTGTCCCCCTACGAGTTTTAATTCTGTACCTTGGGTAATCCCATTGTTTAAGTGGCAGGAATTAAGTACCTGAAACCAAAAAAAATCTAGAGTAAAATCTAAAAATATCAAAATTAATAAATAAGTCGAATAATTAATAAAAATTAAAAGAAAATAAAAAAAAACTAGAAAAAAATTCTAAAAACAAAATACTAAATAAAGTTATTAAAAGAAAATATGACAACTAAAAGCTACGGAATGCTCCCAAGCAGCGACGCCAAAATTTGATACGCGTAGTTTACACAACAAATTGATTCATTTCTTTCCACACAATTAACTGGTAATATAATGGCAAGGAGTTCGTTCCCACGAAGAGCATCGAGATTTTAGTTGTTATAAAGTAACCAAAAAGGGGGTTTTTAGATTTTAATCAAAGTAACTAATAAAAGAAAATAATAAGAATTTTTTATAAACAATAAGAAGAAATATGACTAGGGAATCCTTCGCCATCACTGAACCGAAACTTAATTACATACAAATTTATTTCTTGTTGAACTTATATTGTTACCAACCATAGAATACCAATAAGCTCTGCTATCCTCCGGATTCCTGTTGTCACTGGATATAGAAGTGATCGACTACCAGTTTCCATCCAACTAACCCACCAAGAATAAGCTCTCAAGGTGTAAATTAATTGAGTTCTTTACACTGCGTGAATCATGTTGATCCCAGCATCCGACGCATAGGCTCGCCCCCTTACTAATGGTATCTTTATACATACTTTCTTAACAGAATCCCTATGTCAGCTCTCGTGATTTACTACTTGTATATATATTTGATGTGACAATTACACGTATCACACAACCCTAAACTAGTAGAAGAAATATTGATCGGTTAATTTAATTGATCACTTTAAATAACCCCTTAATATTCTTAAATATTAAAAATAATAAAGATAATCAACAAATAAATAAAACTTGATATAAACTTGGTTTAAGAAATTAAGACTTCATTATCAGGACTTTAAAATCATCCCTAATCAATAAGAAGTTTAGCTACTCATAGTTGAAAAAAGACTAAGAAAAAAATAAAGAAGAAAAAAAGAAATTGAAACTAAAAATAAAAATAAAAGCTCACAAAAAAAGCCAGAAGCAAAAACTTTATTTCTCTATCTGTTTCTGTCTTCTAGCTAAAAAAAATAATTATAAAAGAAGAACTTATTTTTGTTTTGGGTTTTGGCTGCTATTTATAGCCTTCAAAAACCCTAATGGATCCAAAATCACGTATAAATATACAAAATCAGTTGATTTTATCCAAGTGCATATTTGGTGTAACGAAGTGTACACTAGAAGTGTGCAAAACGATTTATAATCCGTTCGATCATCTAGGGACCTCATGTGTATTCATCTACAACATTAATCTATCCTTCTTCAGTGTACCATTTAGTACCAAATTTCCATTTCTCCAAAATGCGTGAAAGCTATACTGCAAAAACATCCCACCACGCGTTCTTCACCTTTCCTTCTGCTGCACGTGAAGTAATACGGCGGATACCCCGCCACGTCATCACAACAATCCAAACTCATGATTACTGAATCGTATTCTTCTCTATACCGTTACTCATCTCCCTTCCTGCCATCACCGATACCCCCCATCGTCCATAGCTATAGCTTAATTACCGAGCATCATCTTCTGGCAGAAACTCAACTCGGTATTCTTTCTTGCTCACGTTTCTTGAGTTCAAAAGCCATTATCATCTCGAACCTAACTTTCACCATCCTTGCCATCGTCCACAACTCCGATCTTCGTTCTCCATCATCATCTCTGTGTTTAAAAACTCGAGCTGAACTCCATCGTAACCACCAAAAACAATCACAGCTTCATCAACTCATTACCAGCATCATCGAAATCATCACGAACATCAGCATCATCAAATCAGGATCCTACCCAAGTTTTCCATCATCTCCATGAACCCAGTGATGTATTCAAATTCAAATATCACTGCCGCCAAAATCCACCACCTTCATGATATCAAGATCCGACTGCCATTGCATGTGTGCTGTTTAGGAATAGAGAAGAGGAAGTGCCCTGAGTAATAAGTCAGGTGCCTTTAGTATTATTTAAATTTCGGAAGCTCCTATTGTAAAAGACCTAATTGCCTCTAGAACTTCCCTTTAAAAATGACCATTTTATCCTTTTAGTTTTCTTAGAAATTGCTCAGAATGACTCTGTTATTTCGCTATTGTCTTTGTTTTCTCGTCCTCTACAAAATGAAAAGTAGATATCTTGTACTTGAACGAGTTCGACCACTTGGTCTTTGGCCCTTCTCCACTTGTACCTAGTTTCTTTTATTGCACAATTAAGTGCCAATTCACTTCTTTTGGATGATTCACCTAATAAAACACAAATAAGAGAAAACAAGCGTAATATACAATAATTTGGAAGAAAACCAACAAATACCAGTATGAAATTGACACCAAATACATGTGAAATATGCACTTACCAATATACTGTGCTATATACAATCATGGTTAATTTGTTCTAAACTCTCATTTCAATCATTGTAATATTCTTAGAAGACAGGAATAACTGTCTGTCTCACACAAATTATTAACTTCGAAGCAATTTTCAAGTGATCGAATGATCAATATGAAATATTCCGAGTCTACATAAAATGACCGTCTCACACAAATCATGTAAGATGTTACCAGACGATTTTCACATCATCATCTTTTGACTTTCGTCAAGAATATAAGACGAACTTGGTTAAAGCGAAAGCATACTGACACATATTTCGAGAAATATGTAAGCGAGTTAAACTCAGCTCGAAATATCAAATGTGTATAAATGAAGTATATATAGCTACACGAATTTTGTCTCAAATAGGAGATAAAGTAGATATACTTTTGAGTGATAGATGAGTTCAGTTCTCCACATACCTTTTGTTGATGAAGTTCCACAAGCTCCACTTACTAGTTCTTCGTCTTCAATCAATGAACGTCGTTAATTCTAAAGCTCAACTACACTTTCTATCCCAATCCGAGACTTAGCTATAAGTAGACTAGAAATCAATGCATATAGTTTTGGTAACTAAACTTGACAAACAAGCTTGAGATAAAAACGCTTGCGAGTTCGAACGACTATTGCTCTAACAATCTCCCTGTTTGTCAATTTTAGTGAAAAAACTATCAATACGTATGGATTAAAAAAAAATAAACTTTGTAGCTTCTAATCAAAATGCTTGATTTCCTTGGTTCTTCAATATTACTCGAAATATTCGTTACTTCGAAGTACTCCAGTGATTTTGAACGTGTTCAACTGAACATCAGTGTTGTTGAAGATCCGTAGCCATAACAATGAGAAAACAGTAGCTCTCAATCATTGTTATATTGTTTCATAGTATTATTACACAACATCAAAGTCCAACTGTATCACAAATTTGACAACAATACTACGGTGATATGTATCCTCCCCCTTAGACAATACTTCATCTCACAATGAAAACCACTCCCCCTTACATAATGATTTGTAAACCATATGTACTTGTAGTGTGAGCTACACATTAATTCTCACCATTTTTGTCAATATAAATTGGAAAATATACGAAGACTAGTGGGATCATAATGAAATTCTCATAGAGATACTTCAAAACTAAAAGAGAACATATCAACTTTGTTTCGATGATTTCACATAATCGAAACTTAGTGTATTCATCAAGGAGTTTATAAAGATACAAGAAAACTCCTACAATATTCCACAGCCGTACTCTCCATAAATATTTGGCAATTAAGCACAAGTTCAATTAACAACTCTCCCCCATATAATGTCACTCCCGAAAGAACAACAAGAGCGACCTTAATTTTACAATAAAAGAAGGGTTTCTTTGGACATTAACAAATTACATGAAACATGAATTTGTATCCAGAAAACTCAATTAAATTAACCACAAGAGAACCCATGATTAATTTAATCGGAGATGCTTAACATAAGATAACCTACGGAGCCGCAGAGTACTTACACATAGAAGTGGATCAGGGTAAAATTAATACTACGAAATATTCAAAGATTCATTATGTTTTCATCAATATTTGCATAATGATATCATACACTTAATCTTTGTTATCAAAAGTTCATTCTATCTTTCATTAATATTTGCATAATGACAACAATAGACTTAACTTTTGACATATATGGGACAGTTATAGTTCACGGACGCAAACACACATATCTCATAACATTATTTGCAATATATAAAACCAATAAAGATTAATACTGCAAAATCATCTTCCAAATCAACTTTAGAATTTAAATAAATAAATCTAAAAATATTGCAAGATGAAAATCGTTGGCAATAGCTATGTGTACTCACAATAATTGTTATTCCAAACCCTAGTTATCCTTCTTAAAACACAAGAATAAATTCTCATAAGAAGTTTCGGTAGATAAAAATAATTTTATAACTCCTAAGAAGAACAGAACTGAAGGTCTTCAGATAAAATCAGCACCCGGAGATCAAACATAAAAAAGTTCATCAGTTGCTTTTTTCAATTCGATTTTCAGAAATTCAAGATTCTTTGTTGCAATTTAAAGTTGTTCTCGAACAACCCCAAAATCTCGAAGAAGATTCCCCACCAATTGACATGATATCTGAACTGATAGATCTTTTTCATGATCAACTGCATGAAAGCAGGTTATGGAGATAGGAAATTTGTGAAACTCAATAACTTTGCCGCCATCAACATGTCTTCCTTTTTGCATCCATCCATTAAGCACTATATAATCTCACAAGAGAATTTTTGACGTTACCGAACGAGTATATATCAAAGAAAGAGTTCATGATATATATATGAGATATTCATAGGAAAATCCTAGATATGCTCATTCACGTTCAGTAATGGGACAGGTGCACGCACGCTCATGGTTATGAACTAGGTTCAAAACTAAGAGAACAATGAAGCCTAATTTAGAAGTAGTTTTTGATAGATATCAAAAACAGATTCTAAACATATTGAAAGAGAATCTTAGCTTAAAGAAATGAGCATAAGATAATAGTTGATAGACAAAAAATCAACTGTCATTAGGAACAAAAACGAGGGTTTCAAAATGAGCAACAAATGATTATTCTCAAGAGTAATTGATCAAATATATTACATAAGTAATAATTAACCGGATCAAGGCTCAACAATAAGATGATCATTTTATTTTTAAGGGGAAAAACGATACCACATAAACCACTTTGTCAAGAAGAAAAGATTTTTGAGAATTATGAGCATCCTCACAAGGTCTCAAAGAGGATGCTCGAACGTCAGTAGTCAAGTTGCAAATTGACAAGCATTTAGCTCATCAAGAGTATTGACATTTTCCCTTTTCTTTCTTGATTGACATCAGAAAAGTTACAAGATTTTTAAGGAGAATTAACAAGAGAAGAACAAGAATTACCTGACGCATCAGCTTTTCTTGCTTTCTTAATACTGCGTTAAGACTACTTATATTGGTCTTGAGCTCTGAGACACGATTATTGATGTCAGTGTGTTCGGGAACATACACTTTAGATTCAATACTTTCTTCGGCGAGAGGCAATGAGATTGAAGAATTCTTCTTCCATCGATGATTTTTCCTTTTCATTTAGTAATCCAAAGAGTTAGTCGTCCATATAACATTCTTTACTTTACAATTGTAAATGGATTTTATGTCATATTTACAACCAAGAATTGCCCATCACAACACTTCTCTTGATTGCAGACAAGACTTTTAACACCAGCATAATGAGAATTGGGTTTGATTACTTCTTTAGACATCCAAACAAGAATGTTATGAAGTTTTTTATTCCGCAGACGAAAACGACATCTCCTTTCAGTGTGACCTTTGTTTCTGCAATAATAGCAGTTAAAGGTTGTTTTTGACTGTTCTCGGATGAGCTGTTTTAGATGGTTAACGATCTTTGTTCTTAGGAACACCAGCTGCTGAAGGTAGTTTTGCACTTTGGATATCAGTGAAATTTTCACTTAGGAAATCTTCATTAGCACAGATAAAATTGATCTTACTAGTACTTGGAGCGTATATTCCTTTACAGCCTAGATCACGTGTATCACGGTGTTCTTTACAATGCTCCCAGCATAATGGATAATTTTTTAGAGCTAACATTAAATCTTTTTAGATTATATTCCAGTGATTTGACCATATCAAGAGCAGTAGTTAGATCAACCTCCAATTGTTTCTCTTTGGAGAGAAAGACGATTTCTCTATCATTAAATCATTTTTGTTGAGAGTCATATCTTGCTTCTGTTTCTGCAAGTCTTTCTTTTAACACAAAAAGATTTTGATGAAGATTATCAAATTTATAATTTTTTGAACGCACATCTTCTTCACTGTCTGTTAAGAAGAGATTGTAAGAGTTTACAACCATAATCATATCCCTTAAAGAGTTTTCTCAATTTCCTGTTTTTAGACAGAGATGACTCAGAAATTCATCCAGGCAAGCTGTTGACTTCTTTTTCTATATGAGATGGTTGAAAAACTTAATATATTGTGAGGCTTTCTCATGAACATATTGTCCCTCATTTGAATTATTTCATCTGAAAGATCATCCAACTATTCATCTAGGCATTTTTCCTAGTCGATCCCAATTTCAGATAATGGAGAAGACGTGAGAGATTTCTCAGGAGACACAAGACTTTGAACCAAGTCAGAATGTTTCTGAATTGGTGATGCGTTTATAGAGATATCACAACTGTCCATAGAGTCAGATTGTTACAACCCCATACTTATGAGGTCTTAAACGTGTTTTCCTGCTATGATACCAATTGAAAAGGTGGGGGTCTAACAACCACACCCAATTTTTCTTTTAGGAAATCTGTATGGACTAACTCCAATATAATTCCAAGAGAATCAACTAGACAGTCAGACTTAATCAAGGAAAATATATCCAAGAGTTATATCTTTGTTTCTCAATGTAATCAACAAATCAAACAAATAGAAATCCGCAGCCTAATTATTATGAGAAACAACTTGAACGGTACCAAATACCAGTCTTCAAGTGTCAATCAATTTCAATCAGCAACCAAAGGTTGGATTTATCAATTGATTGAACTATGCACAACCTGTGATATTTATATTATATAGAAAATCTAATGCGGAAAAGAAATAACACATACACCAGAAATTTTTTTAATGAGGAAACCACAAATGCAGAAAAACCTCGGGACCTTATCCAGATTTGAACACCATACTATATTATGTCGCTATAGACATTAACCTACTCCAAGATAACTTTGGACTGGAATGTAGTTGATCCCTAACCAATCTCACACTGATCAAGGTATATTCGCATTCCTTATGCCTCTGAGTCCCAAAAGGACTCTACGCACTTGATTCCCTTAGCTGATCTCGCCCACAACTAAGAGTTACTACGACCCAAAGTCGAAGACTTGATAAACCAATCCGTCTCACACTGAAAAGTCTATTGAATAGATAAATCTGTCTCCCACAGAAATACCTAAGGTTTTTGTTCCGTCTTTTGATAAATCAAAATGAACATGAACCAATTGAAACATCGGACTTATATTCCCGAAGAAAATCCTAGTAATATCAATCATCTCACAATAATCTTAATCGTATGGTAGCGAAACAAAATATTGTGGAATCACAAACGATGAGACGAAGATGTTTGTGACTACTTTGTATCTTGCCTATCAGAGATTAAGTCTTGAGTTAATATTAAAGAAGATAGTACTCAATACAATAGAAACAACAAGATCGTAACAACAAACTATAGAGAAAATAGTTGGATCTGGCTTCACAATCCCAATGAAGTCTTCAAGTCGTTAACCTACAGGGTTTTGGAAAAAACCTAAGGTTAAAAGAGAATCGATTCTAGTCGCAACTAGTATCACAGGGAGATGTGGGGATTATGTTTCCCAGTTGCTAGAGTTCTCCCTTATATAGTCTTCAAATCAGGATTTGCAATTAATGTTACCTTGGTAACAAAGCATTCAATATTCGTCGTTATATGAAAACCTGATTAGACTCAAGCTAATATCTTTCAACGGTTAGATCTAACTTAGCTTGTCACACACAAATGAAAAGTGACTTTATTTAGATGTGGGTAACCGTACCTAAATGTGCACACCTTCTTGGCTCAACGATAGTTAGATTTTATAAATGGTAAGGAAAATACGAAATAGGAAACATGGGGGTTGGGAAATAGGTACAGTCTAACCTCTCCAAATGAATAATTTTCTTTGGTCCTGACTTGCACCAAGGGGATAAATGAATAACCTCGCTAAATGTATTAATTACTAAAAAGATTTGGGTCCTTAAAGGCCCTATGTAAATATAAATGGATATGAACTAAATTTCATATAAAAGATACATACAAACAAAGCAAAATACTTCATATAATAAACATTGTTCTTATAAGAAGTCATTTCTTCTCAAGAAACTCATCTAGAGTTGATTCTTATTTCCTTACACCTAAACTGAAATGCCACTTGTCCTTATAAGAAGTCATTTCTGCTCGTATTGTAGTAAAAACTATTTTATAATGATTACTGCTTGAAATGCTTCTTTTGGTTACATATTTGGTATGACATTAGCTACATCACCTAATTCAGGATCATTCTCATAATTTACTACAAACTCCTTCGTCCACATGAGATTTCATAACCATAACATTCTCATTAAAGTAGTTCAAAAAATATTCGACATCCGGTCACATTTCTATAGCGTAAGTGAGTAATGATGGGTTTTTAAATGTGGTTATATTGATAGTGTTAAGGGATTCGTTTCATACTTGTGAAGGAAATGGAATTTTAGACTTAATAAAATTATATACAAAAATTATAAACAATGGGCGAGAGGTACTAGTACTAAGGATTTGGCCGATTTCACTATACAAGGTTCATTCATATATTCTTTGACAATTAAAACTCAATAAAATTAACATGGACTCTGATTTTACCAAGATAGATTCTCAAAACATTGATTGTAAGTCCTAAGCATGATGTATCAAAACACCTAAGCTAAGCATACAACTTCAAATTAAATAACAACCAATTAATTCAAATCATATTTCAATTTTAAACTAATGCAAAAGTCATAAAAAGAATAAAATAGATTTACCCATGTATGAAATTCACCCTCCTCCGTTGTCCCGGTGTTGGGTTTAGCTCATCATGGTAAAAACACGCTCAAAATATTTATTTATTGCTCAAATGGTGTTTACAATGGAGAGAAAAAAATGAAAATGGTGTAAAACAGGATTTTGCGACCCACAAAAGGCGTCACAAAATGAACGATAACAGATAAGTCTTGTTGGCACTATTCCGCAGTCGCCAGAAAGGTTTTGCAAACTGCCGCTTATATGCGACAGTTTCCAACAACTTTCTGAGACGGGTCGTTGTTCTTCTTCACCAGCAGAACTGGTTCATCTCTGCAACTCGATTTTTCTCCATCCATAACCCTTTGTTCGCTCCCCAAACTCTCGACATGCACTCTATGACTCTCGAGCATCCTTTTTATACCCAACAGACCCATCGAATCTCTCCATAACTCCACAAATATTTTCTTTTACTCGGTAATATTTTCTTTCCCTTTTTTGTAGAAGCACGCGAATTCTTCTCCCCTCATGCGTCTGCTAGTACCCAGCAAACTCCAAACACGCTGAAATCTCTTCTAAGACTGATTCCAACTCGTCGAAGGCATATATATCCACGTATCTTTCAGCAGAATCTCGAGTTTTTCTCACGAAATATTACACGTCCCTGTTTTTCCTCCATAACATTATCCATCCCAACTAAACTCATAGAACACCCATAACGACATTGTTTAGACATATCCCGTTCATCCCGATCGAAACCAGTGGTTGAGTCTCACTGAAACTCCTCCAAAAATCCAACAGAGAATTACGCAGATGAAAGACATAAAATAACCAAATTCGATCCATTTCTATAGCCAAATTCGATCCAATTCAAAGACCTTACCAAGCCTGTTTAACCAAAAGGAAGATACCCATTCAATTTCAGCCATTAAGTCTCACTCGAACACTTCCAAAAGCCCAACCCTAATTCTGCCACCATTTTTCCCACCAAAATTGAAAATTCAAACGAAGAGGATGAATTGCCCTGATCCAAAACTCGAGTGCCTTCATCCACTGGGTTGCCTGGGGGTTCCCTTATCCAAAATGAGGGTGCCATTAACACCTTTTCTGGGGTGTTTCCAACACGTTTCTGGGACGTCTTCGGTGCATTTCTGGGGTGTCTTTGGTACTTTATCCTGGGGTGTAAAACACCATTTTTCGAGCCAATTTGCCGCATGAGCTTATTTCTCTAAAAATACCTACAAAGACATAAAATAACAAAATATATATAAAATCGAGCACTATCAATACATATAATTGAGAAATATTAGACACATAATGTGTCTATAAAGTAATGACATTAGTTAATTTTTAAATTTCTTTTATTCACCAATTTTGATTCGAAAACATCATAATTATAAATAAAATACTAAAATATATAAATAAATAAAATAAAACGAATAATTTTTGCGGTCCCAGTATGTTCATTAATCGAGGTTAGACTGTAAAACCTTGTAATTACGGGTGTCACACCGAAAAACATTATGGACCGAAAAACATTATGGGCCGCATAATAAGAGTAACAAATGTCGTTTTTGGGCTTAGTCTAGTTCCTTGAGATCATGCCATTGCCCAAACTAGCCAGGGTAGGTTTTCAAATTCGATTATTGAAGAAAATCTCTTGCGAATTTGAGCTATCTTTTCATAATTTCCTATCTAGAAGAAGACGATCTGATATCGTTAACCTCTCCGGGATCCTATTCTAGGTAATTTCTCTCTGTGTTGATGTTAGAATGAACAAGTTAGAGTTTGATTTGTAAAATATCCTGTCGTTTCCTGTACAATTTAGGGTTCTTATTAAGATTTGTGTTTTTTTTTTTTCAGATCTTTTAGTGCACAAATGATTTCTGCGTTTAGGGTTTTCTCTAGGGTGTTTTCTACTACCAGGGCAATTGATGAAAACGTCCATCTGCGTCCAGAGTTGCAGCGTCTTTCCAAACAGGTGAAAGTTTTCAACAAAGCTGATGTAAGTTAAACAAAACTTTATTCATCATGGTATCCTATAGGCAAATAATGTCAAAATAACCGATTTGCGTTACAATAGTTTTTGGTGATAAATTTATTATGTGTATATGTGCAATCAGAACGGTCTCGTACTTTGGAAGAATGTTTATATGGGTTTCAGTTGTGGGTGCACATCATATGTAAACTTTTATACCCTCTGAATATGTTTTGGGCATTTCCTAGCACTTGGTGGAACTAGTTTACTCATAATGATCATCCTACAAACATTAATGGAACAATAAGGCTACACATTTATTCTTGGTGTATATGCACTAATTATGGCGTACTTTATGATCGATCCTCGGTGTATCTTCATAATCTCAAAAGTGAAATTCCCGGCCACTTGTCTCTAATTGAGCACTATGCTCAATATTGACATAAGACCAAGTATTTTAGGATGTATCCTTATGATATATCGACATCAAACAGAGATACTTGATGTCTAAACATGCGATAGTTTAGTCTGAACAGGATTTGATGCTAAACCACAGAAAAACCAACACTAGAAACTAAGAAGCATGCTGAACTTTGGGTTTATCTCAAAACTCGAATTATAAAGAGTTTTGATGGATTAAGACAACATTTTACACCTGAAAACAGCCAAGTCGTGTTGTTGCTGTCGTTGTTCTGGGTGTTGAATGGTGTGTGGGAATTGCAGGTTAAGAGAGCTACCAAAGGCAGCCTAATCTACGCAACAAACTCACCTGCCCAAGCAAAAAATACTGCACATGAAGTATTTGATCAAAAGCCTGAAAGAAGAAAAAAAGGGGTAAAATTTCTTTCTGCTTTCTCCATATAATTCAGTAACGGTGTCGGTGATTTGTTGGTTGGTTTTGGTTCATTTAGAATGAGGTTTTTTTTTTGAAATGTTTTTGTTGTTGATAAGAATCAATATGTGCCTGTCCGACGTTCTAGTACCCTAAAATACGGATTATTAACCGGGGTACGGGAGATTTTGGTAGGCCTATACCTAAAAATGGATCAATAACTCCCACAAATAATCAAAAAATTCATAACTTTGTTACACTTACAATTCATAGCTAATGAGATATTCTTGGTTAATTTGTGCAGGTGAGAAGAACGATGGCTACAGGATCATGTACTGGAACACATCCAGGTGATGGTGAACATAATTCTTCACTAATAATCGACCATAAACCGTATGGTGATCTTGTTGCTAATTGTGATGCTGATCTCATTTATTTTGAACTAAAGGTTTCTTGACTGATTCTTCGCCCCAAATTACTATATAAGTAACTTTGTTACGTTATGTTTGTGGGCTCACGACTATTCGTTTTCTTCTAATTATTGTGCCAGTATCAAAATTCTCCCGAGGGATCTGAAGAGAAAGCTAAAGCTTGGCAGGCATACCAAAATATCTTGCAACAAAGACGTTATTTTGATTCCAGGATGGATCTCGTTGGTGAGTTTATATTTGGAACAACCGAGAAGGCTTCGAGTGTGATGAAAGCTGCAAGGCCTGCTGAACAGTTAGTGTGTAGTCCAGCACCAGAAAACAATTACTTTCATGTTTTGGGCCAGATTTTTTATTCTCTCGACTAGCACACGTGCAACTGAAACCAAACTGTATTTTACATATACCAAACATACCCTTCTGCAATTGTATATAACCAGGAAATCAGTTCCAATTCTTTTTTCTTTCCATTTTCTTCTTTTTTTTTTCTTCATCCCAGATGGAGTCTGCTGCGTTTTTGTGTCTCCCACTCTCTGCTGCTGGTATTGTCTTTCAATTAGGTTCATCTCAGATTCGAATTAGGTCTATCTCAGATTCGGACAAGGTATTTACTATAATCATCTTTCTCTGCTGTTGTTCTATTTTTTTTTTGAAATCATGATGAATAATTAGGTTTACTCTGATCCGATTTCTATCAGAAATGATTGTCTATGATGTATATTGTTAAGTTTCTTTATCATTTCAGTTTAAGATGATTTACATTGTTCAATTCAGTTTCCGTTCGGTTTTTAAGCAATTGTTTTGTGATTTTTGTGTCTTTCAATTAGGTTTATCTCAGATTCGAAAAAGGTACTCACTATAATCATCTTTCTTTGCCGATGCTCTGTTACTTTCTTGTAATGCGATTTTTGTATTTTTTGAGATATGTTTGTTCACCAGGCAGATCTTGTAGTAATTTTGTTTTTATTTTGATATAACGGCAGTTCATTAGCATGCTTTTTTTTTATATGATCATGTGTCTCAAAATATATGGAACATATTCATTGATAGACACGATACATATTGATATGTGTTATAATATTTGTTATTTATCATATCCTCCATTACATAACCAGTACGTACTGCATATAGCACGCTCTTTTTCATGCTGTACTCTAGCCTACTACAAGTTAACTTCAGACTGGAATGTAGTTGAGCCCTAACCAATCTCACACTGATTACGGTACAGTCGTGTTCCTTAAACCTCTGAATCCCAGCAGAACTCTACGCACTTGATTCACTTAGTTGATCTCACCCACAACTAAGAGTTGCTACGACCCAAAGTCGAGGACTTGATAAACAAATTTGTCCCACACAGAAAAGTCTATGTGAATAGATAAATCTGTCTCCCACAGAAATACCTACGAAGTTTTTGTTCCGTATTTTGATAAATCAAGGTGAACAGAAACCAATTTATAATCAAGTTTTATATTCCCGAAGAGCATCCTAGAAATATCAATCACCTCAGAATAACTTAACTATATGGTAGTAGAACAAGTTATTGTGGAATCAAAAAGAATGAGATGAAGAGCTTTGTAATTACTTTTTATATATTACCTATCGGAGATAAATCTCGAGAAAATCTTAGAGAAGATAATACTCAATACGATAGAAGAAGGTAAGATCAGAACACGCAAATACAGAGAAAATATCTGGGTCTGGCTTCTGAATCCAATGAAGTCTTTAAGCCGTTAACCTATAATGGTTTTAGGAAAAACCTAGGTTAACGAAGAATTGGTATGTATACTTTCATGTATCCATACTTTTGGTAGTTCTATATTTCTCTCTAAATCAATTCGAAACATTCCCGAATAACATCAATGGCATATATCACTGTTCCAGACTATTTTTGAATGATAATCTTGAATCACGATTTAGATTATGAACAATAAATTATTCTTAACCGAAATTCATTAAGCATGAAAAAATGTTCATTAAGCTTAGTCATATGTATTTAGAGAACGAATTACCAAGATAAACTTGACTCGAAATTTTTGATATGCTTGGAATAGTCTAATTAGTCCTGCAACAACTTCTCATAGATAGAAGGATGAATGTAACTTGAGAAATAGGTGGTTCAGTATTCACTTACCTTTTGTAGAAGAAGTTCTTTAAAAGCTTTGGTTGATCTTCTCCTTTAAATGGTAAAACTCAGTGATATCCGATTCTCAACTACACACTTTTATCCTAATCCTAGACTTGACTAATTGTAGACTAGAAATCAAGATATAGTTTTGATCAACTAAATTTGAAAACAAGCTTGATATAGCAACACTTGTGAGTTCGACCGAGCAATGCTCTAACAAAATCACTTAATGTCAAACAGATTACCTTTATGAGAAATATTTAGGTACCCCTATATTTATATATACGTCTAAAAATAATTCTTTTAATGATCCGTTTGATAAGATAGTTGAAAAATAGAAAGGTAAACAATTGAATAAAGCAGGTTGATCTCTGTAGTCTAGCAGTTGTTCAAGCTTAAAGGCTTCGCCCATTTATCAGATGAACACTTTACTATTCCTGATAACATATTATCCACCAAATGGATTAATCCCAAAGGGATTTATGGTATGGTAAAATCAAACCCTGCAGTGTCTACTTGAAGCAGTGGAAAAATATTTGTTCTTATTAACTTCAAGGAGGTCCATGATACCATTGCAAAAATAACGTCCATATAGCTGCCCAAGGCTAGTAGTACTATTTTTTTTGTACAAATAGTGCCACCAAAATACTACATAAATTTTCAAAATATATTAAAAACTAAAATTTTCTTATCTTACAGTATTTTTTTATTGGCCCAATATTTCTGTTTTTCATTAATATGTTTTTTTTTTTTGTTTTTTTGACAAAAAAGTTGAACTCACTTAAGAAAGAAAAGATACAAATTACCACTACTTTGGGAAAACCTCCCAATTGAATAGGTAGGATGCTTGAAATCAAGATCAGGTGTTTGTATTTGATAGACAAAGTTCAAGCAAATATTAAACATACATTAAGTACATACCAAACTTCAATCTTTAATGAAATATATCGTACATCTTTCTCATGACAGATGTACTTGTAACCTGTTCAACATATCATATCCTATAGCAACTACACTTGTGAAGATATACATGCCTTATAAATAGCATAATATTCCTATCTTGTAAATAAGATTTATTGGATATAATAGTTAGGAATGGTACATATATTCTTTTCTGCCACATAGGCATGTCAATGGATGTCCGCTATCCGCTAGCCGTATCCGAATATCCGGAAACCATTAGGTTAACATCCGACATATCGGTAATCGGATATCCGAATCCGATAACATATCGGATATTTTTTTTCTTAACGCAACGGTACCGGTTGAGGGAGTTTCCATTAGGTTGATATCTGATATACCGTTAACGTATAAACCCAACGTTTCGTTATACCTTTAGCCCATTCACATACTTCATACCCATCAACACAAACTAAGAAGTACGAAAGGAAAGTAACGTATTGCTCCAATCTCATAGTTTGTATATTCTCCTTCTAAATCTTCTTCTTCTGGATCTTCTTATACTCTCGTGTCTTCTCTGTATTGCTGTAATGAATCAATCGATGTTTAATTGTTCAATTTCGGGTTCTGTTTAATTGTTCAAATCCTTTGTTATTGCAATTGTTTGTTCTGACTTTCTTATTCAATTGTAATCAATTCAAATTTCAAACCCTTAATGAATCGACCAACTAATTGGTTAATTTTATAAAGCCCCACCAATTTGAGATTTAATCCTCTGATTGAAGAATTTTGTTAATCATGGGTGTTTTCTTTTCCCAAGTCACTACATATAATGTTTTGCATGTGTTCCTTTTGCAGTAATTTGAGATTTTGAAGATACAGGTATCGCTCAGATTGTGAATCCAGTAGAAGACATGGTTGTTGATCGAAATTGGGGAAGCCAAATTAGAGTTGGATAAGTTAACAGAAATTATCGGAAAATATTCGATATCAGACATGTCCAACGTAAAGTTGTCATGTATAACAATGGTACATATCCTCTCTTTGTGGGAGAGACGTCGGGGGTCAATCGCTAGTAGTGTAGTTTAAGGGGTAGGCGGGTTGGTTTGGGCAGTGGGGCCAACCCGACTGACTAGGTTTCGTCGCCGGAGACAACATAGATGAAGGTTTCGTCGTTTGAGAACATCCCTAACCCACATTAATAACCAAGAACCGCCATTAAAGCTTAGATAAACCTTTAAAAAGGAGATAAAACCACCATAATGGTGTATATAACTAAAAAACATGATAACAACTAAATTAAACTTACTAAATAACCAAGAAAGCAAGAAAAATGAAGAAATCTTCTCAGATCTAGCCCAAAACGGACTAAATATGAGCAGAGAGAGAGTTGGAAGAGGTGTTTTGCTGGAGAAGAAGAAAGGGTGAGAGAAATGAGAGAGTGGATGGTTTCAAATGTGAAATGTAATCAGTAATCGAATTTGAGGGTAAATCTAAGAGAGTCAGCAATATACGTGCTTGGTTTTTTCCTTTTGATATTGGAATGAGATTAAATTTGGCCACTAAAAAGATCCTCTGCATACACATCATCTTATCTGGTTTTCGTTGTACATTAATGTAACATTTTCATTTGATTAGGTTCATCCAGGTCCATGCATGTATAACAGTGGTACCTATCCTCTCATTGTGGGAGAGACGTCGGGGGTCAATCGCTAGTAGTATTAGTATAGTTTAAGGGGTAGGCGGGTCGGTTTGGGCAGTGGGGCCGACCCGACTGAGTAGGTTTTGGTGGGCGAAAATTGTTGGATGGTCAAAAAAAACCCTGTCCTACTTATCTTATAGTCCACTCGGAAAAAACAAGTTATCCTATAGTCCAAAATCATTTTGAAAACTTAAAATTACTTCTTTATCCATGATAAGAGTGCACAGGAACCGAGCCGGACCGACGGACCGAACCGGAACCGGTGGAACCGTACCTGGTTTTGGACCGAACCGAGGTACAAGGTACAAGTACTGGTCCAAAAAATAGGAACCGAGGTCTGGGGGTAAATATACACGGTCCTGTACAAGTACCATGCCGTACCGGACCGAATGTCCCGAATGATTAGAGCCGTTAGATTTAGGGGATAAGGGATCAGTATTAAACGTTAGATTAGAGGGGGTATATAAACGAACATTATAGGGTTTCCGTTTCCGTTTCTCTTCTCATTTTCTTCTTCTTTTTTTCGGTCTCCTCTCTGTCTGAGAAGGGACGAGCGACAATCTTCTACATTACAAATGTTGATTAACAGAGACGAGCAACAATCTTCTCTTCTCCATTACAAATGTTGATTCAAACGGTAAGTAATTAAGATTTGTAAGCGAACTGGACCTACTTTGAATCTCAAGTGTTGATTCAAAGGGTAAACGAACTGAACCTAGGGTTTTGTAATTAAGATTTGTAATAATTCTTAATCTTCTGAGAATCTGAATCTAATAATTCTACCTTTAATCTTTTGATTATTCAGATTTGTAATTAAGACTTGTTCATCAGATTTGCAAGAGTTGATTGATTTGGCTTGGATTTGGTAAGAATTCTATCTTCTTAATCTTTTCTTTTGATTTTTCATTATTTTTGTTAATGAAATTAGGGTGTTAAATAAAATCTGGGTTTTGCTTTAGTTTTGTTGTTTAATGTTTGAAAGATTGAGATCTTATCTAATTGATGTGTGTTTCATTGAATTGTGATGCTATGCTCTGTTTTATGTTACTGAATTTGTGATTTTAGGTTTAGGGTTTTGTTTTTGGATTTGTTTGGATGAGAATTGATCAATTGAATGATGTTGAGAAGATCCAGATGTTATCTTGATTTTGAGTATGAGCTGCAAAATCTTTGGATTGAAAGTTTAGTTGAATTGCTAATAACAAGCTAGCACTTGTCTTAATTCAGGGTTCATGTTTTGTTATTGATCTGGTAATGTGTACCTTGATGTGTGTAGTTAATTTGAGAAATTATGGTATTAGAAATTAGGGTGTTAATTTGTTTTGGTGGTGGTTTTGTAGTTCTCATCTTAATTCTGAATTGAAGTTTGGTCTTATGGATGTTGATCATTCTAGGATGTTTAGTTGATTAATGAATTGAGTCTAATGAAGAGTTGTTATGTATGTTGATGGGTTAAATGAGTTGTAATGCAAGCTGAGATGATATTGAGTTACTAACTGTTATTATTTGTTTGGCAGCGTTACTTGGTCCTATCAACACTGATGACACCACAAGTGCTGCTGATATGGATTAGAAGATCAAGATTCAAGACTACTGCATCACTAGCTGCACTGCTAGTTGTTCTTTTTTTTCCAGATTTTCTCATTTTCAAGACTTAGTGTGTGTGTCTGTGGCTACTGCCTACTGCTAATTGTTGTTTTTTTTTTCGGATTTCCCAGACTTTAGTGTGTGTGATTGTGAGATTGTCAGTTTGTGTGCTACACTGCTACTGCTACTCAGGTTTTCAAGACTTTGTTTGTTTGGTTTGCTAGTAATTATTAATTGTTGTTTTGTTATAAGTATGGGTTATTACTTAATATATTGAAAAATAGATTAAAACAGGTACTTAGATTGTCAGAGAAAAAGACATATTTCTGTCTGGAAAATAACCGATTGGAACCAGTACCGTACCTGGTATCGAATGGAACCGGAACCGAGATACAAGGTACAGGTACCGGTCCAAAATTTTGGAACCGAGGATAGGGAGGTACAGGTACTCGGTCTCGTCAAGAACCGAGCCGAACCGTACAGTGTGCACCCTTAATCCATGGCCATTCACGTGTGAGAATATCCACATCTTTTCTAAATCAATTTCTTCTTTATAGTTTTGGAACTACTCTGAAAATCAAAACCAACGGAGACAAAAAAACTAGGGCACGGATTATAATCGAAAAATCAAAATCAAAACATGAAAATGCGGGGGTTCCAAGATACACCACCACCTTTTTCTTAGGAAACCTATATGAACTAAACCTAAACACAATTCCGAGAGTTCAACTTAATGAATCTCAATCAAGGAATAATATTTAGAGTTATATCTCTATCTCCCACAATTAGAAAGTCTACAGAGGCAAGTACGTGAAACTGATTTCGAGTCTCGCTCCCTTGATAACATAGCACCTTTCACGCCTATATTCTCGAACCTATAAGGGACGATCTCAGGCCTGACATCAATAGGAGCTTACTTTGTTAGTCAAAGAAAAATTCATGACACCCCCATTTCTGTTCTTGGTTCCAAGGAACTACTTTAGATTCTTACTACAATATTAGTTCATCCAATATGGGAAGCCAACTATGCTAATCCATCAGATGCCTCACTTTAACTATCTCAAATACTTCACACTGCAAAAGGAGAATACCATGTGTAGAGTACTTGGACGATTCCACAAATAAATATCCGAGAAATATATGTGAAGCATTTGAAACATATTCCACTTGGTTTGTATGTGTACAAAGTACGTATACTAGAACCAATTCATGAACGTAATGCCATGGTTTTCAAACCGAGTTCGCATACCTTAAAAGCATTAAAAATTCAGGGACTTTAGTTCTCAAACTAAGTTCGCAAATGAACCTGAGGTCATGAGTATAAACAATTTAGTTTGCATACTTGCGAACAAGTTTTCATAACTGCCGATTTTAGAACATAACCACTGAGTTCGCAAACCACAGTTCCGGACCCATACAGATAAAATCATTCGCAAACAAGAGTTCCAGACCCATACAGATAAACTCGTTCGCATGCATAGTTCGCAAACAAGAGTTCCGTACCCAACTAGTATTTCACAGTTCGCATACTGGGTACGCACATTGTGTTATATCCATACTTTGGTAGTAGTTCTAAAACTCTATATAGTCAATTTGAAACATCCTTAGAATAACAAAAATGGTAATCTTACACATACCACTAGCATATCAACTTTACTTTAGATGATATCACAAAGTCAAAACATAGTGTCTTCATCAAGGAGTTTATTAAGATACATGTTAACCCCTACATATTCCAAAATCGCTCTCCCCACAAAGATACAACAATTAAGCACAAGTTCATTTAAGAACTCTCCCCCATTTGATGTCATTCCCAAGAGAACAACATGAGAGACCTTACTTTTACAGGAAAAAAAGGATCTCTTAATACTTTGATGTTTCACTGATCTATATATATGAAGGATCATTAGATACATGTAATAATACAACTATTAGTAATAAATGTGGAATTTAAACAATAATTTACTCAAATTCAAGCTTTATTTCCCAAAAGACATAGATAAACCCAGGGGAAAAATGCTAGCTTAAGTTAATGAACCTAAACAACACCAATAAACTGCCTAAGGTGTTGGAACGTTGTGGTGTCTAGAGGTTTGGTGAGAATGTCGGCCAATTGTTGTTCAGAAGGCACACATTCCATGTTAAGAATACCATTTTCGAAGAGCTATCTTATAAAGTGGTACCTTATGTCTATTTGGTTAATTCTTTAGTGCTCAACGGGATTCTAAGTGACTTGAATCGCACTTGAGTTATCACTGAAGATTGTCGTTGTACCAGTGTCAATTCCATAATAAGCAAGCATTTTTTTTCATCCATAAAAATTGAGTACAACACGAACCTGCAACGATGTATTTTGATTCACATTTCGAAAGAAATTATGAGTTTTGTTCGTTGCTATGCCATGCCAAAAGATTCAATCCTACATGATTAAATCCCCCTGATGCGCTTTTTTTATCTTCCACACATCATGTCCAATCAGCATCCGAATAATCAGTAAGATCAATGTTAGTATCATAAGTATAAGATAGAATATAACCAATCGTAGGTTGAATATATCGCATGATCTGTTTTGCAGCAGCAAGATGATATTCCTTGGGATTAGCCTGAAATCTAGCACATCAACCAACACTTAAATAAATATCAGGTCTAGTTGAAGTAAGATATAAAAGATTTCCAATGATCGATCGATAAGGTTTCTGATCCCCACTGATTCCTTTCTCATATCTATGCAATTTCCCAGTAGTGGTCATAGGTGTAAGTTTAGGAGTAGACTTATCAAAACCGAATATTTTTACAAGATCTCTGGCATACTTTTCTTGAGATAAATATATTCCATCCTTATGTTGTTGAATTTGTAATCCTAAAAAGAATTTTAATTCACCAACATTGCTCATCTCAAATTCCCTTCAAAGAGATTCTTGAAAATACTTTGCAAGTTTCTCGGGCATCGATCCGTAGATGATATCATCTACATATATTTGACCAATTAACCTCTTTCCCATTCCATTTGGTAAAAAGCGTTTTATCAGCTACATCTCTCGAAAAACCTTTCCTAATAATAGAAGTAGTTAGTTTTTAGAACCAGGCACGAAGTGCTTGTTTTAATCTATACAATGTATTTCTGAGCTTAAAGGCATGATCAAGAAATTCCGAACTTTCAAATCCTTAGGTTGGGCAATATAGACCTCTTCCTTTAATCATCCGTTTAAGAATGCGGATTTTACATCCATTTGAAGTAGCTTAATCTTGAGAAACATGCATGAGCTAATAATAATCTAATGGACTCAAGTTGTGAAACATGAGAAAAGGTTTCTTCAAACTCGATACCTTCTATCTTTGAGTATCCTTGAGCGACATGTCTAGCCTTGTTTCTGATAATTGTGCCAAATTCATCTGACTTGTTCTTGAATATCCATTTAGTACCAAAAATATTTACATTAGATAGACAAGGTACGAGTTCCCATACATCTTGTATTTGGAATTAATTTAACTCTCCATGCATTGTATTCATCCAGAATGGATCGCTAAGATCTTTGTCAGTGTTTTTCGGTTCCACTTGCGATAAATAACATCCAAAGTTGCAAATATTTTGAACTTGTCCTCTCGTCTTAGCAGTGGAATTTGTTCTTCCAATAATATTGTTAGTATCGTGATTCCTTTGAACCCATAGATTTCGTGGAGGGACACGTTCAACATGAATACCCTAATTAGGGGTTTTCTCCTCGTCACTAGAAATGTCAGGATCTGTAACCGTTGTTACAACTTATACTGATTCTGAAATTTCTTTGAATTTCTCAATTGTCTCCGTTGGAGACAATTCAGTAGGACGGCGATCATGACGAAAACCGCTTAGATCGTTAGTAATAACATTTGTTGATTCCATCATAACATGGGTCCTGAGATTGTATACTCTAAAACTACGACTGCCAGATGCATGATAGACGCATTTATGTGTCTAATATATCTCAATTATATATATTGTTGGTGCTCGATTTTGTATTTATTATGGATTTTTGTGTCTTTGCAGGTGTTTTTGGAAAAATAAGCTTTCGCGGCGAAATTAGCTCAAAATGTGGCATTTGAACCTCCGTAGATAACGTACCAGAAGCATCCCAGAAGTATGCCAGAGACACCCCAGAAAAACCCCGTTGAAAACATCCCAAGAAAAATTACAAAAGGCACCCAAGGGATAAGTGTTATGAGGACCCCAGCATCCCGGATAAGGGGTAACCTTTCCCCTTGACATTCAAAATACTATTTTGGCGGGAAAACATGGCTTTCACGGGCAGATTTAGGGTTAGAGTTTTGATCGAGTTTTTTGGAGACTAAAGGGCTGATATTGATTGGGTTTACTCCTTAGGCCTAAATAGGCCTGGTGAAGTCTTTGGATCGCAACCAAATTGGCTAGAATGGCCGAAAAAAAAGAAATAGAGGTGAATAAGGAAACGGTCCCTGTGAGCTTGTTTTAGGAAATTCAGAGAGACTAAAGACCTAAAACTCTTTCAAAGATACATATATATCTAAGGAAGAGTTTGAGATAAGTGGGAAAGCTCAGAAACGCGTAAAACAATTTCTGGAAGGAATTATTGCCGTGACTGCCAAGGAAGGAAAGAAGAGATTTCGAAGCGATTTGGGAGATATTTAATCGCCCTGTGGTGTATAAATAGGTTTCCTAGGGTCCCAAGAAGGGGTGTCGAGAGTTTGGGGTCGATAGGAGAGCTCAGGAGGCGAGAATCAGAGATTACAGGAAGCCTGTCTCTGCTGCTGCTGAAGAACAAGCGTTGCAACAAAGAACAGAGTCTCAAATTCGCAACAATGCTACAATATTCTCTCTGTAACAGCTAAACAACCACATTTATCTTCAGTTAGCCACCCTTTCTGTAACAGTGAATTCTGTAACGCCGCTACATCGTTGCATATTCACTGAATCATATCATCTCTTCAATAAAAACAACTTTTGAGCCATGATTTATTCTTTTGAGCCTGTTTTCGTGTGGTAATTCTAATAATTCTTTTATGACTATTTGCATTGATTTTTAATTGACTTATGATTTTTATTGAATGGGTGTGATTTCGTTTGATGGTGTATGCTTGGTCTATGTATTTTTGATAGATCATGCTTGTGATTTACAGTCATTTCTTTTCAAAAATCTATTTTTGGCAAACAACAAGAGTCCATATTTTTATTATTTGAACTATAATTGATTGAAATTATTATTTGAGTCGCATGAATGGAATTTGGTGGAATCCTGAGTCTCAGTATCTCTCGACATTGTGACAAACCTTTTGTATATATATTTTCTATTTTTATTTGAAGTCTAGAACCCAATCTTATCGAGTCCGAGTTGAACGAACTTTACTACCACTTAAAAATCACATCAATTTTTGGCGCCGCCGACGCAAATTTGCTTTTAGGGTTTTTAGACTTAGTTTTCTTTTATTTTTCTTTTATTTTCTTTATTTTTGTTCTTTTTTACGTTTTTGGGTATTTATCTTTTATCTACAGGTTTTGGATCATAAAGCGAATTGAGCCAAGGAGTTTGGTGATTTCGTAAAGACTGGAACTTAAAGCATAAAGACTTGGAGCGAAAGATTAAAGCGAAAAGAAAGAAAAAGAAGACAATTTCTTTTTAGATTTTTATTTTTGTTTTTTAGGGTTTGTTTATTTTTCTTTATTAAAAAAAAAAAGAGAGAGAGAGCTGTATTAGGATTTGCTATTTTTGTAATTTTTCTTTTCTTTTTGGACACTTGGACATTGGACTTTGGACATTATTATTTTAAAACCCTAAGGAAGGGTTGGTTTAAATACAAACTGTGTGCAGGGAAGGACGGTGATTACGATATCACCTCGGCCCCTCGGGTTCGTACATAACATAGGAGTTGTGGCCCGAGTGGACTTCAGCGGTTCTTCGCCCGTTTGGTACGGGAGGTAAGACTCTATCCACCCACGAATCCCCTGTCAGTGGGTTTTATTTTGTGTGACAACTCACACCCCTGCAATAGAATGTCGAACTGGTATTACAATAGCCAATACAACGAATATCCGACTGAGTTTCAAAATGGACGTTACTACTTTGACCATAATGTGAATAGTGGTTGGGAACATCAGCCTTTTCAAGGTTATGGCTCATACCTTGATGATCCCAATTACTATCCACACACGCATCGGTCATACGAGCAAAATTCTTATATTTCTCCTTTAGAAGAGTCCCTCAGGAAATTAGAGGAGTCGACACGTAAGTTCGCTGAGATGAATAACTTAGTTTATGACGAAAGAGAACTTTCTATAGAGGAATCCTTCAAGCTGATAGCTGAGACGAACGAAAGAATTGCTCGAAATAATCTTAATTTCCAATACAGTGTTTCCAATAATACCCTTGAAACTGAGGATAGTAATTTTCATAATCAAGATGACGAGGATAAAATTGGTAACACTACTTGTTTAGATGAGGTTCAACCATTTTCATGTTATTATAATGATGATTATGATGAGGACAGTGTTGATGAAGAATTTGAAATAAGTAGGCATAACGATCAGGAATTTGTTACTCCAATTGAGCTTTACAATGATAATATTATTTCTAGTTCAAATCCAAATAATTTTAATAATTATTCACCTATTCAAAAAGACGAGGATTTGACTAGAGATACCCTCGTTTTAGACGATGTAGTATTTCCTGTTTACAAAGCCGATGGTTTAGAGGAACGAGTTTTTTCTGAGAATATTGTTTTAGAGTCTAGCGATTTAGAAACATTAGTCTTAGAGAAAGAAAGTGAACTCGTAGAGATGAGTGAGGATGAACCTGACTTAGAAGAATCAATTGACCATTTCCAGGAATCTGATGACCTAGAAATTAGGGAAGTTGTGACTAGTCTTTCTAGAGACACTGAAAACTCTAAGTTTGGGGGTGATTATCATTCTCCATGTGCTTTAACTCTTAGAAAGGTCCCTCA